>NC_092326.1:24634952-24937982 GCF_036785885.1 Coffea arabica
ACACCCAGGCTAATTCAAACCTAGGCTCTGATACCACCTGTGACAGCCACACCTTCCCCTAAGGCGAACCAAAGAGGTTAGCGGACTGCCTGCCCAGCTCTCGACAGGAATAACGGTGCAGTATAAAGCGATCTATCACGTTCTGAAACTTATAATGCGCGCAACCAAGGCAAAAGGGCAAAATAACCCAAAATAAAAGAAATGAAATCCAGAGTCGGCCATGAATAGTAACCGACCCGTTCGAAACCCAACCAAACATCGAAATACACATACAACATAACATTAACCATTTACAAGCCACAATGGCATTTAAAAGTGATACAAAAGTCACTACATATGTGGGTTGCCAAAACAAAAGTGAAAACGGCCCCAATGATACATTTAGGGTCCCATTTTTTATACAATACAAAAAGGCATTCATCTAGTTCATTCGGCAACCATTTAACAAAATTCATTCCAAAAGAGTCATATTCCTGTAAGGAAAACAAAAGAAACGGGGTGAGCTAAGTGCCCAGTGAAAATACAACCACCATAGCAACTAAGATCACATAAGCATAACCGTTCAGTTCAAGTATGCAAATAAGAAGTAAATCAAATCAGTGAAAGGATACGGACGGCTCTCAAGAGCCCCCTTTTCCTCGCTTATTTTCTTGATCCAACCTCATTGACCCTCCGTCAATGTTAAAAGTACCAAACCGTAGACCTCACTTTACTTCCATTCCTTCCACCCAACATACCCCAACCGGGCCCGCACTCCAATTCAGTAGCTTTTGGTAATACTCGAGTATACCGGAACCAAGAGTCTCATTACTACAGGGTTCCTCAGTACAGTCCCCGTGGCATGACAATTTTCCCGACCAAACCCGCGCCGGCTCGATCCAATTGACTACCTACCGGGGTTGAGCTCAGTGATATATTAAAGCCGTTGGATATTCATCCAAACGACACCAAATCAGTTTTCCAAGAATGCCATTCAATATCTCATATAGCCAGTGCAGTATTTCAGTATAACAGTAAACAGACATGAATGAAATCACAAGGGGGTGAGGGCGGTCAAGTACACCCTCACCTCTATCAATTCCAATAGCCAAGTAAGCCTTCAAGGCATCAAATTCACATATAACAAAGCCACATTGTAACAATTAAGTGAGTAGTATACTCACCAATCACGTAAGTGATATTTCATGCACCGTGATCAAAAGTGCGTCGTGAACCACCGTCATACCCTAGAACACGTCAACAAATGCAATGAGACTCGATAACGAGTCATATAGCAATGCCAATCACAACCCCCATTAGGGTTTATATGCATAAATAAGCATCATTGGTAACCAAAAATGAAGAAATGGCTTTAGCTTAAGCCTTAACAAAGAAACCGTATTTGACCTCAATATGCGGTAATGGCACCAAATTCACTACGGTTATCGGATGGGGGTGTAAGACCCACCGTTTCGAAGCCAAGAAATAGGGCTACAACAATGTAGAAGGTCACTCAGTCTAAATCCTAGCACAACTAGGTCAAATATGCAAAATACTAAACCAGAATTACCAAAACAGGTTTGCAAATCACATAATGCTGTAATGAGTCCAACTCGGTCCATACAAGTCCAAATGCATTGATTCCAAAGGAATATGGTAGCTAAGACATCCATCTATATTTCATCAGAAGACACCAACATCCAAATCCAAAGTAATTCCAGTCAAAATAGCCAAATACAAACGCAGTTCGGCCATCCTGATCAACCCAGAACAGCCACAGTAAAAACGCCATATCTCACTCTACACTACTCCAAATGACCTGACATTTTACAGGCACCTCAACCACATCAATACCTACAACTTTCATGTTTTGAGCAAAGGCCAATTCGGCTTCTAAGCCTGAGATACAAAACCGGACAGAAAAGGGGGTTTTGAAACCCTAACATTTCACATTTCAATCCAAATCCAAAATTGGTTGCAATTATCAACAATTCACATCCACTAGAGTCATAACCCCTCATTATCAACCATCATAAACAACCACAACACCATGATCACATTAAACCAGAAAATTCCTCAAAAAAATAAAAACTTCACCAATTCATCACAAATCAAGAAATAATTCACATAATCCATCACTTTAGCTTCCACTAGGCACCAATTAACCATCATTAAGTATAGGAGGGAGTTCATATACCACTTACCAAGTAAACAAGAGAGAGGGAGTTGTAGGACACCTTAGCTCTCCAAGAAAACTTCACTAATCAACTTACTAGCACCTAATGGAAGGATAATATGGAGTAGAAACTAATTTAGGTAAGTGGTTTGGATGATTTGTGCTAGTTGGGAGCTTGAAAATTGAAGAAATCCTCTTCCTTCTTGAGCTTAAGAGAGCCGGCCAGGGAGGAGTAAAAATGAGTGAATTTTGAGCAATTTTTAAGATATTTAACCTTTTGGTCAAAAAAGTCAAAAATTGGAATAGTAACTCTTAAATCATATCCAATGATACCATGGCACTTGGCACCTCATTAATGCATTCCTATCCTTTCTTTTTCTCTCTCACATCAATCATTTCACACACTCTACTTATCTCTTAACACCCGATAAATTTTACACAGTATCCGGAATTTAACCTAATTGGCCGAATTTTTCCGAACTTTTCGCACTAGTGGGTCCCACGTCCATAATATATTCTTAATTTTCTAAAAACTCTCCAATACTAGAAAAATTATCTAAAAACTATAATTATTCATAAAATCCACCAAGAAAATTCCTAAGCCAGAAAATGCAGAAAACATGCAATTAAGGGGAAATAAACCCTAGGAAAAATATTAGGGAAATACGGGTTCTCACATTCTAAACTTGATTTCTAATATTATAAACAAGTATTCAAAATATGGTTTTTAGTTGCACATATTGGCTTTGAACTTAACCGTTTTTTATCATTTTTTTTTACAAATTATGCATGCACCTTGCCTATGTGACATAATATACTTTTCATGCCTTTTTACTTTGCTATAGAAATATAAGTTATGCAGCTTGCACTCGTGTATGATTGGCTCTTTGTGGACAATATTTGACTGCAGATTTCGAGAGTGGCCAAGGTGCCAGCCCTGAACTGAATTTTGATAAAACGTGACTTGTTTAGGGTGAGTGCTTCTTGCATGTGTATGCTTTAAATGACTATGTGAAATGTTGTGAGTGTTGTTGGAATATTAAATGCTTTCCAATGATTGTTAAATAGATTTTCGATGGGCGAGTGTGTACTTTATTGCACTCGACCCAAGAAAAATGAATTTTCAATGATTGAATGCTGCTTGTGCATGAATGTAAGCCTTTTGACTGAATTGGGCCCTTGCCCTTCGTTGCTAGTCGACTCGAGCCAGAAATGGACTTGGTCGGGCGACTAGTGACCCTGGGATAATGTGACGACCGGCAAATTTCCTTATATTTTTCTTAAAAATTCCCTTTTATTTGAAAAATATTACTTTATAATAGCCCTACTACTCAATCACCCCATAATAAGTGCAAAGGAATATAGAATGAAGGATTCACCCTTTCAGTTTTCAAGTTAGCGAATTACGGTTTTTACGCCTTTTCGTCTTGTGACTAATCGGTACGGAGTGTGGATCAAATTTGGTGATTACAAGTGAGTTTTAGATGATATTAAGTGTGTGGTTAGAGGTGATAATAAAAAGTTAGTGCATTATAAGTGAAACCCCTAGTACGCGTGAAATAAGGAAAAATGGGTTGAACCGACGGGTACCGTTTGTTACCGAATGAGTGCACCACTTTATTACTTTAATCCCCTTATTATTAATTGAACAAAATTAGCCTAAATATCTTCTCCTTTCAGCCAAAAATGTGGACAAAAAAAACAGGAGAGAAAAGAAAATTTTGACTTCCAATTAAATTGTGACACTTGTCAAACCTTTGACCAAATTAACTCCAACCTTCTTATCTTTTCCAGAGATTTGTTTCTTCTTCATATCAGAGCCATATTGCTGGCCGAAACTTGAGAGGGGGAAAGGGAGAGAAAACTTCATTTTTGCACTTCAATTTCAAGCCTCAATCTTGAGTTTCAACCGATAATCTTGCAAATTCCTCCACAAAAGTTGATCTCCAAGGAAGCTTAAGGGTTTTGGTGGAGTGATTTGGGAAGAGGAAGGTTTCGGTAGCTTCTTGATATAGGGATTAAGGTGAATTTGGTAAGAAACTTCCCTCTACTTCTTATATGTGTAAACTAGAAGCTTAAAATTGTAGTTTTGACGGATTTATGGGGAAAATTTCATGGGTTAAATGATATGTTGGGATGTTTAGTTAGGGCTTATATTTTCAGCCTTGATTATTGTTATCTACCTTTTAATTGATGTTATTGAGCTAGTAATTGGTGGGATTGATGATAGAGCACTTGTTAGATATGAATTTCTAGAGTAAAGGTGCAAATTCCAGAAATTGGAAACCAAGTTGCTCTGTTCTGTCCGGTTCTAGTTCACCATGTTAGAGGCCGAATTAGGCTTAGACTAAAACATGAAAGTTGTAGAGAATGATGTTTTATAGATGCTTGGAAAATTTCATCTCAATTGGAGTAACGTAGCCTATGAAAAGACCAAAATACCCTGACTGCCCTAGGTGAATCCAATGATCAGTTTTGGATATTGCACCAATTTGGTCGTGTCATTTCACCATGATATGTACTGAACTAGTATTTAGCCAAAACATGAAAGTTGTAGTACTATTCTTAGCTTCCCAACACCCCTGAGAATGCCTTAATCGGACTTCGGTAGCTTGAGTTATGGCCATTTGAATGTAGTGCAGTTAACTAGCCTATTGGTAGGAATCCGGTTCTATAAATTGGGAATATGACTTGGATACACTAGAAACTGGACTAAGTGGTCTTCCCCAAAATTGTAGGCCTCTATCTTATATTCGAAATGGTATAAGTTGCACCTCAATCCGATAAGCGTAGTCTCGGTTGTGTCCGTTACGCAAAACAACGTCAAATCTGTCCTTTGTTTCTTGACTCAAATTTCATTTCCGTACATGTTCCTAGTTTGGTTTGGTACTTGTATGACCTTGAGCCGATTGAATGGCTATTGAAATAAGATTATTTTGTGGGTGACTTTGGGACTAATTGAGGAAAAGAATGAAGCCATAAAGAACTGGAAAATAGGTAAATACAAAGGGCATGCTGCCCAAATTTACGCTCGAAGACTAGGTAGATATACTTGCGACTTGAGTAAGGCTTGAGAGCGAATACCACGTGAACCATCTAGGATATTTGTGTCTTCTTTTATCAAGGTATATTGGTTAGAACTTGGCTGAACTTTTACCCTTGAGAAAATGCAAAAAAAACAACTACTTGAAATATGTTTTCCTCGTTCTTTCAACTCCAATGGGAGTTCTAAAGTTTTAACTGCTTTCTTACCGAAACTAAATAAGCGAGCATAAATTTTCTGGGATTTGATAAGTATCTTGAATACTACATAACAAGTTGCATTTACTTAATTTTCTTGAATCGAAACTCCTATGTTTCGAACTCTTGAAAGGTTTACATTCATAAATAATATTTTATCGCAGATTTGGACTCCAACTACGGAGTTGGACCGGAACGTGATTCTTGAGAGGCACTAGACTTTTGGTGAGTGCTTCCAAATACCTGATTGAACTTGAAACTTGGTTTCACTACTTGAATAATGTGATCGAATGATATGTGATTGGTATGGTCGGGCAAGGGTGTACTTTATTGCACTTGCCCTAATGTGATATGTACTCGTTTGTTATTGCAATTGACTTGATATACTTGTGCTTGACTTGTAAGTACTAAGCGGCAGTATGTACCACACTCAATTCGAGTGGGAGGTACCTCTCATTCCCGTTTCCGTACTTTTATCTTGATTCAGTCGATTGGAGTGTTATCTCATCGACTTTTAGGGGACCCAAACTCCATTGGCTAGTTAATCGAGTCGAGCCGGTAAGGGTCTGGTCGATTAGATAATGAACCACGGGTATCTAGTGTTGTCGAGTGGAGTGTTATCTCCTCGACTAATTGGTATACTTGAGTATTACCACCAATGTTTATCTTGGAGTTCGGGCCCAGTAAGGGGTTTGGTTGATGGACGGAGATTGGAGTTAAGTGGTGCTCTACTGGATTGGTTACTTTACTTGAATGTTGGCGGAGTGTCAACTAATATTTGATCAAGCTCTGGTGAAGCAATGGGAACTTGGCTCCTGAGAGCCATCCGTATTCTTATAGTTGGAAATGATTATTGCTTATTTGATTATTGTTTCTTTTGAAAACCAAAAGCATTTTACACTCGTTTATTTGGAAAATTGCTACTTGAAGTGTTAGAGTTCACTTTTATGAACTTGTTATGCTCGCTATCTTTTGCTACGTTGATACGTGTACCTTTAAATAATGGTCAACTTTCTATTTGGAACCTCACTGGGCTTTTAGCTCATTCCACTCCATTTGTTTTCCTTACAGGGGGTACGAGCGAGGCGTGATTAGCGTAGTCTAGTTGTTTTGAATTTTGGAATTGTACTTGCACTAGCACCCGACAAGGGTTCTTTGTACTTAAATTGTAACCACTTGAAACTATCTTGGCGTTTAGAGGCTTTGTACCTAGATTTGAGCATCAATGTATGTATGTATTAAGTTGAAGTGGATGTGTTATTTATTTTCTATGGATGTACATTATTTTTCTTGAGCTATGAGGTGACTGAGTCCTGGCGAGAGTTGGGCAGGCGACCCGCCGAACCCTGGGGTACGCCCTAGGGGGAGGTGGGGACGTCACAGGTGGTATCGGAGCCGTTTCGCGTGGTTTCTGCGCGGAGTGAGTTTGGGCCAAATGGTGTTATGGTCCTGATTTCATGAATATGTTTAAGTGCTCATATGAGCATAAGTTATGAATCAGGCATGTTATAAGTGTAAAAATCTTTACCATGGAACTTGAGGAGGATAGATATGTGTGACGGGTAGGAATCTATAGTATGGATGATTTACTCTTGGGACCGGCCGGCTCGAGTTGTGAATTATCTTATTGTGGATTCTTGTGCTTGAGTACCAAATAATGGAGAGCGCGAGAATAAGGGTATGTATCTTCATTGAACTTGAGGTATGTCTGGATGGCAAAGACCAAGGCACGGAAGCTTTTACATTGGACCTAGTAATTAGACTGGTCGAGGGGGTTTGAGATGAAAGTGTTATCATGGACTACTCTTGTACTAGTCTGGCCCGGGTTTTCGAGAGGGTGGCTAGATTGTAAGGGAATTTGCACCTAAGACCTGTTAGTTTTTGCTGTGACCGTGAGGACTTGATAAATGATTACTTGACTTTGAGTTAGTCTAGCTACAACCATAGAGATATCTTCTACCCCTCTTGTGAGATTCGATAACCGTAGTTTGGCTTTCGATAAACTAACCTTGCCTATATTTTCTTGATATTTATCCCTTGATGTCAAAGTATGGACCTGACTTGATTATTATTGTGTCGAGATCGAGAGTTTGGAATTAGGTATGGGAATTTGTGAGAAAGGATTTGGTCTCTATACCTGTATGCTTCTAAGTTTAATTTTTGTGGTTGGATTGGGAGTGAGGGAACTTAACAGTTATATGGTTAAAGTCCCAAGTGTACTTAGTTACTTATTTTGATTCTTTAATTTGCCTGGCAGGCTATCACTTGAGTTCGAGCGAATCGGTAAGATGGCACATTTGGCTGATATGTATAAGGAGATAGAGATTCTTCGAAAGGAAGTAGAGTTCCAAAAGAGATTAGCTGAACACTGGGAAGGGCGATGGAAACAGGAGTATTTGGAGAAAATTGAGCTACTGCACAAGAACATAGAGCTGAAAAAGAAATACAAAGGGATTCCGGAAGAGGTACGAAATAAGTTTGAGTTAGTGCTTTTGTCTAGTCAAATGGCCTCTCAGGACATTTCTAGTAATAAAGATGAAAGAGGTGAAGGAAGTGCTTGCGACCACAAAGGAAAACGTAAAGAGATGGATGGAAATGGAGTTGCTATGAGGGATAAGGGGAGGAAGAAGAAAAAGAATGGACACTTCAAGAAGAAATATGTGGCTACTAGGTGTGAAACGTGTAACAAAAGTCTTATGTGAAAATTGGTGCATGCTTTAGATGCGGCCAACTGGGACACCAAGTGAGGAACTGTCCAGAACAAATGAATTTTGGAATGGTGAAACTGCTGTAATAGTTAAAAATCAGCAAGTAGTGATGTGTTAGCTGAAATAATTGTATTTATGGACCTATGTATATGCAACCTCTATGTAGTGAGTATGTTTCCAATAAAAGTAGTGGACCTAGTACTTGATATTTTGATGAGTAATATTACATATTGGTGATTTGACAGTATCTTTTATTAACTTTTAGTCTCGATGTTAAGTGAAATTTGCGTTTGTGGTTCGGAAAGAGGAAACTGTCGATGTCTTCACTGATTTTCTTAGCATGGCGTTTTAGTCATAGCATTATTACGATTTCTCTCTAGATAGATGGTGGTATGAGAGAAATTTCGAGGACAAAATTTCTTTAAGAGGGAGAGAGTGTGACGACCGGCAAATTTCCTTATATTTTTCTTAAAAATTCCCTTTTATTTGAAAAATATTACTTTATAATAGCCCTACTACTCAATCACCCCACAATAAGTGCAAATGAATATAGAATGAAGGGTTCACTCTTTCTGTTTTCAAGTTAGCGCGAATTAGGGTTTTTATGCCTTTTCGTCGTGTGACTAATCGGTACAGAGTGTGGATCAAATTTGGTGATTACAAGTGAGTTTTACATGATATTAAGTGTGTGGTTAGAAGTAATAATAATAAATTAGTGCATTATAAGTGAAAACCCTAGTACGCGTGAAATAAGGAAAAACGGGTTGAGCCGACGGGTACCGTTTGTTACCGAATGAGTGCACCACTTGAACACCACTTTATTACTTTAATCCCCTTGCTATTAATTGAACAAAATTAGCCTAAATATCTTCTCCTTTCAGCCAAAAATGTGGACCAAAAAAAAAAACAAGAGAGAAAAGAAAATTTTGACTTCCAATTAAATTGTGACGCTTGTCAAACCTTTGACCAAATTAACTCCAACCTTCTTATCTTTTCTAGAGCTTTGTTTCTTCTTCATTTCTGCATATTGTTGGCTGAAACTTGAGAGGGGGAAAAGGAGAGAAAACTTCATTTTTGCACTTCAATTTCAAGCCTCAATCTTGAGTTTCAACTGATAATCTTGCAAATTCCTCCACAAAAGTTGATCTTCAAGGAAGCTTAAGGGTTTTGGTGGAGTGATTTGGGAAGAGGAAGGTCTTGGCAGCTTCTTGATATAGGTATTAAGGTGAATTTGGTAAGAAACTTCCCTCTACTTCTTATATGTTTAAACTAGAAGCTTAAAGTTGTAGTTTTAATGGATTTATGGGGAAAATTTCATGGGTTAAATGATGTGTTGGGATGTTTAGTTAGGGCTTATATTTTCAGCCTTGATTATGGTTATCTACCTCTTAATTGATGTTATTGAGCTAGTAATTGGTGGGTTTGATGATAGAGCACTTGTTACATATGAATTTCTAGAGTAAAGGTGCAAATTCCAGAAATTGGAAACCAAGTTGCTCTGTTCTGTCCGGCTCTAGTTCACCATGTTATAGGTCGAATTAGGCTTAGCCTAAAACATGCAAGTTGTAGAGAATGATTTTTTATAGTTGTCTACAAAATTTCAGCACAATTGGAGTAACGTAGCCTGTGAAAAGACTGAAATACCCTGACTGCCCTAGGTGAATCCAGTGATCAGTTTTGGATATTGCACCAATCTGGTCGTGTCTTTTCACCATGATATGTACTGAACTAATATTTAGCCAAAACATGAAAGTTGTAGTACTATTCTTAGCTTTCCAACGCCCCTGAGAATGCCTTAATTGGAATTCGGTAGCTTGAGTTATGGCCATTTCAATGTAGTGCTGTTAATTAGCCTGTTGGTAGGAATCCGATTCTGTAAATTGGGAATATGACTTGGATACACTAGAAACTGGACTAAGTGGTCTTCATCAAAATTGTAGGCCTCTATCTTTGCTTCGAAAGGGTATAAGTTGAACCTCAATCCGATAAGCGTAGCCTCGGTTGTGTCCGTTACGCAAAATAATGTCAAATCTATCCTTTGTTTCTTGACTCAAATTTCATTTCCACACATGTTCCTAGCTTGGTTTGGTACTTGTATGACCTTGAGCCTATTGAATGGCTATTGAAATGAGATTATTTTGTGGGTGACTTTGGGACTGATTGAGAAAAAGAATGAAGACATAAAGGGCTGGAAAATAGGTAAATACAAAGGGCGTGCTGCCCAAATTTACGCTCGAAGACTTGGTAGATATACTTGTGACTTGAGTAAGGCTTGAGAGCGAATACCACGTGAACCATCTAGGATATTTGCGTCTTCTTTTATCAAGGTATATAAGTTAGAATTTGGCTGAACTTGTACCCTTGAGAAAATGGAAAATAACGACTACTTGAAATATGTTTTCCTCGTTCTTTCAACTCCAATGCGAGTTCTAAAGTTTTAACCGCTTTCTTACCAAAACTAAATAAACGAGCATAAATTTTCTGGGATTTGATAAGTATCTTGAATACTACATAACGAGTTGCATTTACTTAATTTTCTTGAAGCGAAACTCTTATGTTTCGAACTCTAGAAAGGTTTACATTCGTAAATGATATTTTATCGCAGATTTGGACTCCAACTAAGGAGTTGGACCGGAACGTGATTCTTGAGAGGCACTAGACTTTTGGTGAGTGCTTCCAAATACCCGATTGAATTTGAAACTTGGTTTCACTACTTGAATAATGTGATCGAATGATATGTGATTGGTATGGTCGGGCAAGGATGTAATTTATCGCACTTGCCCTAATATGATATGTACTCGTTTATTATTGCAATTGACTTGATATACTTGTGCTTGACTTGTAAGTACTGGGCGGCAGTATGTACCACACTCGATCCGAGTGGGAGGTACCTCTCATTCCCGTCTCCATACTTTTATCTTGATTCAGTCGATTGGAGTGTTATCTCATCGTCTTTTAGGGGACCCAAACCCCATTGGCTAGTTAATCGAGTCGAGCCGGCAAGGGCCTGGTCGATTACATAATGAACCATGGGTATCTAGTGTTGTCGAGTGGAGTGTTATCTCCTCGACTAATCGGTATAGTCGAGTATTACCACCAATGTTTATCTTGGAGTTCGGGACCGGTAAGGGGTTTGGTTGGTGGACAGAGATTGGAGTTAAGTGGTGTTCTACTGGATTGGTTACTTTACTTGAAATTTGGCGGAGTGTCAACTAATATTTGATCAAGCTCTGGTGAAGCAATGGGAACTTGGCTCCTGAGAGCCATCCGCATCCTTATACTTGGAAATGATTATTGCTTATTGGATTATTGTTTCTTTTGAAAACCAAAAGCATTTTACACTCGTTTATTTGGAAAATTGCTACTTGAAGTGTTAGTGTTCACTTTTATGAACTTGTTATGCTCGCTATCTTTGGCTACGTTGATATGTGTACCCTCACTGGGCTTTTAGCTCATTCCACTCCATTTGTTTTCTTTACAGGAGGTACGAGCGAGGTGTGCTTAGCGTTGTCTAGTTGTTTTGAATTTCGGAATTGTACTTGCGCTAGCACCCGACAAGGGTTCTTTGTACTTGAATTGTAACCACTTGAAAGTATCTTGGCGTGTAGAAGTTTTGTACCTGGATTTGAGCATCAATGTATGTTTGTATTAAGTTGAAGTGGATGTGTTATTTATTTTTTGTGGATGTCGTTATTTTTCTTGAGCTATGAGGTGACTGAGTCCCGGCGAGAGTTAGGCAGGCGACCCGCTGAACCCTGGGGTACGCCCTAGGGGGAGGTGGGGCCATCACAGATAATGTTTGGTATACTTGAGTATGACCAAAAAGGTTGGTGGAGAACTGGCCAGTGAGTTGACTAGTGACGGGAAATGAAATAAATGAATGAATGTCAAGAACCCTAAAGGAGTTTTCACTTGCAAAATTGTTTTCTAAAATTGGAGGGATAAGGGGTTGGCGAATGAATGAACAAATGGCTCTACGTGCGCATGTATTCTTTTAATGAGTGTTGTGAATGTTTTCTCGATTGATTGTTATTAAATGACTAATGCCCTTGTTTCAATTGCTTGATTATGTGTGTGGAAACCTCACTGAACTTTAGCTCATCCCTCTATTCCGTTACATTTGTTTTTCCTACAGGGTTTGAGAGCAAGGATGGGTGTTTAGAGAAAGACTAAACTTTTGATTAGAACTTTTGTTGTGTAATAGTGATAGTATTAGTAGTTGGTTGGATCCTGTATTTTTGTACTAACCTTGAGGATTGTATATCTGTGTTAATGTTTGTATATATGTTAAGTTTGATTGGCACATCTTTACTTGCTTTTGAAGTTCTAACCCGTTTTATTGAAGTGAGTGAGCGAGTCCTGGCGAGAGCAGGGCAGGCAGTCCGCTAGGGGGTACGCCCTAGGGGGAAGTGGGGTCGTCACATAGGTGTGTCAGCATAGTCATTTGTTATAAGTTCTATATTGTGGTCTAATTACTGGTCTTTGCTAGTGAGTCATTAAATTAAGTGTTTAGTTCGTAATTATTTAGTCATTAATTAGTTGAGTTAATAGGCCAAGTCATGACTATGTTGGGCCGATTTAGGGTTTCCTTTTCTTGCTAGGTTTGTGTTTTGTTTAGTCTTTCCAAGCCATATTAGGTTTTGAAACTTGTAAGGATACAAATATAGCCTCTGTGTTGCATTTTTATCAATGGAAGAAAGACACAAATTTTGAGAATTTTCTCTTGGCTTCTTAGCAAGGTTCCTTTGAACATCTTAAAAGAGTTCTAAGTGTTCGTTTTGGCTTTTCAATCAAGAAACACACTTGATTGTGGCGCAATTCTACCAACAACCTTGGTTCACTAATTTGTTAAATTGTGGATGGTGATTAAATTCAAAATTCATAACTTCACAGGTTAGAGGGGTTGTAGGTTTTCCGCTGCCAAACCTTAGGTATCCGGAGCTTATGAAATATGTGTTTCGTATCTAATAGGGTTCGTATCATCTAGTATACTCTTTTTGCACGAGCATGATCCATTTCTTCCTTGAGTGTATGAAACTCATGCTTTGGCGACTGATACACTCATTTGGGTGATGAAGTTTGTGAGTTGGCTATGAGGACCCAAAAAATTATTTTATATTTTCTCTTATTTTGAAAATGTTAATTTGTATTTTTTTTATTTTACTTTGCTTACCTTAATTTCATGGTGATTTTATTGGTTGAGTTAAGATTTTTATCATTTCCTTTTTATATTTTAGTGCATGTTAAGTTTTGTAGAGTATTAAGGTAGTTTGACCGACTAGTGAGATGTGTGCATTAAATTTGGTAGACAAGAACGAGTGTGGTACTAGAGGGAGTATGTGATTAGAAGTGTTAAGAGTGTATTAGAGGAACACAAGAAAGACAAAGAGATAGGCTTGAACCTTGTGATGCCATTTGTCAGTCATCCCTCAAAGTTTGACTAAGACCCTTTGGCCAAGACTAATCTTTGGTTTTATCTTGAAAAATCGAAGCAAAAACCCTCAATTTTCTTCTCCTCTTGGCCAACTCTCTAAGGGAAAGAAAAGATAGAAAAATTCTCAATTTTCCAACTTGATTTCTTTGATTCTTGAGAAAATCAACGTGAAACTTGAATCCACTCCGATCAATTTTGGAGAAAGCTTGGAGGTGAGCTTGGTGGAGCTTTTGGGAGGAAGAATGCTCTTGTCTTGCAACTTATATTGGGGGTTTTGAGGTATTATACTAAGAACCTCTCTTTTTCCTTCTTATGTTGCCATTTAGGCAACATATGACTTGATTGTGCTAGATTTCATGGAAGATTCATGGTTTTTCTTAGTAGGTTGTAATTTTCAGCTTTGAAATGTGTTGGACAGCCTTGGATATGAGGTTGGATGAACTTTTTAGCTTTGAGATGAGGTTTTCTAGCTTCTATGTACGATTTTCCAACTTTAGTGGCTAATTTACAGCTTTCATTCGATATTTCTTGCTTTGAAATATTATTTTCCAGCTAGCTATGAAATTTTGGGCTGCCATGAAGATTTTCTAACTTGTACATGTATGTTTGGCTTCATTTGAAGGATTTCTAGTTTTTAGTGTTAAATTCCAGTTTAGGGTTTCAATTTCCAGCTTAGATATATGTTGAAGATATGCTTGGTACATGCCTACTTTAGTTGGTTTTCTAGCTTAGAATAAGAACCTCTTGTATCTTATCACTTGTGGACTATGAAAGTTAGCTTTGAAATAAAAGGAAAAATGGGGGAAATGTTGTTCGTTTATTTTCTTGTAGTATAAGTGAGTGAAAGTGAAAGTGGGAATGTGATATTTGGATGATTTGAACTTAGATTGATTAGAGATGCTTGAGTCCACTCTAGTGGTGGTATATGAGTTGAAATTTTGCCAAAATTCGTACATTTTGCACGGTGAATGTGATGACCATTTTACACATGATGTTTTGTTGCATATGTCAAGTTTTAAACTTAAAATATTCTACTCGTTTTCTTTCCAAAAAAAAAAAAGAGAAGCGTGCATATATCTTGCATAGGGTTTACTAAGCCATGAGGTTTATTTATATATGTTCTATTTACATGATCTTCCTTTGACATTAACAAGTGAGGGTTGAGGTATGAATCTAGGGCATTTTTGTTTTCCTCTTACATATGATTTCAGTTAAAACACTTGTTACAATCTATTTCTTTGCATGTGTGTTAGTTTTGAGTCGAGGCAAGAAGTTTAAATGAAAAGAAATGAGTTTCTTCAAATTATTTTATTTCCATGTTTTGCACTTTGAAAGTCTTGACCTAATTTCTTCAAATGTTTGACTATAATCGATGCTTGTGTGCTCCAAATGACTTTTGAAACATTGATTTAGTATCCTTGATTTGAACAAGATAATGTTATATTTTTGATAAGTTATATGGGCATAAAACTTGTAAATTGATGCATTTTCTAAATGAAGTTTTTAAACCTTTTTCTTCATGCAATTTGACTTTGTATTGCTAGTCTTTTAATATAGTATATGACCACAGGACTCGAGAGAGTTCAGGAGGATGAACCAGGTTGAAGTGAAAGATTGTTATTGATTGGTGAGTGTTCCTTGCATGTTGTGCTTCCAATGACTATGTAGAATGTTGTGAATGTTTGCTTGAATGTGAAACACTTTTCATTGATTGTAAAAATGGATTTTCAATAGGCAAGTGTGTACTTTATTGCACTTGACCTTAGTGAATGTGAATTTTCAATGATCAAATGATTGAATTTTACTTGTGCTTGAATATAAGCCTTTGCCTGAAATGAGCCCTTGCCCTTCGTTGCCAGTTGACTTGAGCTAGAAGCAGACTCGGTTGGGCAGCTGGTGACCCTGAGACAATGTTTGGTATTCTCGAGTATGATCACGAAATCTGGTAGAGTACTGGCCAGTGAATGAAGTGCAATGAATGAAATGATCACTGTTGGAGTTTTATTTCAAATGTTTTCACATGTTGGAGGTATAAGGGAGAAATGGTCGGAAATTGAATGATTGAATGAATTAGTGGCTCCCAAGTGAGCACGTATCCTTCCAATGATTGAATGTTTACTTCTTGAATGACTGCTTATTATTGTGCAAAGTGTGTGAAGTGTTAAATGTAGTATTTCCGTGCTTTACCTACTTGACTGTGTGTTTAGGAATCTCACTGGGCTTTTAGCTCATTCCTTTAGTTTTGTTTTCCTTATAGAAGTGGAGGCCGGAGCAAGTAAGTGTGAAATAGTGTGTATAATTTTCATGATGTATTTGGGATCTTTGGCAATGAAATCGTATGTTTCACTTTTGGGTTGTAAATTAAGTTGAAATTCTTGGAAGAATAGAACTTTTTATGTTAATCTAGAGGTGTGAAAGACTATTTCAAGAATTTAAGTGAGTGAGTCCTGATGAGAGTTGGGCAGGCGGTCCGCCAAACCCTTGGGTTAGCCCTAAGGGAAGGTGGGGTCATCACATTGGCTATTCGATCTAGCTTTTTACCTATTAACTTCAATATATAGTCCCAATTTTGCCAACATTCATTCAAAAGGGCCTCCATCATAAGAATAGGGTCAACTTGTTAAGAGCCACGTGATATTTGAGTGAAAAAAACACATGTGAGAGTGAGCTTAAATATGGAGTTTAGTTAGAGGAATTAGAAATTAGGGCTGTAGAGTGGGAAGATGAGGTTGTGAATAATAAGTTAAAATGAATAG
Source organism: Coffea arabica (assembly GCF_036785885.1). Classification (NCBI taxonomy): domain Eukaryota; kingdom Viridiplantae; phylum Streptophyta; class Magnoliopsida; order Gentianales; family Rubiaceae; genus Coffea; species Coffea arabica. The sequence continues at coordinate 24,651,246 of NC_092326.1, forward strand.
ACGATATGAACCTTGTCAGAGACGAAACTCATATTTCTCAAGCCCCAAATCTAGATGAACAATACCTAAGGTTTGGTAGCAAAAAACCTACACCCCTCTAAACTGCAAAGTTATGAACTTTGAATTTAATCGCAACCCACAAGTGTACAGATTAGTGAACCAAGGTTGTTGGTAGAACAGCGCCACAATCAAGTGCATTTCTTGATTGATAAGCCAAAAGAACACTTAAAACTCTTCTAAAATGTTCAAAGGTACGCTTCTAAGAAGCCAAGAGAAAACTCTCAAAATTTGTGTCTTTCTTCCACTACAAGAAAAATGTCCTATAATGACATACCTATAAGGAAACTTTTTTGTAAGTGTCATTTTATATCTTTTATGAAGACATAAAAAAGTGAGTGTCATAATAAAATAACATGAACCAAATACCATTACACTTTGTTTTATATTTTTTCTAAATTGAAAAATTTGATATGTCAAATTAGAATAGCTGTTAGGGCATTACTTGTGAATGTCAGCAGAAGTAATAGGAAATTGAGATAGAAACGACATAATTTTGTCATTGGTATAAAAGAAACGGTGAGAAAGCACGGGGAAAAGAAAAAAAAGAAAGCGGCAAGGAAAATTTTGCCGTTTCACTAAAAGTTTGCCCAATACATTTCTCTTTGAAAGGTCCGTCTCTTACAATTCACACGAAAAAGTTCCACCAGTTTCTTCTCCAAATCTAAACCCTTGGACCCTATTAACAAAATCCATCATCGTCAAAATCAATCTTCCATTTCTGCCATCCATCATTCTTTAATCCCTACCCTCTCTCTTTCTATCTTGAGTTTTTAGACGCACTCCAATTTGACCAGAACAAGAGAAGGATGGTTTAGCGGTTAAAAGGTAAGTGTATTATGGGTTTTTGAAAATCATATGCTTTGCCTGCCCTATGTGAATAATTGCAATTTGTTTGTCGGTATTGTCTGGCAAAATTGAAGGTTTGAGGTATGGGTAATAGTTATTCATGTGATGGAGGATTGCAATCCTTCAATTTGAAATATATATATAATAATAATAATATAGAGCACTGAAACAATAATTAAAGCATAAGAGGGTCTTTGTTAAATTCGTCTCCTGAAAAATGTAAAACCAATTTCTTGTTTGGAGTTCTGAACTCTATCCCCATCAAGGTAATTATTTCCAGCCTTGACAGGCATTGCCACACACATTTAACCAACCTTTTTAGGTTCAGGGGAGCTTTGATTTATAGAAATCCAGAAGGGCTGTTACCAAATACGGTCTGTTAATGGAGAAGCACATTTATGTTTGGCAAAAGAAGACAGCTAGCCACCTTAAGAGTTCCATGCTCTTCGTTTATATATATATATATATAATGCAACAATATCTCAAATAACCCTCTGCTTTCTTAATAAAATCATGAGTCCATGGAAATACAGATAATTAGTCTGTTCACCTAATAATGATAATAATAATAATAAAGTGTATAAAAATAGTGGTAGAGTTTTTATTTTTTAAATTCAAGTACAAAAGCGGAAGGGAAAAGGGGAAAAATGGATGTCTGAGAATCGAATCAAGACATTATCATTATGTAGTTAATGCTTCTCTCAACCAAGTTGGATCTTGGGAATTGGTTTCTAATCCTACATTAGTGCAACTGGGTTGGCACAAAATATAGGATATAGAACCCCGGGTGCTTTACTTCTACTGACTAGTAACTACTGAGAATGTCAAAGATGTTGTACTGTTCATGTCACTTGGTTTTGGAAAAACATGTAAAATTTGGCGAAGTCAGAACTAGTGAATTGGGAAGAATGTTAACTGTTAACCATTGTTTGAGTTCTAGTTGAGTTTCCAAACTTGATTCATATTATGGTAATATGGCGATTAAGTTTACCAGAAAAATAATTGGCGCCAATACAAAGCTTTCTAAATTTTAACTTGTAAAGCGAAGTTGATCCCTCAAACATGAACATACAATCTTTTTATTTCTTGAGTTTAGATAAAATTCCTGCTATCCCAATGCTTTTCATGAAAATGTTATTCAATGAGAATAATTTGCATTTGTGGTTTTCTGTTCAAATGGACATGAAACACCAAAAGTTGGACATGAAAGCATGTAAAATCTGGACAGTCCAAACAACCTTATATAAGCAAAAGCTTCAGGCAACTGAAGCTTTCTTCTACCATTTTTTGCAACATGCGGCCTCTTGATAAAAAACAATCTATCCTCCCTCCTAACGCAACTTAACATCCCATCCAACCAATATTTTGACTAAACAGCGAGATAACCAAGCTTCCTTTCATCTTTACTTGAAATCCTTGTGTTTAGGCATCCAAAAATTCAAACGCAACAGATCAAGTAAGCATCGGCTAGTAGCAGCAAATAAAATGCAGAAAAATCATGCAACACTTCATACGAAACCATCAAACCAATCAGTCAAACCCTTAATGGCTAAATCATGTTGATTAATACAACCCTCAAACATGAATCACCAAACCACATAGAATCAGGCGGAAAAAAACGAGGTGACGCAAACAATTTTTTTCTTTTTTCCTTTTTTTGTTTTTGAAACCCACCATGATGCCCCTAAGATCTAAGAGTTTCTTAGCCACATAAACCAAGATATCACATATCAAGTTTTATCTGTCAAGTACAAACATCCGGTAAAAAAAATTCAATAAAACCCAACCAAGGGCTGTTCTAGGAAGCAAAACGGCAAAGCAAGCGAAACACAGCAAGGTGTTTGACATATCTAGGGCAGGTCTGAGCTTACGTGAGAGATAAAAGGTCAAAAGGATTACCTTTGGCACTTTAGGAGGTCCAGTAAGCAAGGAAAATGGAAAAGATCGCATCCAGATACTGGCTTCGCAGCGGCAAATTTATGGTGAAGAACACCTAAGGGCTGGCGACCTTGCTACTAGGGGGATGAGATTTTGAGAGGATGAAGACGCCCTTTCCAAAATGTTTCTCAACAAAGATTGCTCCTTTAAAGACGTAGCTTTCCAGAAACCGAAATCTCCCTGAGAAGCCCTGGAGGTTCAGAATGAAACGGGAAAGATGGCCTCTTCGTCAGCCGGGCGACAAAGTTTTCTGTAATTTTCCTCTTTCTCAACTTTCTCCCTCACCGCTTCCTTTTCTTTTCTTCTACCCGTAGTCTTTCCGGCCCTTCTTGTTTTCCCCTCGATTGCTATCTTTCTCACTCCACCTCTCAATCTATCCTTGCTTTTTTCCTCTTAGCCGTCCTCCAGATTGTATCCTTTCTTTGTTTTTTCTTTTGCCGTCCAAAACCTCTCTGTCCCCTTGCGGCTGTCCATCCTTTTGCTATTTATATGGGAACTTCCAACCCTAAAACAACTCAGTCCTCTTTCCATATTTTGCAGCCAAAGGAGCCGTCTCAACCTTTCTTTGCAAGCTGCAACAAAACGCAGCTTGCATGCCGCGTTTCTCTCTCTCTCTCTTTTTTTTACTTAATAATTAAAGAATATAATAATAATAACAAATTGACAAAAACTAGGTAATAATAATAATAATAATAATTAAAAAAAACGAAACAACTAAAAACAACAAAAATGGTCATTTTTCAACCTTTTCTACATTTTTCCCCCTTTTTTTTTTCCTTTTCATTTTCATCCTTTTTTCATTTTTTCCAAGGAAGCATTGAATAAAAAAAAAATGACTAAAACATATATTTTTTTTTGAATGTTTTCCTTTTCTTCTTTTTTTTATTATTTATTATATTTTTTTTATGCTAGAATGTCTAAAAATGAGATTAGTAAAACCAAACTAAAATCAAAATCAATAAAACTAAAAATGAAAAATAAAGTTAAAAATTTGGTGTCTACAGTATCGAAGGAAAAATGGAGAGTTCTAAAAACTCAATTTCCTTTAAGTTTGAAAATTTCAGATTCAACATGCAATCTTTGAAAAATCATAACTCACATTCGGTAAGTCCAAAATTAGAAAACATGGTACTGTTGGAAACTACTTCCAAAGTACTAAAAGTTCCTAGAAGGCACTTTTCTATGATTCAAAATGGAAGACATTCAAATTTTGGGTCCAAGATGCTGTTTTGGAATACCAAGACAGATTTGGGTTGATTTTCGGCAAAGTTTGGAAAGTCGACAAAATTCACACAATGCGAAATAGCCTCTGAAATTTGGAACTCAATTAGAGTTACAATCAAAGTTTAAAACACAATAAGTGAAACAAGAATCGGAGTTTCGAGAACCATGCTAGAGTGGCTCAAAGTTACTGAAATTTCCTCACCAAACAAGGGTTTTCCAGATTTAAAATGGGAATTTAAGACTTTGGTTGAACATCGAAATGGACCTGGAAGGGCATCAAATTTGGTAGTATTACCCTAACATATGAGGGTTATTCCTCTGTCAATTTTCATGTAAAAATTCGCACGGAAAGTTGGGTAACAAAGTCGCTAAAGTTCCACAATTTCCTAAGGCAAATCTGCCTTGCATTTTCATTTTTCTTTTCTCAAACATTTGGCCAATGAAATCTTTTAAAAAATGGTCCATTTATGAAGACAATGTCTAAGAGATATCAAAAAATATGTTTGATAGGTGATTAACACCAAGAGTTTCGAAATAAAAACTCCCAATCAAGATTAGCCATTGACCAGCCCAAATTTAGGGTTTTCAAGCAATGGGGCAGGTTTGAAATTCGACCATAACTCATTCAGTTGAACTTGGAATTGATCATGGTATTGAAAACTACATTCATAAGGCTACAATTTCATAGAAGGAATCATTTTAAAATTCTGTCCACAACTAACTCATATTCGAGCATCAAGTTGCAGCTCATAACATGCACTCCAGTAAATCCGTGAAACAAGACAGGCATCTTCAAACGATTGGTACGGTTCACTCAGGTGGAATCAGGGGATACATTTTATACCGATGGAAAATTGAAAATGTTTATTTTCTAATGCCCAAATTGCACTCGATTTTGACGTCGGAGCAAAATTTTATGGTCGATACAAAATCACTGCTAGAGAGACTCTGGTCACGTTTTCCAGTTTTGGTGAAATTTCGTAATCTCAGCTTTTACCCAACCAAATCAAGTAATGTTTTGAAGAAACTTTCTACACAACCTATATTACATATTTACATCAAAATCAAGTCAATTGGACCACAAATATTGCACTAAAGGGGCACGGCAAAACAGGGGCAAAACCGTCCTTTTTTCTCATTTTCACTCCCTTTGAGTTTTCTTCCACAATACAACTTATATCCACTAGATTAAGCACTAATCCAACATAAATAACTCCCAATATCATCAAACCAACTCATTAAGTCCATTGTGAGATTTCATAGAGCCCACTCACAAGATTTCCAACAATATAGAGCTACCAACATGCATCTATAAGCTTACAAGTGCAATATAACTTATATAAGCTAAAATTCAAGAGATTGTGTGATACACCGAATGTTAGGAGATTGTTTTTAAAAGAAGATACTGAAGTTTATTTCTTTGGGTTTGATTTAAAACCTTCATTTGTTTTAAAGGGACTAGAAACCCTAAATTCTAATAAAAAACCCTAGTTTACTTGTGACTAACCGGTTTTCTTAAATCTCTCATATTTTAATCGAAACCCTAATTGTAATCAATGGAATTGTAAAATTCCTCACATTTTTCTTAAAATTCCTTTTATTTGGCATTTATTCCTTTCTAATAGTTTTACTACTCATTCACACCCCTAGTAATTGCGATCAACCATAGAATTAAGGGTTTTCCCTTTAGGTTCTTAGTTCGGGTAAATTAGGGCTTTTTGCGTATTTTGACCGTGTGATCACTTGGTGAGATGGGTGCACTAAATTCGATGATTAAGGGTGAATTTAGAGGATATTAAGTGTGTGAATAGAGGTGATAATAATAAGTTAGTGAATTAGAAAATAAAACCCCAGTATACGCGATTTAAGGAAAATCAACTCAAACCGACGGGTATCGTTCGCTATCGATTGAACACACCATTTTATCAAGTTAATCTCATTATTATTAGAGCCTAAATATCAGCCCTAAATCTGATCAAGGTGACTGAAATTTTTGACTTGAAGAACCAAGAGAAACGAAAAAAATTTGAGATGGAAATTGGTGGTGACAAGTGGCATCAATCCATGCATCTTTGACCCAAATTAGGACTAAGCCTTATAACCTTCTTGGACTTCATTTTAAAAAAAGGGAGAAGAGAACTTCAATTCCATCTTGGGTTTTGCTTGATTTAGTGAGAAAACAAGAAAACTAAATCGATTAACTTGCAAATTGAGAGCTTGGGAAGCTTAGGGAGCTAAATTTCACAAGGAGAGGTGAAGGATAACTCTTCCAAGCCCTTTGATTGAGGTATTATGGCTGACCATCCTTTCCTTTTCCCTTACTCTTGTTTGAGTTATGCTTGGTGATAGCTAATCTAAGTGATTTTGATGATTGTAGTGATGAATTTTGAGTTAGGGTTTTGAATGGTTCACTTGTAATTCTTGTTGTTTGGATAGTATATGGTGTATGTAGGCTTGTATAGGAGGTAGTAGTAGTGGTTTTAAGCTAGAAATGTGAAGTTGCACCTTAAATTCATTGAATTCAAGATTTGAAGCTCTTCACTGCCCTGTTCTGACCGATTCTATTTGGCCATGATGGAGGCCAAATTAGGATTAGCACAAAAAATAAAAGTTGTAGGTAATGATGTTTTATATTTTCCTGTAAAATTTCAGCTCAATCCAAGCACGGTATCACATGAAAAGATGAAAATACCCCTGACCGCCGTAGGTAGAGCTCTGTGGACAGTTTTGACATTTCACCATTCTGACCGGGGTTTTTCCCATTGATCCGTATTGAATTAGCATTTGGCAAAAACATGAAAGTTGTAGTGATATTTTTAGGTTTCCAAAGCATCTGAAAACGCCTCGATCGGACTTTTGTAGCTTGAGTTATTGTCATTCGGACACAGTGCTGTTAACTAGCCTGATGGTGGAATTCTGGTTCTGTAATCGATACATTTGACCTTGGAAATGAACGAATTTTCTGTTGACGTCTTCATGAGACTTGTAGTTCTCCATCTTATATTCGAAACGGTATAAGTTTCACCCCAATCTGATAAGCATAGTTTCGGTTGTGTCCGATACGCTAAGCGACGTCAAATCTGTCTTTTGTTTTATGACTAAAACTTCATTTCCATACATTTTCCTAACTTGATTTTGTACTTGTATGACATTGAGCCTATTGAATGGCTATTGAAATAAGATTATTTTGTGTGTGACTTTGGGACTGATTGAGGAAAAGAATGAAACCATAAATGGCTGGAAAATAGGTAAACACAAGGGGCATGCCGCCCAAATTTTCACTAGAGGTATAAACCGGTCTTTGGAGTTCTGGTTCAGTAATCTACAAATTTGACTTGGATACACTAAAAACTGGGTTGAGGTGTCTTCATGAAACTTGTAATCCTTTGTCAAAGCTTTGAGACACTACCTAGTACATTTTGATCCGATAACCACAGTTTCAGTTATGGTTAAAATTGTGTAACCCGTTTTGTACCATTTTCATTTTCGCGCACGCGTGCATGCATTCCTTTGCCGTTTTGCCGCTTTGATTGTTTCAATCCTTATTTCCATTTGTGATGGTTGATTCACTGATAGTTGAGTATAATCTTCTATCACATGTAGTAACGAACCAGACAAAGTTGGTGGACCCGTATAAAGTGCCTTGATTTACAAGCTAACTCTTTTGAGTGAGTAATTGGGTTGTTTATTGATGTGAAATTGTCAAAATGCTTTGTATATGTTAAATGGGTACTTAGGCGAGGGTGTACTTTATTTCACTCGAACTAAGCCCATCCTTTATTTTGATTTCATATGTGAGAATACATGCCTTATGTTGAATATCACCCTTTTGCTGTGTGCTGATGGAGGTGTTTACATGACTTGAGTTGAACCCCTTTTTGCTGTGTGCTGTTGGGGTAAGTACTTTGTTGAGAGATATCATCTATTGAGAGATTGGATATCTTAGGGTTTGGTTCCAGCCCGGTTCCAAGGGTAGACGAACTATTCGAGTCATTCGGGGCTTGGTCGAAGTTAGTTCCATGCTAACCTTGGGATTTCGTTCTTTGTTAAAGTTTTGATTAAAGCTAAGTGATTTTGTTTCGCTCGAGCTGCTGTGTGCTGCTGACTGGCCAGCGGGGGTTGATAAGGTGAATGGGGAAAGTAAGTGGAGTCTACGAACCATGAGTACTTTGGTTGACGGAGTGTCAACAGGCGTTCAAGCTCGGAGAATTGAACTGGCTTTGGAGCCACCCGTATCCTACCATTGTGATGTTACCCTTCTGTTATTGATTTGAAATATCCTGATTTACTTGTCGCTTTGGATGTGAGTTTACATTTGTACCCCTGATTATTCACTAAGCATATAGCTTACCCCATTCCATTTATTTTCCTTAGCAGGGGCCGACGCAGGGAAAGCTCGGAAAGGTGTATAGACTTTTGGTTATAGAATAGTTGAATTTGTACTTGTTATAAGTTGACTAGTGAAATGTATATATTTGTTGTGGTGGTTATAGTTAGTAACTTCTCTAGGGTTTACTTCTTGGTACTAGTGGTGTGTATGGCTTAATGTAATAGTCTATACAACTTTTGAAGATGTAATAGTTTAAATAGAACTTTCTTTTGGCGTGAACCCTTTTTTCTCATTTTAGAGTATTGAGTCCTGGCACGAGCTAGGTAGGCGATCTGCTAAGCCCTTTGGTACACCTCTGGGTACGGTGGGGTTATCACAGGTGGTATCAGAGCGCCTAGGTTAGAGGACTTGTGTGACGCCCCGAAAAAATTGAGTTTGAGAACCCGGAAATTTTCTAATTTTCTAGGGTTTATTTTTTTTTTAATTGCCCGCCTTTTCTACATTTTCTTGATTAGAAAAATTCCCCAGATAAAGTTTATGAGCAAAGATAGATTTAAAATGATTTTTCTACTATCGGTTAGTTTTTGAGAAATTAAGAGCGTATTTTGGACGTGGGACCCGCTAGTGCGGTAAATGCATTATATTTTTGACAACTTGTAGGAATTTTGTATTGAGTGATATTATTTTACAAAGTGTTAAGATATTTGTATTGGAGAGACAAAAAGATAAGTTTTACAGCTAAAGGTGACAAGTGTCACTATCCTATTCACTCTTGGACTTTTGACCATCTTACCTTAACTTTACTAAAACCAAAATTTGACCAAAAATCAAGCCATTTCTTCCTTCTCATGGCTGAAACTTGGAGAGCAAGAGAGAGAGAAAAACCTTCATCTTTCACTCCAATTTCTTACTTCAATCTTGAGTTTTAACCGATGGATTTGCAAATCACTCCATAAAAGTTGGTTACTAAGGAGATTCCAAGGTCTTGGTGGAGTTATTTTGGAGAAGGAACCACTAAGCTACTATCTTTTGTGAGGTATCAAGGTATGGTGTGTAAAGATTCATTGTTTGTTTCCAATAATGGTGAATTAGTAACTTGTGATGGCTAAAGAGATGGTTTTATGGATTATATCTTGATTTTGGTTGAATTGGTGAAGTTTTATAATTATTGGGGATTTTTCTGTTTTCATATGGATATGATTATGGGGTCATATATGATGATTGGAAATGATGTTTAAGGACTCTATGAGGTGGAAAAAGTGGTCAATTGCAATCAATTTCTGTTTTGGAAGAAATTTCAGAAAATTAGGTTTTGTGAAGCTACATTCTGTCCGGTTTTATAGCTCCTAGTTAGAGGCCCAATTGGCATTGGCTTAAAACATGAAAGTTGTAGGGAATGACATTTTAAAGGTGCCTACAAAATTTCAGGTCAATCGGAGTAGTGTAAAATGAGAAAAGTCGAAATTACTATTGCTGTTCTGGTTTACCCGAAATTTGGATTCGTGACTGTAATTGGTTGTTTTGGCTGGAATTGCTTCCGAATTGGATGTTGAGGCCTTCTGATGAAATTTAACCCTGTTTCTTAGCTTTCATCTGGTTTTGAAATTTCTAGATTTGGACTTGGAGAGCCTGATTTAGGATGTTTCCGCTAGAATGCATTCTGTGAAGCTGTTTTTGTGATTCTGGTGTAGTATCTTGCATTTTTGACCTGGTTACACTCGAAACTGGGTTGAGTGACCTTCTTTAATATTGTAGCCCTATCTCTTAGCTTCGAAATGGTGTATCTTGTACCTTCATCCGACAATTGTAGTGCCTTTGGTACCATTACTGCAAAATGACGTCAAAACCTGTTTTTCTGGTTTTGAGCTTAACTTTCATTTCCAGACTTTTTCCTAGCTTGACTTGTCTTTGTACTACTTGGAGCTTGCTGAATGACTATTGGATGAACTTGTTGTTGTGTGTGTACCTTTGGGACTGGCTGAGGAAATAATGAAGCCTTGACGGCTGGAAAAGTAAGCAAATTTAGTGGAAGTGCTGTCCGAACTTTGAAGGGACTTTTTTGCACTGAGTTTGTGATCTAAGACTTGGATTTGAGCAAGGCAATGTTATATGATGGATGATTTCTGAGCCATGGAGGTGAGTGACCTCAAACTATTTATGAAGTTATTTATGAACCGTTTCCTGCATTATTTACTTTTGAGCTGTTTCCAAAGTTACTTTTGTACCGTTTTCTTGCATTATTTACCTTTAAACTGTTTCCAAAGTTACTTTTGAACTGTTTCTTGCATATCATGCGTGCTTGCATGTGAGTGTTCCTTATTTGCTATATTTTCTTGACTTCATGACTTGTATTATTGATTGATAACGTGTTAAGTGCTTTGAATGATTTCCAAAACGAGCTTTCTAGGCGAGTGTGTACTTCATCGCACTCGACCTAAATAACTGTGCAATTTTCAATGATTAATGATTAAATGCTAGTTGCGCATGAATGTAAGCCGTTTGGCTGAATTGGCCACTGCCCTTTGTTACCGATCGACTCGAGCCAGAAGCGGACTCGATCGGGCGATATGGTGACCCTGGGTGAATTTGGTATACTCGAGTATTACCTTGTAGTCCGGCTACGTCCGGATGGGTGCAGTCCGGCTACATCCGGATTGGTGGAGACCGGCCAACGTCCGGAAAAAAAAAAGATGAACGAATAAAAGATGAACGAGGGATTATTTATAAAAAAATGAACGTATCCTTTTCATGAATATTACTCTCGCTTTCCATTGTACATGTTTCTTGAATTATTGATACTCCATATTTAATGTTTTGTAAATGCTGTAATCGTTTCTGGAATTATCATTTGATTTAGGACATCATTGATTTATGACATCATTGAAAAGAAATATTGTTAAACCGATTTGATTACTGATTTTCTGGTTACTCGATGAGCTTCTAACTCACCCCAAAAATGTTTTATTCCCCTCCACAGGGCTCAAGGCGAAGGTAGGACTTGTTGTGCTTATTCACGTGAATGGATGGCCTATATCTTGTACAGTTTTGGATTTGGAATCATTTGATGTATAGTTGAGAATTAGTTTCCGCTGCATTTGTGACATGTAATTATTGGAGACTTGGATGTATATTTGTGGACCATGTGATGTATATTTGAGGTTTATTCTTGTAATCCATTTGAGGACTTTAGTGAACGACTGAGTCCCGGCGAGAGCCGGGCAGGCGGCCGCCGAACCCTCTGGTTCGCCTTAGGGGAAGGTGGGGTCGTCACAGTTGGTATCTGAGCTTAGGCTTCAGATCTCTGTAGTGTATCCTAGGCTTGAAGTTTAGGATGCCGAACTGTGGGTTTGATTTGACTCTTGAGAGATTTGTGCGGGATGTCTTGACTTGATTGGTACAAGAGGGAATGTCGAGGACGACATTGTTTTAAGGAGGGGAGATTGTGACGCCCCGAAAAAAATGAGTTTGAGAACCCGGAAATTTTCTAATTTTCTAGGGTTTATTTTTTTTAATTGCCCGCCTTTTCTACATTTTCTTGATTAGAAAAATTCCCCAGATAAAGTTTATGAGCAAAGATAGTTTTAAAATGATTTTTCTAGTGTCGGTTAGTTTTTGAGAAATTAAGAGCGTATTTTGGACGTGGGACCCGCTAGTGCGGTAAATGCATTATATTTTTGACAACTTGTAGGAATTTTGTATTGAGTGATATTATTTTACAAAGTGTTAAGATATTTGTATTGGAGAGACAAAAAGATAAGTTTTACAGCTAAAGGTGACAAGTGTCACTATCCTATTCACTCTTGGACTTTTGACCATCTTACCTTAACTTTACTAAAACCAAAATTTGACCAAAAATCAAGCCATTTCTTCCTTCTCATGGCTGAAACTTGGAGAGCAAGAGAGAGAGAAAAACCTTCATCTTTCACTCCAATTTCTTACTTCAATCTTGAGTTTTAACCGATGGATTTGCAAACCACTCCATAAAAGTTGGTTACTAAGGAGATTCCAAGGTCTTGGTGGAGTTATTTTGGAGAAGGAACCACTAAGCTACTATCTTTTGTGAGGTATCAAGGTATGGTGTGTAAAGATTCATTGTTTGTTTCCAATAATGGTGAATTAGTAACTTGTGATGGCTAAAGAGATGGTTTTATGGATTATATCTTGATTTTGGTTGAATTGGTGAAATTTTATAATTATTGGGGATTTTTCTTTTTTCATATGGATATGATTATGCGGTCATATATGATGATTGGAAATGATGTTTAAGGACTCTATGAGGTGGAAAAAGTGGTCAATTGCAATCAATTTCTGTTTTGGAAGAAATTTCAGAAAATTAGGTTTTGTGAAGCTACATTCTGTCCGGTTTTATAGCTCCTAGTTAGAGGCCCAATTGGCCTTGGCTTAAAACATGAAAGTTGTAGGGAATGACATTTTAAAGGTTCCTACAAAACTTCAGGTCAATCAGAGTAGTGTGGAATGAGAAAAGTCGAAATTACTATTGCTGTTCTGGTTTACCCGAAATTTGGATTCGTGACTGTAATTGGTTGTTTTGGTTGGAATTGCTTCCGAATTGGATGTTGAGGCCTTCTGATGAAATTTATCCCTGTTTCTTAGCTTTCATCCGGTTTTAGAATTTCTGGATTTGGACTTGGAGAGCCTGAGGTATGATGTTTCCGCTAGAATGCGTTCTGTGAAGCTGTTTTTGTGATTCTGGTGTAGTATCTTGCATTTTTGACCTGGTTACACTCGAAACTGGGTTGAGTGACCTTCTTCAATATTGTAGCCCTATCTCTTAGCTTCGAAATGGTGTATCTTGTACCTTCATCCGACAATTGTAGTGCCTTTGGTACCATTACCGCAAAATGACGTCAAAACCTGTTTTTCTGGTTTTGAGCTTAACTTTCATTTCCAGACTTTTTCCTAGCTTGACTTGTCTTTGTAGTACTTGGAGCTTGCTGAATGACTATTGGATGAACTTGTTGTTGTGTGTGTACCTTTGGGACTGGCTGAGGAAATAATGAAGCCTTGACGGCTGGAAAAGTAAGCAAATTTAGTGGAAGTGCTGTCCGAACTTTGAAGGGACTTTTTTGCACTGAGTTTGTGATCTAAGACTTGGATTTGAGCAAGGCAATGTTATATGATGGATGATTTCTGAGCCATGGAGGTGAGTGACCTCAAACTATTTATGAAGTTATTTATGAACCGTTTCCTGCATTATTTACTTTTGAGCTGTTTCCAAAGTTACTTTTGTACCGTTTTCTTGCATTATTTACCTTTAAACTGTTTCCAAAGTTACTTTTGAACTGTTTCTTGCATATCATGCGTGCTTGCATGTGAGTGTTCCTTATTTGCTATATTTTCTTGACTTCATGACTTGTATTATTGATTGATAACGTGTTAAGTGCTTTGAATGATTTCCAAAACGAGCTTTCTAGGCGAGTGTGTACTTCATCGCACTCGACCTAAATAACTGTGCAATTTTCAATGATTAATGATTAAATGCTAGTTGCGCATGAATGTAAGCCGTTTGGCTGAATTGGCCACTGCCCTTTGTTACCGATCGACTCGAGCCAGAAGCGGACTCGATCGGGCGATATGGTGACCCTGGGTGAATTTGGTATACTCGAGTATTACCTTGTAGTCCGGCTACGTCCGGATGGGTGCAGTCCGGCTACATCCGGATTGGTGGAGACCGGCCAACGTCCGGAAAAAAAAAAGATGAACGAATAAAAGATGAACGAGGGATTATTTATAAAAAAATGAACGTATCCTTTTCATGAATATTACTCTCGCTTTCCATTGTACATGTTTCTTGAATTATTGATACTCCATATTTAATGTTTTGTAAATGCTGTAATCGTTTCTGGAATTATCATTTGATTTAGGACATCATTGATTTATGACATCATTGAAAAGAAATATTGTTAAACCGATTTGATTACTGATTTTCTGGTTACTCGATGAGCTTCTAACTCACCCCAAAAATGTTTTATTCCCCTCCACAGGGCTCAAGGCGAAGGTAGGACTTGTTGTGCTTATTCACGTGAATGGATGGCCTATATCTTGTACAGTTTTGGATTTGGAATCATTTGATGTATAGTTGAGAATTAGTTTCCGCTGCATTTGTGACATGTAATTATTGGAGACTTGGATGTATATTTGTGGACCATGTGATGTATATTTGAGGTTTATTCTTGTAATCCATTTGAGGACTTTAGTGAACGACTGAGTCCCGGCGAGAGCCGGGCAGGCGGCCGCCGAACCCTCTGGTTCGCCTTAGGGGAAGGTGGGGTCGTCACAGTTGGTATCTGAGCTTAGGCTTCAGATCTCTGTAGTGTATCCTAGGCTTGAAGTTTAGGATGCCGAACTGTGGGTTTGATTTGACTCTTGAGAGATTTGTGCGGGATGTCTTGACTTGATTGGTACAAGAGGGAATGTCGAGGACGACATTGTTTTAAGGAGGGGAGATTGTGACGCCCCGAAAAAAATGAGTTTGAGAACCCGGAAATTTTCTAATTTTCTAGGGTTTATTTTTTTTAATTGCCCGCCTTTTCTACATTTTCTTGATTAGAAAAATTCCCCAGATAAAGTTTATGAGCAAAGATAGTTTTAAAATGATTTTTCTAGTGTCGGTTAGTTTTTGAGAAATTAAGAGCGTATTTTGGACGTGGGACCCGCTAGTGCGGTAAATGCATTATATTTTTGACAACTTGTAGGAATTTTGTATTGAGTGATATTATTTTACAAAGTGTTAAGATATTTGTATTGGAGAGACAAAAAGATAAGTTTTACAGCTAAAGGTGACAAGTGTCACTATCCTATTCACTCTTGGACTTTTGACCATCTTACCTTAACTTTACTAAAACCAAAATTTGACCAAAAATCAAGCCATTTCTTCCTTCTCATGGCTGAAACTTGGAGAGCAAGAGAGAGAGAAAAACCTTCATCTTTCACTCCAATTTCTTACTTCAATCTTGAGTTTTAACCGATTGATTTGCAAATCACTCCATAAAAGTTGGTTACTAAGGAGATTCCAAGGTCTTGGTGGAGTTGTTTCGGAGAAGGAACCACTAAGCTACTATCTTTTGTGAGGTATCAAGGTATGGTGTGTAAAGATTCATTGTTTGTTTCCAATAATGGTGAATTAGTAACTTGTGATGGCTAAAGAGATGGTTTTATGGATTATATCTTGATTTTGGTTGAATTGGTGAAGTTTTATAATTATTGGGGATTTTTCTGTTTTCATATGGATATGATTATGGGGTCATATATGATGATTGGAAATGATGTTTAAGGACTCTATGAGGTGGAAAAAGTGGTCAATTGCAATCAATTTCTGTTTTGGAAGAAATTTCAGAAAATTAGGTTTTGTGAAGCTACATTCTGTCCGGTTTTATAGCTCCTAGTTAGAGGCCCAATTGGCATTGGCTTAAAACATGAAAGTTGTAGGGAATGACATTTTAAAGGTGCCTACAAAATTTCAGGTCAATCGGAGTAGTGTGGAATGAGAAAAGTCGAAATTACTATTGCTGTTCTGGTTTACCCGAAATTTGGATTCGTGACTGTAATTGGTTGTTTTGGCTGGAATTGCTTCCGAATTGGATGTTGAGGCCTTCTGATTAAATTTATCCCTGTTTCTTAGCTTTCATCCGGTTTTAGAATTTCTGGATTTGGACTTGGAGAGCCTGAGGTATGATGTTTCCGCTAGAATGCGTTCTGTGAAGCTGTTTTTGTGATTCTGGTGTAGTATCTTGCATTTTTGACCTGGTTACACTCGAAACTGGGTTGAGTGACCTTCTTCAATATTGTAACCCTATCTCTTAGCTTCGAAATGGTGTATCTTGTACCTTCATCCGACAATTGTAGTGCCTTTGGTACCATTACCGCAAAATGACGTCAAAACCTGTTTTTCTGGTTTTGAGCTTAACTTTCATTTCCAGACTTTTTCCTAGCTTGACTTGTCTTTGTAGTACTTGGAGCTTGCTGAATGACTATTGGATGAACTTGTTGTTGTGTGTGTACCTTTGGGACTGGCTGAGGAAATAATGAAGCCTTGACGGCTGGAAAAGTAAGCAAATTTAGTGGAAGTGCTGTCCGAACTTTGAAGGGACTTGTTTGCATTGAGTTTGTGATCTAAGACTTGGATTTGAGCAAGGCAATGCTATATGATGGATGATTTCTGAGCCATGGAGGTGAGTGACCTCAAACTATTTCTGAAGTTATTTATGAACCGTTTCCTGCATTATTTACTTTTGAGCTGTTTCCAAAGTTACTTTTGTACCGTTTTCTTGCATTATTTACCTTTAAACTGTTTCCAAAGTTACTTTTGAACTGTTTCTTGCATATCATGCGTGCTTGCATGTGAGTGTTCCTTATTTGCTATATTTTCTTGACTTCATGACTTGTATTATTGATTGATAACGTGTTAAGTGCTTTGAATGATTTCCAAAACGAGCTTTCTAGGCGAGTGTGTACTTCATCGCACTCGACCTAAATAACTGTGCAATTTTCAATGATTAATGATTAAATGCTAGTTGCGCATGAATGTAAGCCGTTTGGCAGAATTGGCCACTGCCCTTTGTTACCGATCGACTCGAGCCAGCAGCGGACTCGGTCGGGCGATATGGTGACCCTGGGTGAATTTGGTATACTCGAGTATTACCTTGTAGTCCGGCTACTTTCGGATGGGTGGAGTCCGGCTACGTCCGGATGGGTGGAGACCGGCCAACGTCCGGAAAAAAAAAAGATGAACGAATAAAAGATGAACGAGGGATTATTTATAAAAAAATGAACGTATCCTTTTCATGAATATTACTCTCGCTTTCCATTGTACATGTTTCTTGAATTATTGATACTCCATATTTAATGTTTTGTAAATGCTGTAATCGTTTCTGGAATTATCATTTGATTTAGGACATCATTGATTTATGACATCATTGAAAAGAAATATTGTTAAACCGATTTGATTACTGATTTTCTGGTTACTCGATGAGCTTCTAACTCACCCCAAAAATGTTTTATTCCCCTCCACAGGGCTCAAGGCGAAGGTAGGACTTGTTGTGCTTATTCACGTGAATGGATGGCCTATATCTTGTACAGTTTTGGATTTGGAATCATTTGATGTATAGTTGAGAATTAGTTTCCGCTGCATTTGTGACATGTAATTATTGGAGACTTGGATGTATATTTGTGGACCATGTGATGTATATTTGAGGTTTATTCTTGTAATCCATTTGAGGACTTTAGTGAACGACTGAGTCCCGGCGAGAGCCGGGCAGGCGGCCGCCGAACCCTCTGGTTCGCCTTAGGGGAAGGTGGGGTCGTCACAGTTGGTATCTGAGCTTAGGCTTCAGATCTCTGTAGTGTATCCTAGGCTTGAAGTTTAGGATGCCGAACTGTGGGTTTGATTTGACTCTTGAGAGATTTGTGCGGGATGTCTTGACTTGATTGGTACAAGAGGGAATGTCGAGGACGACATTGTTTTAAGGAGGGGAGATTGTGACGCCCCGAAAAAAATGAGTTTGAGAACCCGGAAATTTTCTAATTTTCTAGGGTTTATTTTTTTTAATTGCCCGCCTTTTCTACATTTTCTTGATTAGAAAAATTCCCCAGATAAAGTTTATGAGCAAAGATAGTTTTAAAATGATTTTTCTAGTGTCGGTTAGTTTTTGAGAAATTAAGAGCGTATTTTGGACGTGGGACCCGCTAGTGCGGTAAATGCATTATATTTTTGACAACTTGTAGGAATTTTGTATTGAGTGATATTATTTTACAAAGTGTTAAGATATTTGTATTGGAGAGACAAAAAGATAAGTTTTACAGCTAAAGGTGACAAGTGTCACTATCCTATTCACTCTTGGACTTTTGACCATCTTACCTTAACTTTACTAAAACCAAAATTTGACCAAAAATCAAGCCATTTCTTCCTTCTCATGGCTGAAACTTGGAGAGCAAGAGAGAGAGAAAAACCTTCATCTTTCACTACAATTTCTTACTTCAATCTTGAGTTCTAACCGATGGATTTGCAAATCACTCCATAAAAGTTGGTTACTAAGGAGATTCCAAGGTCTTGGTGGAGTTATTTTGGAGAAGGAACCACTAAGCTACTATCTTTTGTGAGGTATCAAGGTATGGTGTGTAAAGATTCATTGTTTGTTTCCAATAATGGTGAATTAGTAACTTGTGATGGCTAAAGAGATGGTTTTATGGATTATATCTTGATTTTGGTTGAATTGGTGAAGTTTTATAATTATTGGGGATTTTTCTGTTTTCATATGAATATGATTATGGGGTCATATATGATGATTGGAAATGATGTTTAAGGACTCTATGAGGTGGAAAAAGTGGTCAATTGCAATCAATTTCTGTTTTGGAAGAAATTTCAGAAAATTAGGTTTTGTGAAGCTACATTCTGTCCGGTTTTATAGCTCCTAGTTAGAGGCCCAATTGGCCTTGGCTTAAAACATGAAAGTTGTAGGGAATGACATTTTAAAGGTGCCTACAAAACTTCAGGTCAATCGGAGTAGTGTGGAATGAGAAAAGTCGAAATTACTATTGCTGTTCTGGTTTACCCGAAATTTGGATTCGTGACTGTAATTGGTTGTTTTGGCTGGAATTGCTTCCGAATTGGATGTTGAGGCCTTCTGATTAAATTTATCCCTGTTTCTTAGCTTTCATCCGGTTTTAGAATTTCTGGATTTGGACTTGGAGAGCCTGAGGTATGATGTTTCCGCTAGAATGCGTTCTGTGAAGCTGTTTTTGTGATTCTGGTGTAGTATCTTGCATTTTTGACCTGGTTACACTCGAAACTGGGTTGAGTGACCTTCTTCAATATTGTAGCCCTATCTCTTAGCTTCGAAATGGTGTATCTTGTACCTTCATCCGACAATTGTAGTGCCTTTGGTACCATTACCGCAAAATGACGTCAAAACCTGTTTTTCTGGTTTTGAGCTTAACTTTCATTTCCAGACTTTTTCCTAGCTTGACTTGTCTTTGTAGTACTTGGAGCTTGCTGAATGACTATTGGATGAACTTGTTGTTGTGTGTGTACCTTTGGGACTGGCTGAGGAAATAATGAAGCCTTGACGGCTGGAAAAGTAAGCAAATTTAGTGGAAGTGCTGTCCGAACTTTGAAGGGACTTGTTTGCATTGAGTTTGTGATCTAAGACTTGGATTTGAGCAAGGCAATGCTATATGATGGATGATTTCTGAGCCATGGAGGTGAGTGACCTCAAACTATTTCTGAAGTTATTTATGAACCGTTTCCTGCATTATTTACTTTTGAGCTGTTTCCAAAGTTACTTTTGTACCGTTTTCTTGCATTATTTACCTTTAAACTGTTTCCAAAGTTACTTTTGAACTGTTTCTTGCATATCATGCGTGCTTGCATGTGAGTGTTCCTTATTTGCTATATTTTCTTGACTTCATGACTTGTATTATTGATTGATAACGTGTTAAGTGCTTTGAATGATTTCCAAAACGAGCTTTCTAGGCGAGTGTGTACTTCATCGCACTCGACCTAAATAACTGTGCAATTTTCAATGATTAATGATTAAATGCTAGTTGCGCATGAATGTAAGCCGTTTGGCAGAATTGGCCACTGCCCTTTGTTACCGATCGACTCGAGCCAGCAGCGGACTCGGTCGGGCGATATGGTGACCCTGGGTGAATTTGGTATACTCGAGTATTACCTTGTAGTCCGGCTACTTTCGGATGGGTGGAGTCCGGCTACGTCCGGATGGGTGGAGACCGGCCAACGTCCGGAAAAAAAAAAGATGAACGAATAAAAGATGAACGAGGGATTATTTATAAAAAAATGAACGTATCCTTTTCATGAATATTACTCTCGCTTTCCATTGTACATGTTTCTTGAATTATTGATACTCCATATTTAATGTTTTGTAAATGCTGTAATCGTTTCTGGAATTATCATTTGATTTAGGACATCATTGATTTATGACATCATTGAAAAGAAATATTGTTAAACCGATTTGATTACTGATTTTCTGGTTACTCGATGAGCTTCTAACTCACCCCAAAAATGTTTTATTCCCCTCCACAGGACTCAAGGCGAATGTAGGACTTGTTGTGCTTATTCACGTGAATGGATGGCCTATATCTTGTACAGTTTTGGATTTGGAATCATTTGATGTATAGTTGGGAATTAGTTTCCGCTGCATTTGTGACATGTAATTATTGGAGACTTGGATGTATATTTGTGGACCATGTGATGTATATTTGAGGTTTATTCTTGTAATTCATTTGAGGACTTTAGTGAACGACTGAGTCCCGGCGAGAGCCGGGCAGGCGGCCGCCGAACCCTCTGGTTCGCCTTAGGGGAAGGTGGGGTCGTCACAGTTGGTATCAGAGCTTAGGCTTCAGATCTCTGTAGTGTATCCTAGGCTTGAAGTTTAGGATGCCGAACTGTGGGTTTGATTTGACTCTTGAGAGATTTGTGCGGGATGTCTTGACTTGATTGGTACAAGAGGGAATGTCGAGGACGACATTGTTTTAAGGAGGGGAAATTGTGACGCTCCGAAAAAAATGAGTTTGAGAACCCGGAAATTTTCTAATTTTCTAGGCTTTATTTTTTTTAATTGCCCGCCTTTTCTACATTTTCTTGATTAGAAAAATTCCCCAGATAAAGTTTATGAGCAAAGATAGTTTTAAAATGATTTTTCTAGTGTCGGTTAGTTTTTGAGAAATTAAGAGCGTATTTTGGACGTGGGACCCGCTAGTGCGGTAAATGCATTATATTTTTGACAACTTGTAGGAATTTTGTATTGAGTGATATTATTTTACAAAGTGTTAAGATATTTGTATTGGAGAGACAAAAAGATAAGTTTTACAGCTAAAGGTGACAAGTGTCACTATCCTATTCACTCTTGGACTTTTGACCATCTTACCTTAACTTTACTAAAACCAAAATTTGACCAAAAATCAAGCCATTTCTTCCTTCTCATGGCTGAAACTTGGAGAGCAAGAGAGAGAGAAAAACCTTCATCTTTCACTACAATTTCTTACTTCAATCTTGAGTTCTAACCGATGGATTTGCAAATCACTCCATAAAAGTTGGTTACTAAGGAGATTCCAAGGTCTTGGTGGAGTTATTTTGGAGAAGGAACCACTAAGCTACTATCTTTTGTGAGGTATCAAGGTATGGTGTGTAAAGATTCATTGTTTGTTTCCAATAATGGTGAATTAGTAACTTGTGATGGCTAAAGAGATGGTTTTATGGATTATATCTTGATTTTGGTTGAATTGGTGAAGTTTTATAATTATTGGGGATTTTTCTGTTTTCATATGAATATGATTATGGGGTCATATATGATGATTGGAAATGATGTTTAAGGACTCTATGAGGTGGAAAAAGTGGTCAATTGCAATCAATTTCTGTTTTGGAAGAAATTTCAGAAAATTAGGTTTTGTGAAGCTACATTCTGTCCGGTTTTATAGCTCCTAGTTAGAGGCCGAATTGGCCTTAGCTTAAAACATGAAAGTTGTAGGGAATGACATTTTAAAGGTGTCTACAAAACTTCAGGTCAATCGGAGTAGTGTGGAATGAGAAAAGTCGAAATTACTATTGCTGTTCTGGTTTACCCGAAATTTGGATTCGTGACTGTAATTGGTTGTTTTGGCTGGAATTGCTTCCGAATTGGATGTTGAGGCCTTCTGATTAAATTTATCCCTGTTTCTTAGCTTTCATCCGGTTTTAGAATTTCTGGATTTGGACTTGGAGAGCCTGAGGTATGATGTTTCCGCTAGAATGCGTTCTGTGAAGCTGTTTTTGTGATTCTGGTGTAGTATCTTGCATTTTTGACCTGGTTACACTCGAAACTGGGTTGAGTGACCTTCTTCAATATTGTAGCCCTATCTCTTAGCTTCGAAATGGTGTATCTTGTACCTTCATCCGACAATTGTAGTGCCTTTGGTACCATTACCGCAAAATGACGTCAAAACCTGTTTTTCTGGTTTTGAGCTTAACTTTCATTTCCAGACTTTTTCCTAGCTTGACTTGTCTTTGTAGTACTTGGAGCTTGCTGAATGACTATTGGATGAACTTGTTGTTGTGTGTGTACCTTTGGGACTGGCTGAGGAAATAATGAAGCCTTGACGGCTGGAAAAGTAAGCAAATTTAGTGGAAGTGCTGTCCGAACTTTGAAGGGACTTGTTTGCATTGAGTTTGTGATCTAAGACTTGGATTTGAGCAAGGCAATGCTATATGATGGATGATTTCTGAGCCATGGAGGTGAGTGACCTCAAACTATTTCTGAAGTTATTTATGAACCGTTTCCTGCATTATTTACTTTTGAGCTGTTTCCAAAGTTACTTTTGTACCGTTTTCTTGCATTATTTACCTTTAAACTGTTTCCAAAGTTACTTTTGAACTGTTTCTTGCATA
This sequence comes from Coffea arabica, assembly GCF_036785885.1. Lineage (NCBI taxonomy): Eukaryota > Viridiplantae > Streptophyta > Magnoliopsida > Gentianales > Rubiaceae > Coffea > Coffea arabica. Next base: position 24,674,045 of record NC_092326.1, read on the forward strand.
TCATGCGTGCTTGCATGTGAGTGTTCCTTATTTGCTATATTTTCTTGACTTCATGACTTGTATTATTGATTGATAACGTGTTAAGTGCTTTGAATGATTTCCAAAACGAGCTTTCTAGGCGAGTGTGTACTTCATCGCACTCGACCTAAATAACTGTGCAATTTTCAATGATTAATGATTAAATGCTAGTTGCGCATGAATGTAAGCCGTTTGGCAGAATTGGCCACTGCCCTTTGTTACCGATCGACTCGAGCCAGCAGCGGACTCGGTCGGGCGATATGGTGACCCTGGGTGAATTTGGTATACTCGAGTATTACCTTGTAGTCCGGCTACTTTCGGATGGGTGGAGTCCGGCTACGTCCGGATGGGTGGAGACCGGCCAACGTCCGGAAAAAAAAAAGATGAACGAATAAAAGATGAACGAGGGATTATTTATAAAAAAATGAACGTATCCTTTTCATGAATATTACTCTCGCTTTCCATTGTACATGTTTCTTGAATTATTGATACTCCATATTTAATGTTTTGTAAATGCTGTAATCGTTTCTGGAATTATCATTTGATTTAGGACATCATTGATTTATGACATCATTGAAAAGAAATATTGTTAAACCGATTTGATTACTGATTTTCTGGTTACTCGATGAGCTTCTAACTCACCCCAAAAATGTTTTATTCCCCTCCACAGGGCTCAAGGCGAATGTAGGACTTGTTGTGCTTATTCACGTGAATGGATGGCCTATATCTTGTACAGTTTTGGATTTGGAATCATTTGATGTATAGTTGGGAATTAGTTTCCGCTGCATTTGTGACATGTAATTATTGGAGACTTGGATGTATATTTGTGGACCATGTGATGTATATTTGAGGTTTATTCTTGTAATTCATTTGAGGACTTTAGTGAACGACTGAGTCCCGGCGAGAGCCGGGCAGGCGGCCGCCGAACCCTCTGGTTCGCCTTAGGGGAAGGTGGGGTCGTCACAGTTGGTATCAGAGCTTAGGCTTCAGATCTCTGTAGTGTATCCTAGGCTTGAAGTTTAGGATGCCGAACTGTGGGTTTGATTTGACTCTTGAGAGATTTGTGCGGGATGTCTTGACTTGATTGGTACAAGAGGGAATGTCGAGGACGACATTGTTTTAAGGAGGGGAAATTGTGACGCTCCGAAAAAAATGAGTTTGAGAACCCGGAAATTTTCTAATTTTCTAGGCTTTATTTTTTTTAATTGCCCGCCTTTTCTACATTTTCTTGATTAGAAAAATTCCCCAGATAAAGTTTATGAGCAAAGATAGTTTTAAAATGATTTTTCTAGTGTCGGTTAGTTTTTGAGAAATTAAGAGCGTATTTTGGACGTGGGACCCGCTAGTGCGGTAAATGCATTATATTTTTGACAACTTGTAGGAATTTTGTATTGAGTGATATTATTTTACAAAGTGTTAAGATATTTGTATTGGAGAGACAAAAAGATAAGTTTTACAGCTAAAGGTGACAAGTGTCACTATCCTATTCACTCTTGGACTTTTGACCATCTTACCTTAACTTTACTAAAACCAAAATTTGACCAAAAATCAAGCCATTTCTTCCTTCTCATGGCTGAAACTTGGAGAGCAAGAGAGAGAGAAAAACCTTCATCTTTCACTCCAATTTCTTACTTCAATCTTGAGTTTTAACCGATGGATTTGCAAACCACTCCATAAAAGTTGGTTACTAAGGAGATTCCAAGGTCTTGGTGGAGTTATTTTGGAGAAGGAACCACTAAGCTACTATCTTTTGTGAGGTATCAAGGTATGGTGTGTAAAGATTCATTGTTTGTTTCCAATAATGGTGAATTAGTAACTTGTGATGGCTAAAGAGATGGTTTTATGGATTATATCTTGATTTTGGTTGAATTGGTGAAGTTTTATAATTATTGGGGATTTTTCTGTTTTCATATGGATATGATTATGCGGTCATATATGATGATTGGAAATGATGTTTAAGGACTCTATGAGGTGGAAAAAGTGGTCAATTGCAATCAATTTCTGTTTTGGAAGAAATTTCAGAAAATTAGGTTTTGTGAAGCTACATTCTGTCCGGTTTTATAGCTCCTAGTTAGAGGCCCAATTGGCCTTGGCTTAAAACATGAAAGTTGTAGGGAATGACATTTTAAAGGTTCCTACAAAACTTCAGGTCAATCAGAGTAGTGTGGAATGAGAAAAGTCGAAATTACTATTGCTGTTCTGGTTTACCCGAAATTTGGATTCGTGACTGTAATTGGTTGTTTTGGTTGGAATTGCTTCCGAATTGGATGTTGAGGCCTTCTGATGAAATTTATCCCTGTTTCTTAGCTTTCATCCGGTTTTAGAATTTCTGGATTTGGACTTGGAGAGCCTGAGGTATGATGTTTCCGCTAGAATGCGTTCTGTGAAGCTGTTTTTGTGATTCTGGTGTAGTATCTTGCATTTTTGACCTGGTTACACTCGAAACTGGGTTGAGTGACCTTCTTCAATATTGTAGCCCTATCTCTTAGCTTCGAAATGGTGTATCTTGTACCTTCATCCGACAATTGTAGTGCCTTTGGTACCATTACCGCAAAATGACGTCAAAACCTGTTTTTCTGGTTTTGAGCTTAACTTTCATTTCCAGACTTTTTCCTAGCTTGACTTGTCTTTGTAGTACTTGGAGCTTGCTGAATGACTATTGGATGAACTTGTTGTTGTGTGTGTACCTTTGGGACTGGCTGAGGAAATAATGAAGCCTTGACGGCTGGAAAAGTAAGCAAATTTAGTGGAAGTGCTGTCCGAACTTTGAAGGGACTTGTTTGCATTGAGTTTGTGATCTAAGACTTGGATTTGAGCAAGGCAATGCTATATGATGGATGATTTCTGAGCCATGGAGGTGAGTGACCTCAAACTATTTCTGAAGTTATTTATGAACCGTTTCCTGCATTATTTACTTTTGAGCTGTTTCCAAAGTTACTTTTGTACCGTTTTCTTGCATTATTTACCTTTAAACTGTTTCCAAAGTTACTTTTGAACTATTTCTTGCATATCATGCGTGCTTGCATGTGAGTGTTCCTTATTTGCTATATTTTCTTGACTTCATGACTTGTATTATTGATTGATAACGTGTTAAGTGCTTTGAATGATTTCCAAAACGAGCTTTTTAGGCGAGTGTGTACTTCATCGCACTCGACCTAAATAACTGTGTAATTTTCAATGATTAATGATTAAATGCTAGTTGCGGATGAATGTAAGCCGTTTGGCTGAATTGGCCACTGCCCTTTGTTACCGATCGACTCGAGCCAGAAGCGGACTCGGTCGGGCGATATGGTGACCCTGGGTGAATTTGGTATACTCGAGTATTACCGTGGAGACCGGCTACGTCTGGATGGGTGGAGACCGGCCAACGTCCGGAAAAAAAAAAGATGAACGAATAAAAGATGAACGAGGGATTATTTATAAAAAAATGAACGTATCATTTTCATGAATATTACTCTCGCTTTCCATTGTACATGTTTCTTGAATTATTGATACTCCATATTTAATGTTTTGTAAATGCTGTAATCGTTTCTGGAATTATCATTTCATTTAGGACATCATTGATTTATGACATCATTGAAAAGAAATATTGTTAAACCGATTTGATTACTGATTTTCTGGTTACTCGATGAGCTTCTAACTCACCCCAAAAATGTTTTATTCCCCTCCACAGGGCTCAAGGCGAAGGTAGGACTTGTTGTGCTTATTCACGTGAATGGATGGCCTATATCTTGTACAGTTTTGGATTTGGAATCATTTGATGTATAGTTGGGAATTAGTTTCCGCTGCATTTGTGACATGTAATTATTGGAGACTTGGATGTATATTTGTGGACCATGTGATGTATATTTGAGGTTTATTCTTGTAATTCATTTGAGGACTTTAGTGAACGACCGAGTCCCGGCGAGAGCCGGGCAGGCGGCCGCCGAAACCTCTGGTTCGCCTTAGGGGAAGGTGGGGTCGTCACAGTTGGTATCAGAGCTTAGGCTTCAGATCTCTGTAGTGTATCCTAGGCTTGAAGTTTAGGATGCCGAACTGTGGGTTTGATTTGACTCTTGAGAGATTTGTGCGGGATGTCTTGACTTGATTGGTACAAGAGGGAATGTCGAGGACGACATTGTTTTAAGGAGGGGAGATTGTGACGCCCCGAAAAAAATGAGTTTGAGAACCCGGAAATTTTCTAATTTTCTAGGGTTTATTTTTTTTTAATTGCCCGCCTTTTCTACATTTTCTTGATTAGAAAAATTCCCCAGATAAAGTTTATGAGCAAAGATAGTTTTAAAATGATTTTTTTAGTGTCGGTTAGTTTTTGAGAAATTAAGAGCGTATTTTGGACGTGGGACCCGCTAGTGCGGTAAATGCATTATATTTTTGACAACTTGTAGGAATTTTGTATTGAGTGATATTATTTTACAAAGTGTTAAGATATTTGTATTGGAGAGACAAAAAGATAAGTTTTACAGCTAAAGGTGACAAGTGTCACTATCCTATTCACTCTTGGACTTTTGACCATCTTACCTTAACTTTACTAAAACCAAAATTTGACCAAAAATCAAGCCATTTCTTCCTTCTCATGGCTGAAACTTGGAGAGCAAGAGAGAGAGAAAAACCTTCATCTTTCACTCCAATTTCTTACTTCAATCTTGAGTTTTAACCGATGGATTTGCAAACCACTCCATAAAAGTTGGTTACTAAGGAGATTCCAAGGTCTTGGTGGAGTTATTTTGGAGAAGGAACCACTAAGCTACTATCTTTTGTGAGGTATCAAGGTATGGTGTGTAAAGATTCATTGTTTGTTTCCAATAATGGTGAATTAGTAACTTGTGATGGCTAAAGAGATGGTTTTATGGATTATATCTTGATTTTGGTTGAATTGGTGAAGTTTTATAATTATTGGGGATTTTTCTGTTTTCATATGGATATGATTATGCGGTCATATATGATGATTGGAAATGATGTTTAAGGACTCTATGAGGTGGAAAAAGTGGTCAATTGCAATCAATTTCTGTTTTGGAAGAAATTTCAGAAAATTAGGTTTTGTGAAGCTACATTCTGTCCGGTTTTATAGCTCCTAGTTAGAGGCCCAATTGGCCTTGGCTTAAAACATGAAAGTTGTAGGGAATGACATTTTAAAGGTGCCTACAAAACTTCAGGTCAATCAGAGTAGTGTGGAATGAGAAAAGTCGAAATTACTATTGCTGTTCTGGTTTACCCGAAATTTGGATTCGTGACTGTAATTGGTTGTTTTGGTTGGAATTGCTTCCGAATTGGATGTTGAGGCCTTCTGATGAAATTTATCCCTGTTTCTTAGCTTTCATCCGGTTTTAGAATTTCTGGATTTGGACTTGGAGAGCCTGAGGTATGATGTTTCCGCTAGAATGCGTTCTGTGAAACTGTTTTTGTGATTCTGGTGTAGTATCTTGCATTTTTGACCTGGTTACACTCGAAACTGGGTTGAGTGACCTTCTTCAATATTGTAGCCCTATCTCTTAGTTTCGAAATGGTGTATCTTGTACCTTCATCCGACAATTGTAGTGCCTTTGGTACCATTACCGCAAAATGACGTCAAAACCTGTTTTTCTGGTTTTGAGCTTAACTTTCATTTCCAGACTTTTTCCTAGCTTGACTTGTCTTTGTAGTACTTGGAGCTTGCTGAATGACTATTGGATGAACTTGTTGTTGTGTGTGTACCTTTGGGACTGGCTGAGGAAATAATGAAGCCTTGACGGCTGGAAAAGTAAGCAAATTTAGTGGAAGTGCTGTCCGAACTTTGAAGGGACTTGTTTGCATTGAGTTTGTGATCTAAGACTTGGATTTGAGCAAGGCAATGCTATATGATGGATGATTTCTGAGCCATGGAGGTGAGTGACCTCAAACTATTTCTGAAGTTATTTATGAACCGTTTCCTGCATTATTTACTTTTGAGCTGTTTCCAAAGTTACTTTTGTACCGTTTTCTTGCATTATTTACCTTTAAACTGTTTCCAAAGTTACTTTTGAACTGTTTCTTGCATATCATGCGTGCTTGCATGTGAGTGTTCCTTATTTGCTATATTTTCTTGACTTCATGACTTGTATTATTGATTGATAACGTGTTAAGTGCTTTGAATGATTTCCAAAACGAGCTTTCTAGGCGAGTGTGTACTTCATCGCACTCGACCTAAATAACTGTGCAATTTTCAATGATTAATGATTAAATGCTAGTTGCGCATGAATGTAAGCCGTTTGGCAGAATTGGCCACTGCCCTTTGTTACCGATCGACTCGAGCCAGCAGCGGACTCGGTCGGGCGATATGGTGACCCTGGGTGAATTTGGTATACTCGAGTATTACCTTGTAGTCCGGCTACTTTCGGATGGGTGGAGTCCGGCTACGTCCGGATGGGTGGAGACCGGCCAACGTCCGGAAAAAAAAAAGATGAACGAATAAAAGATGAACGAGGGATTATTTATAAAAAAATGAACGTATCCTTTTCATGAATATTACTCTCGCTTTCCATTGTACATGTTTCTTGAATTATTGATACTCCATATTTAATGTTTTGTAAATGCTGTAATCGTTTCTGGAATTATCATTTGATTTAGGACATCATTGATTTATGACATCATTGAAAAGAAATATTGTTAAACCGATTTGATTACTGATTTTCTGGTTACTCGATGAGCTTCTAACTCACCCCAAAAATGTTTTATTCCCCTCCACAGGGCTCAAGGCGAATGTAGGACTTGTTGTGCTTATTCACGTGAATGGATGGCCTATATCTTGTACAGTTTTGGATTTGGAATCATTTGATGTATAGTTGGGAATTAGTTTCCGCTGCATTTGTGACATGTAATTATTGGAGACTTGGATGTATATTTGTGGACCATGTGATGTATATTTGAGGTTTATTCTTGTAATTCATTTGAGGACTTTAGTGAACGACTGAGTCCCGGCGAGAGCCGGGCAGGCGGCCGCCGAACCCTCTGGTTCGCCTTAGGGGAAGGTGGGGTCGTCACAGTTGGTATCAGAGCTTAGGCTTCAGATCTCTGTAGTGTATCCTAGGCTTGAAGTTTAGGATGCCGAACTGTGGGTTTGATTTGACTCTTGAGAGATTTGTGCGGGATGTCTTGACTTGATTGGTACAAGAGGGAATGTCGAGGACGACATTGTTTTAAGGAGGGGAAATTGTGACGCTCCGAAAAAAATGAGTTTGAGAACCCGGAAATTTTCTAATTTTCTAGGCTTTATTTTTTTTAATTGCCCGCCTTTTCTACATTTTCTTGATTAGAAAAATTCCCCAGATAAAGTTTATGAGCAAAGATAGTTTTAAAATGATTTTTCTAGTGTCGGTTAGTTTTTGAGAAATTAAGAGCGTATTTTGGACGTGGGACCCGCTAGTGCGGTAAATGCATTATATTTTTGACAACTTGTAGGAATTTTGTATTGAGTGATATTATTTTACAAAGTGTTAAGATATTTGTATTGGAGAGACAAAAAGATAAGTTTTACAGCTAAAGGTGACAAGTGTCACTATCCTATTCACTCTTGGACTTTTGACCATCTTACCTTAACTTTACTAAAACCAAAATTTGACCAAAAATCAAGCCATTTCTTCCTTCTCATGGCTGAAACTTGGAGAGCAAGAGAGAGAGAAAAACCTTCATCTTTCACTACAATTTCTTACTTCAATCTTGAGTTCTAACCGATGGATTTGCAAATCACTCCATAAAAGTTGGTTACTAAGGAGATTCCAAGGTCTTGGTGGAGTTATTTTGGAGAAGGAACCACTAAGCTACTATCTTTTGTGAGGTATCAAGGTATGGTGTGTAAAGATTCATTGTTTGTTTCCAATAATGGTGAATTAGTAACTTGTGATGGCTAAAGAGATGGTTTTATGGATTATATCTTGATTTTGGTTGAATTGGTGAAGTTTTATAATTATTGGGGATTTTTCTGTTTTCATATGAATATGATTATGGGGTCATATATGATGATTGGAAATGATGTTTAAGGACTCTATGAGGTGGAAAAAGTGGTCAATTGCAATCAATTTCTGTTTTGGAAGAAATTTCAGAAAATTAGGTTTTGTGAAGCTACATTCTGTCCGGTTTTATAGCTCCTAGTTAGAGGCCGAATTGGCCTTAGCTTAAAACATGAAAGTTGTAGGGAATGACATTTTAAAGGTGTCTACAAAACTTCAGGTCAATCGGAGTAGTGTGGAATGAGAAAAGTCGAAATTACTATTGCTGTTCTGGTTTACCCGAAATTTGGATTCGTGACTGTAATTGGTTGTTTTGGCTGGAATTGCTTCCGAATTGGATGTTGAGGCCTTCTGATGAAATTTATCCCTGTTTCTTAGCTTTCATCTGGTTTTGGAATTTCTGGATTTGGACTTAGAGAGCCTGAGTTATGATGTTTCCGCTAGAATGCGTTCTGTGAAGCTGTTTTTGTGATTCTGGTGTAGTATCTTGCATTTTTGACCTGGTTACACTCGAAACTGGGTTGAGTGACCTTCTTCAATATTGTAGCCCTATCTCTTAGCTTCGAAATGGTGTATCTTGTACCTTCATCCGACAATTGTAGTGCCTTTGGTACCATTACCGCAAAATGACGTCAAAACCTGTTTTTCTGGTTTTGAGCTTAACTTTCATTTCCAGACTTTTTCCTAGCTTGACTTGTCTTTGTAGTACTTGGAGCTTGCTGAATGACTATTGGATGAACTTGTTGTTGTGTGTGTACCTTTGGGACTGGCTGAGGAAATAATGAAGCCTTGACGGCTGGAAAAGTAAGCAAATTTAGTGGAAGTGCTGTCCGAACTTTGAAGGGACTTGTTTGCATTGAGTTTGTGATCTAAGACTTGGATTTGAGCAAGGCAATGCTATATGATGGATGATTTCTGAGCCATGGAGGTGAGTGACCTCAAACTATTTCTGAAGTTATTTATGAACCGTTTCCTGCATTATTTACTTTTGAGCTGTTTCCAAAGTTACTTTTGTACCGTTTTCTTGCATTATTTACCTTTAAACTGTTTCCAAAGTTACTTTTGAACTATTTCTTGCATATCATGCGTGCTTGCATGTGAGTGTTCCTTATTTGCTATATTTTCTTGACTTCATGACTTGTATTATTGATTGATAACGTGTTAAGTGCTTTGAATGATTTCCAAAACGAGCTTTTTAGGCGAGTGTGTACTTCATCGCACTCGACCTAAATAACTGTGTAATTTTCAATGATTAATGATTAAATGCTAGTTGCGGATGAATGTAAGCCGTTTGGCTGAATTGGCCACTGCCCTTTGTTACCGATCGACTCGAGCCAGAAGCGGACTCGGTCGGGCGATATGGTGACCCTGGGTGAATTTGGTATACTCGAGTATTACCGTGGAGACCGGCTACGTCTGGATGGGTGGAGACCGGCCAACGTCCGGAAAAAAAAAAGATGAACGAATAAAAGATGAACGAGGGATTATTTATAAAAAAATGAACGTATCATTTTCATGAATATTACTCTCGCTTTCCATTGTACATGTTTCTTGAATTATTGATACTCCATATTTAATGTTTTGTAAATGCTGTAATCGTTTCTGGAATTATCATTTCATTTAGGACATCATTGATTTATGACATCATTGAAAAGAAATATTGTTAAACCGATTTGATTACTGATTTTCTGGTTACTCGATGAGCTTCTAACTCACCCCAAAAATGTTTTATTCCCCTCCACAGGGCTCAAGGCGAAGGTAGGACTTGTTGTGCTTATTCACGTGAATGGATGGCCTATATCTTGTACAGTTTTGGATTTGGAATCATTTGATGTATAGTTGGGAATTAGTTTCCGCTGCATTTGTGACATGTAATTATTGGAGACTTGGATGTATATTTGTGGACCATGTGATGTATATTTGAGGTTTATTCTTGTAATTCATTTGAGGACTTTAGTGAACGACCGAGTCCCGGCGAGAGCCGGGCAGGCGGCCGCCGAAACCTCTGGTTCGCCTTAGGGGAAGGTGGGGTCGTCACAGTTGGTATCAGAGCTTAGGCTTCAGATCTCTGTAGTGTATCCTAGGCTTGAAGTTTAGGATGCCGAACTGTGGGTTTGATTTGACTCTTGAGAGATTTGTGCGGGATGTCTTGACTTGATTGGTACAAGAGGGAATGTCGAGGACGACATTGTTTTAAGGAGGGGAGATTGTGACGCCCCGAAAAAAATGAGTTTGAGAACCCGGAAATTTTCTAATTTTCTAGGGTTTATTTTTTTTTAATTGCCCGCCTTTTCTACATTTTCTTGATTAGAAAAATTCCCCAGATAAAGTTTATGAGCAAAGATAGTTTTAAAATGATTTTTTTAGTGTCGGTTAGTTTTTGAGAAATTAAGAGCGTATTTTGGACGTGGGACCCGCTAGTGCGGTAAATGCATTATATTTTTGACAACTTGTAGGAATTTTGTATTGAGTGATATTATTTTACAAAGTGTTAAGATATTTGTATTGGAGAGACAAAAAGATAAGTTTTACAGCTAAAGGTGACAAGTGTCACTATCCTATTCACTCTTGGACTTTTGACCATCTTACCTTAACTTTACTAAAACCAAAATTTGACCAAAAATCAAGCCATTTCTTCCTTCTCATGGCTGAAACTTGGAGAGCAAGAGAGAGAGAAAAACCTTCATCTTTCACTCCAATTTCTTACTTCAATCTTGAGTTTTAACCGATGGATTTGCAAACCACTCCATAAAAGTTGGTTACTAAGGAGATTCCAAGGTCTTGGTGGAGTTATTTTGGAGAAGGAACCACTAAGCTACTATCTTTTGTGAGGTATCAAGGTATGGTGTGTAAAGATTCATTGTTTGTTTCCAATAATGGTGAATTAGTAACTTGTGATGGCTAAAGAGATGGTTTTATGGATTATATCTTGATTTTGGTTGAATTGGTGAAGTTTTATAATTATTGGGGATTTTTCTGTTTTCATATGGATATGATTATGCGGTCATATATGATGATTGGAAATGATGTTTAAGGACTCTATGAGGTGGAAAAAGTGGTCAATTGCAATCAATTTCTGTTTTGGAAGAAATTTCAGAAAATTAGGTTTTGTGAAGCTACATTCTGTCCGGTTTTATAGCTCCTAGTTAGAGGCCCAATTGGCCTTGGCTTAAAACATGAAAGTTGTAGGGAATGACATTTTAAAGGTGCCTACAAAACTTCAGGTCAATCAGAGTAGTGTGGAATGAGAAAAGTCGAAATTACTATTGCTGTTCTGGTTTACCCGAAATTTGGATTCGTGACTGTAATTGGTTGTTTTGGTTGGAATTGCTTCCGAATTGGATGTTGAGGCCTTCTGATGAAATTTATCCCTGTTTCTTAGCTTTCATCCGGTTTTAGAATTTCTGGATTTGGACTTGGAGAGCCTGAGGTATGATGTTTCCGCTAGAATGCGTTCTGTGAAACTGTTTTTGTGATTCTGGTGTAGTATCTTGCATTTTTGACCTGGTTACACTCGAAACTGGGTTGAGTGACCTTCTTCAATATTGTAGCCCTATCTCTTAGTTTCGAAATGGTGTATCTTGTACCTTCATCCGACAATTGTAGTGCCTTTGGTACCATTACCGCAAAATGACGTCAAAACCTGTTTTTCTGGTTTTGAGCTTAACTTTCATTTCCAGACTTTTTCCTAGCTTGACTTGTCTTTGTAGTACTTGGAGCTTGCTGAATGACTATTGGATGAACTTGTTGTTGTGTGTGTACCTTTGGGACTGGCTGAGGAAATAATGAAGCCTTGACGGCTGGAAAAGTAAGCAAATTTAGTGGAAGTGCTGTCCGAACTTTGAAGGGACTTGTTTGCATTGAGTTTGTGATCTAAGACTTGGATTTGAGCAAGGCAATGCTATATGATGGATGATTTCTGAGCCATGGAGGTGAGTGACCTCAAACTATTTCTGAAGTTATTTATGAACCGTTTCCTGCATTATTTACTTTTGAGCTGTTTCCAAAGTTACTTTTGTACCGTTTTCTTGCATTATTTACCTTTAAACTGTTTCCAAAGTTACTTTTGAACTGTTTCTTGCATATCATGCGTGCTTGCATGTGAGTGTTCCTTATTTGCTATATTTTCTTGACTTCATGACTTGTATTATTGATTGATAACGTGTTAAGTGCTTTGAATGATTTCCAAAACGAGCTTTCTAGGCGAGTGTGTACTTCATCGCACTCGACCTAAATAACTGTGCAATTTTCAATGATTAATGATTAAATGCTAGTTGCGCATGAATGTAAGCCGTTTGGCAGAATTGGCCACTGCCCTTTGTTACCGATCGACTCGAGCCAGCAGCGGACTCGGTCGGGCGATATGGTGACCCTGGGTGAATTTGGTATACTCGAGTATTACCTTGTAGTCCGGCTACTTTCGGATGGGTGGAGTCCGGCTACGTCCGGATGGGTGGAGACCGGCCAACGTCCGGAAAAAAAAAAGATGAACGAATAAAAGATGAACGAGGGATTATTTATAAAAAAATGAACGTATCCTTTTCATGAATATTACTCTCGCTTTCCATTGTACATGTTTCTTGAATTATTGATACTCCATATTTAATGTTTTGTAAATGCTGTAATCGTTTCTGGAATTATCATTTGATTTAGGACATCATTGATTTATGACATCATTGAAAAGAAATATTGTTAAACCGATTTGATTACTGATTTTCTGGTTACTCGATGAGCTTCTAACTCACCCCAAAAATGTTTTATTCCCCTCCACAGGACTCAAGGTGAATGTAGGACTTGTTGTGCTTATTCACGTGAATGGATGGCCTATATCTTGTACAGTTTTGGATTTGGAATCATTTGATGTATAGTTGGGAATTAGTTTCCGCTGCATTTGTGACATGTAATTATTGGAGACTTGGATGTATATTTGTGGACCATGTGATGTATATTTGAGGTTTATTCTTGTAATTCATTTGAGGACTTTAGTGAACGACTGAGTCCCGGCGAGAGCCGGGCAGGCGGCCGCCGAACCCTCTGGTTCGCCTTAGGGGAAGGTGGGGTCGTCACAGTTGGTATCAGAGCTTAGGCTTCAGATCTCTGTAGTGTATCCTAGGCTTGAAGTTTAGGATGCCGAACTGTGGGTTTGATTTGACTCTTGAGAGATTTGTGCGGGATGTCTTGACTTGATTGGTACAAGAGGGAATGTCGAGGACGACATTGTTTTAAGGAGGGGAAATTGTGACGCTCCGAAAAAAATGAGTTTGAGAACCCGGAAATTTTCTAATTTTCTAGGCTTTATTTTTTTTAATTGCCCGCCTTTTCTACATTTTCTTGATTAGAAAAATTCCCCAGATAAAGTTTATGAGCAAAGATAGTTTTAAAATGATTTTTCTAGTGTCGGTTAGTTTTTGAGAAATTAAGAGCGTATTTTGGACGTGGGACCCGCTAGTGCGGTAAATGCATTATATTTTTGACAACTTGTAGGAATTTTGTATTGAGTGATATTATTTTACAAAGTGTTAAGATATTTGTATTGGAGAGACAAAAAGATAAGTTTTACAGCTAAAGGTGACAAGTGTCACTATCCTATTCACTCTTGGACTTTTGACCATCTTACCTTAACTTTACTAAAACCAAAATTTGACCAAAAATCAAGCCATTTCTTCCTTCTCATGGCTGAAACTTGGAGAGCAAGAGAGAGAGAAAAACCTTCATCTTTCACTACAATTTCTTACTTCAATCTTGAGTTCTAACCGATGGATTTGCAAATCACTCCATAAAAGTTGGTTACTAAGGAGATTCCAAGGTCTTGGTGGAGTTATTTTGGAGAAGGAACCACTAAGCTACTATCTTTTGTGAGGTATCAAGGTATGGTGTGTAAAGATTCATTGTTTGTTTCCAATAATGGTGAATTAGTAACTTGTGATGGCTAAAGAGATGGTTTTATGGATTATATCTTGATTTTGGTTGAATTGGTGAAGTTTTATAATTATTGGGGATTTTTCTGTTTTCATATGAATATGATTATGGGGTCATATATGATGATTGGAAATGATGTTTAAGGACTCTATGAGGTGGAAAAAGTGGTCAATTGCAATCAATTTCTGTTTTGGAAGAAATTTCAGAAAATTAGGTTTTGTGAAGCTACATTCTGTCCGGTTTTATAGCTCCTAGTTAGAGGCCGAATTGGCCTTAGCTTAAAACATGAAAGTTGTAGGGAATGACATTTTAAAGGTGTCTACAAAACTTCAGGTCAATCGGAGTAGTGTGGAATGAGAAAAGTCGAAATTACTATTGCTGTTCTGGTTTACCCGAAATTTGGATTCGTGACTGTAATTGGTTGTTTTGGCTGGAATTGCTTCCGAATTGGATGTTGAGGCCTTCTGATTAAATTTATCCCTGTTTCTTAGCTTTCATCTGGTTTTGGAATTTCTGGATTTGGACTTAGAGAGCCTGAGTTATGATGTTTCCGCTAGAATGCGTTCTGTGAAGCTGTTTTTGTGATTCTGGTGTAGTATCTTGCATTTTTGACCTGGTTACACTCGAAACTGGGTTGAGTGACCTTCTTCAATATTGTAGCCCTATCTCTTAGCTTCGAAATGGTGTATCTTGTACCTTCATCCGACAATTGTAGTGCCTTTGGTACCATTACCGCAAAATGACGTCAAAACCTGTTTTTCTGGTTTTGAGCTTAACTTTCATTTCCAGACTTTTTCCTAGCTTGACTTGTCTTTGTAGTACTTGGAGCTTGCTGAATGACTATTGGATGAACTTGTTGTTGTGTGTGTACCTTTGGGACTGGCTGAGGAAATAATGAAGCCTTGACGGCTGGAAAAGTAAGCAAATTTAGTGGAAGTGCTGTCCGAACTTTGAAGGGACTTGTTTGCATTGAGTTTGTGATCTAAGACTTGGATTTGAGCAAGGCAATGCTATATGATGGATGATTTCTGAGCCATGGAGGTGAGTGACCTCAAACTATTTCTGAAGTTATTTATGAACCGTTTCCTGCATTATTTACTTTTGAGCTGTTTCCAAAGTTACTTTTGTACCGTTTTCTTGCATTATTTACCTTTAAACTGTTTCCAAAGTTACTTTTGAACTATTTCTTGCATATCATGCGTGCTTGCATGTGAGTGTTCCTTATTTGCTATATTTTCTTGACTTCATGACTTGTATTATTGATTGATAACGTGTTAAGTGCTTTGAATGATTTCCAAAACGAGCTTTCTAGGCGAGTGTGTACTTCATCGCACTCGACCTAAATAACTGTGCAATTTTCAATGATTAATGATTAAATGCTAGTTGCGCATGAATGTAAGCCGTTTGGCAGAATTGGCCACTGCCCTTTGTTACCGATCGACTCGAGCCAGCAGCGGACTCGGTCGGGCGATATGGTGACCCTGGGTGAATTTGGTATACTCGAGTATTACCTTGTAGTCCGGCTACTTTCGGATGGGTGGAGTCCGGCTACGTCCGGATGGGTGGAGACCGGCCAACGTCCGGAAAAAAAAAAGATGAACGAATAAAAGATGAACGAGGGATTATTTATAAAAAAATGAACGTATCCTTTTCATGAATATTACTCTCGCTTTCCATTGTACATGTTTCTTGAATTATTGATACTCCATATTTAATGTTTTGTAAATGCTGTAATCGTTTCTGGAATTATCATTTCATTTAGGACATCATTGATTTATGACATCATTGAAAAGAAATATTGTTAAACCGATTTGATTACTGATTTTCTGGTTACTCGATGAGCTTCTAACTCACCCCAAAAATGTTTTATTCCCCTCCACAGGGCTCAAGGCGAAGGTAGGACTTGTTGTGCTTATTCACGTGAATGGATGGCCTATATCTTGTACAGTTTTGGATTTGGAATCATTTGATGTATAGTTGGGAATTAGTTTCCGCTGCATTTGTGACATGTAATTATTGGAGACTTGGATGTATATTTGTGGACCATGTGATGTATATTTGAGGTTTATTCTTGTAATTCATTTGAGGACTTTAGTGAACGACCGAGTCCCGGCGAGAGGCGGGCAGGCGGCCGCCGAAACCTCTGGTTCGCCTTAGGGGAAGGTGGGGTCGTCACAGTTGGTATCAGAGCTTAGGCTTCAGATCTCTGTAGTGTATCCTAGGCTTGAAGTTTAGGATGCCGAACTGTGGGTTTGATTTGACTCTTGAGAGATTTGTGCGGGATGTCTTGACTTGATTGGTACAAGAGGGAATGTCGAGGACGACATTGTTTTAAGGAGGGGAGATTGTGACGCCCCGAAAAAAATGAGTTTGAGAACCCGGAAATTTTCTAATTTTCTAGGGTTTATTTTTTTTTAATTGCCCGCCTTTTCTACATTTTCTTGATTAGAAAAATTCCCCAGATAAAGTTTATGAGCAAAGATAGTTTTAAAATGATTTTTTTAGTGTCGGTTAGTTTTTGAGAAATTAAGAGCGTATTTTGGACGTGGGACCCGCTAGTGCGGTAAATGCATTATATTTTTGACAACTTGTAGGAATTTTGTATTGAGTGATATTATTTTACAAAGTGTTAAGATATTTGTATTGGAGAGACAAAAAGATAAGTTTTACAGCTAAAGGTGACAAGTGTCACTATCCTATTCACTCTTGGACTTTTGACCATCTTACCTTAACTTTACTAAAACCAAAATTTGACCAAAAATCAAGCCATTTCTTCCTTCTCATGGCTGAAACTTGGAGAGCAAGAGAGAGAGAAAAACCTTCATCTTTCACTCCAATTTCTTACTTCAATCTTGAGTTTTAACCGATGGATTTGCAAACCACTCCATAAAAGTTGGTTACTAAGGAGATTCCAAGGTCTTGGTGGAGTTATTTTGGAGAAGGAACCACTAAGCTACTATCTTTTGTGAGGTATCAAGGTATGGTGTGTAAAGATTCATTGTTTGTTTCCAATAATGGTGAATTAGTAACTTGTGATGGCTAAAGAGATGGTTTTATGGATTATATCTTGATTTTGGTTGAATTGGTGAAGTTTTATAATTATTGGGGATTTTTCTGTTTTCATATGGATATGATTATGCGGTCATATATGATGATTGGAAATGATGTTTAAGGACTCTATGAGGTGGAAAAAGTGGTCAATTGCAATCAATTTCTGTTTTGGAAGAAATTTCAGAAAATTAGGTTTTGTGAAGCTACATTCTGTCCGGTTTTATAGCTCCTAGTTAGAGGCCCAATTGGCCTTGGCTTAAAACATGAAAGTTGTAGGGAATGACATTTTAAAGGTGCCTACAAAACTTCAGGTCAATCAGAGTAGTGTGGAATGAGAAAAGTCGAAATTACTATTGCTGTTCTGGTTTACCCGAAATTTGGATTCGTGACTGTAATTGGTTGTTTTGGTTGGAATTGCTTCCGAATTGGATGTTGAGGCCTTCTGATGAAATTTATCCCTGTTTCTTAGCTTTCATCCGGTTTTAGAATTTCTGGATTTGGACTTGGAGAGCCTGAGGTATGATGTTTCCGCTAGAATGCGTTCTGTGAAACTGTTTTTGTGATTCTGGTGTAGTATCTTGCATTTTTGACCTGGTTACACTCGAAACTGGGTTGAGTGACCTTCTTCAATATTGTAGCCCTATCTCTTAGTTTCGAAATGGTGTATCTTGTACCTTCATCCGACAATTGTAGTGCCTTTGGTACCATTACCGCAAAATGACGTCAAAACCTGTTTTTCTGGTTTTGAGCTTAACTTTCATTTCCAGACTTTTTCCTAGCTTGACTTGTCTTTGTAGTACTTGGAGCTTGCTGAATGACTATTGGATGAACTTGTTGTTGTGTGTGTACCTTTGGGACTGGCTGAGGAAATAATGAAGCCTTGACGGCTGGAAAAGTAAGCAAATTTAGTGGAAGTGCTGTCCGAACTTTGAAGGGACTTGTTTGCATTGAGTTTGTGATCTAAGACTTGGATTTGAGCAAGGCAATGCTATATGATGGATGATTTCTGAGCCATGGAGGTGAGTGACCTCAAACTATTTCTGAAGTTATTTATGAACCGTTTCCTGCATTATTTACTTTTGAGCTGTTTCCAAAGTTACTTTTGTACCGTTTTCTTGCATTATTTACCTTTAAACTGTTTCCAAAGTTACTTTTGAACTATTTCTTGCATATCATGCGTGCTTGCATGTGAGTGTTCCTTATTTGCTATATTTTCTTGACTTCATGACTTGTATTATTGATTGATAACGTGTTAAGTGCTTTGAATGATTTCCAAAACGAGCTTTCTAGGCGAGTGTGTACTTCATCGCACTCGACCTAAATAACTGTGCAATTTTCAATGATTAATGATTAAATGCTAGTTGCGCATGAATGTAAGCCGTTTGGCAGAATTGGCCACTGCCCTTTGTTACCGATCGACTCGAGCCAGCAGCGGACTCGGTCGGGCGATATGGTGACCCTGGGTGAATTTGGTATACTCGAGTATTACCTTGTAGTCCGGCTACTTTCGGATGGGTGGAGTCCGGCTACGTCCGGATGGGTGGAGACCGGCCAACGTCCGGAAAAAAAAAAGATGAACGAATAAAAGATGAACGAGGGATTATTTATAAAAAAATGAACGTATCCTTTTCATGAATATTACTCTCGCTTTCCATTGTACATGTTTCTTGAATTATTGATACTCCATATTTAATGTTTTGTAAATGCTGTAATCGTTTCTGGAATTATCATTTGATTTAGGACATCATTGATTTATGACATCATTGAAAAGAAATATTGTTAAACCGATTTGATTACTGATTTTCTGGTTACTCGATGAGCTTCTAACTCACCCCAAAAATGTTTTATTCCCCTCCACAGGGCTCAAGGCGAAGGTAGGACTTGTTGTGCTTATTCACGTGAATGGATGGCCTATATCTTGTACAGTTTTGGATTTGGAATCATTTGATGTATAGTTGGGAATTAGTTTCCGCTGCATTTGTGACATGTAATTATTGGAGACTTGGATGTATATTTGTGGACCATGTGATGTATATTTGAGGTTTATTCTTGTAATTCATTTGAGGACTTTAGTGAACGACCGAGTCCCGGCGAGAGCCGGGCAGGCGGCCGCCGAAACCTCTGGTTCGCCTTAGGGGAAGGTGGGGTCGTCACAGTTGGTATCAGAGCTTAGGCTTCAGATCTCTGTAGTGTATCCTAGGCTTGAAGTTTAGGATGCCGAACTGTGGGTTTGATTTGACTCTTGAGAGATTTGTGCGGGATGTCTTGACTTGATTGGTACAAGAGGGAATGTCGAGGACGACATTGTTTTAAGGAGGGGAGATTGTGACGCCCCGAAAAAAATGAGTTTGAGAACCCGGAAATTTTCTAATTTTCTAGGGTTTATTTTTTTTTAATTGCCCGCCTTTTCTACATTTTCTTGATTAGAAAAATTCCCCAGATAAAGTTTATGAGCAAAGATAGTTTTAAAATGATTTTTTTAGTGTCGGTTAGTTTTTGAGAAATTAAGAGCGTATTTTGGACGTGGGACCCGCTAGTGCGGTAAATGCATTATATTTTTGACAACTTGTAGGAATTTTGTATTGAGTGATATTATTTTACAAAGTGTTAAGATATTTGTATTGGAGAGACAAAAAGATAAGTTTTACAGCTAAAGGTGACAAGTGTCACTATCCTATTCACTCTTGGACTTTTGACCATCTTACCTTAACTTTACTAAAACCAAAATTTGACCAAAAATCAAGCCATTTCTTCCTTCTCATGGCTGAAACTTGGAGAGCAAGAGAGAGAGAAAAACCTTCATCTTTCACTCCAATTTCTTACTTCAATCTTGAGTTTTAACCGATGGATTTGCAAACCACTCCATAAAAGTTGGTTACTAAGGAGATTCCAAGGTCTTGGTGGAGTTATTTTGGAGAAGGAACCACTAAGCTACTATCTTTTGTGAGGTATCAAGGTATGGTGTGTAAAGATTCATTGTTTGTTTCCAATAATGGTGAATTAGTAACTTGTGATGGCTAAAGAGATGGTTTTATGGATTATATCTTGATTTTGGTTGAATTGGTGAAGTTTTATAATTATTGGGGATTTTTCTGTTTTCATATGGATATGATTATGCGGTCATATATGATGATTGGAAATGATGTTTAAGGACTCTATGAGGTGGAAAAAGTGGTCAATTGCAATCAATTTCTGTTTTGGAAGAAATTTCAGAAAATTAGGTTTTGTGAAGCTACATTCTGTCCGGTTTTATAGCTCCTAGTTAGAGGCCCAATTGGCCTTGGCTTAAAACATGAAAGTTGTAGGGAATGACATTTTAAAGGTGCCTACAAAACTTCAGGTCAATCAGAGTAGTGTGGAATGAGAAAAGTCGAAATTACTATTGCTGTTCTGGTTTACCCGAAATTTGGATTCGTGACTGTAATTGGTTGTTTTGGTTGGAATTGCTTCCGAATTGGATGTTGAGGCCTTCTGATGAAATTTATCCCTGTTTCTTAGCTTTCATCCGGTTTTAGAATTTCTGGATTTGGACTTGGAGAGCCTGAGGTATGATGTTTCCGCTAGAATGCGTTCTGTGAAACTGTTTTTGTGATTCTGGTGTAGTATCTTGCATTTTTGACCTGGTTACACTCGAAACTGGGTTGAGTGACCTTCTTCAATATTGTAGCCCTATCTCTTAGTTTCGAAATGGTGTATCTTGTACCTTCATCCGACAATTGTAGTGCCTTTGGTACCATTACCGCAAAATGACGTCAAAACCTGTTTTTCTGGTTTTGAGCTTAACTTTCATTTCCAGACTTTTTCCTAGCTTGACTTGTCTTTGTAGTACTTGGAGCTTGCTGAATGACTATTGGATGAACTTGTTGTTGTGTGTGTACCTTTGGGACTGGCTGAGGAAATAATGAAGCCTTGACGGCTGGAAAAGTAAGCAAATTTAGTGGAAGTGCTGTCCGAACTTTGAAGGGACTTGTTTGCATTGAGTTTATGATCTAAGACTTGGATTTGAGCAAGGCAATGCTATATGATGGATGATTTCTGAGCCATGGAGGTGAGTGACCTCAAACTATTTCTGAAGTTATTTATGAACCGTTTCCTGCATTATTTACTTTTGAGCTGTTTCCAAAGTTACTTTTGTACCGTTTTCTTGCATTATTTACCTTTAAACTGTTTCCAAAGTTACTTTTGAACTGTTTCTTGCATATCATGCGTGCTTGCATGTGAGTGTTCCTTATTTGCTATATTTTCTTGACTTCATGACTTGTATTATTGATTGATAACGTGTTAAGTGCTTTGAATGATTTCCAAAACGAGCTTTCTAGGCGAGTGTGTACTTCATCGCACTCGACCTAAATAACTGTGTAATTTTCAATGATTAATGATTAAATGCTAGTTGCGGATGAATGTAAGCCGTTTGGCTGAATTGGCCACTGCCCTTTGTTACCGATCGACTCGAGCCAGAAGCGGACTCGGTCGGGCGATATGGTGACCCTGGGTGAATTTGGTATACTCGAGTATTACCGTGGAGACCGGCTACGTCTGGATGGGTGGAGACCGGCCAACGTCCGGAAAAAAAAAAGATGAACGAATAAAAGATGAACGAGGGATTATTTATAAAAAAATGAACGTATCATTTTCATGAATATTACTCTCGCTTTCCATTGTACATGTTTCTTGAATTATTGATACTCCATATTTAATGTTTTGTAAATGCTGTAATCGTTTCTGGAATTATCATTTGATTTAGGACATCATTGATTTATGACATCATTGAAAAGAAATATTGTTAAACCGATTTGATTACTGATTTTCTGGTTACTCGATGAGCTTCTAACTCACCCCAAAAATGTTTTATTCCCCTCCACAGGGCTCAAGGCGAAGGTAGGACTTGTTGTGCTTATTCACGTGAATGGATGGCCTATATCTTGTACAGTTTTGGATTTGGAATCATTTGATGTATAGTTGGGAATTAGTTTCCGCTGCATTTGTGACATGTAATTATTGGAGACTTGGATGTATATTTGTGGACCATGTGATGTATATTTGAGGTTTATTCTTGTAATTCATTTGAGGACTTTAGTGAACGACCGAGTCCCGGCGAGAGCCGGGCAGGCGGCCGCCGAAACCTCTGGTTCGCCTTAGGGGAAGGTGGGGTCGTCACAGTTGGTATCAGAGCTTAGGCTTCAGATCTCTGTAGTGTATCCTAGGCTTGAAGTTTAGGATGCCGAACTGTGGGTTTGATTTGACTCTTGAGAGATTTGTGCGGGATGTCTTGACTTGATTGGTACAAGAGGGAATGTCGAGGACGACATTGTTTTAAGGAGGGGAGATTGTGACGCCCCGAAAAAAATGAGTTTGAGAACCCGGAAATTTTCTAATTTTCTAGGGTTTATTTTTTTTTAATTGCCCGCCTTTTCTACATTTTCTTGATTAGAAAAATTCCCCAGATAAAGTTTATGAGCAAAGATAGTTTTAAAATGATTTTTTTAGTGTCGGTTAGTTTTTGAGAAATTAAGAGCGTATTTTGGACGTGGGACCCGCTAGTGCGGTAAATGCATTATATTTTTGACAACTTGTAGGAATTTTGTATTGAGTGATATTATTTTACAAAGTGTTAAGATATTTGTATTGGAGAGACAAAAAGATAAGTTTTACAGCTAAAGGTGACAAGTGTCACTATCCTATTCACTCTTGGACTTTTGACCATCTTACCTTAACTTTACTAAAACCAAAATTTGACCAAAAATCAAGCCATTTCTTCCTTCTCATGGCTGAAACTTGGAGAGCAAGAGAGAGAGAAAAACCTTCATCTTTCACTCCAATTTCTTACTTCAATCTTGAGTTTTAACCGATGGATTTGCAAACCACTCCATAAAAGTTGGTTACTAAGGAGATTCCAAGGTCTTGGTGGAGTTATTTTGGAGAAGGAACCACTAAGCTACTATCTTTTGTGAGGTATCAAGGTATGGTGTGTAAAGATTCATTGTTTGTTTCCAATAATGGTGAATTAGTAACTTGTGATGGCTAAAGAGATGGTTTTATGGATTATATCTTGATTTTGGTTGAATTGGTGAAGTTTTATAATTATTGGGGATTTTTCTGTTTTCATATGGATATGATTATGCGGTCATATATGATGATTGGAAATGATGTTTAAGGACTCTATGAGGTGGAAAAAGTGGTCAATTGCAATCAATTTCTGTTTTGGAAGAAATTTCAGAAAATTAGGTTTTGTGAAGCTACATTCTGTCCGGTTTTATAGCTCCTAGTTAGAGGCCCAATTGGCCTTGGCTTAAAACATGAAAGTTGTAGGGAATGACATTTTAAAGGTGCCTACAAAACTTCAGGTCAATCAGAGTAGTGTGGAATGAGAAAAGTCGAAATTACTATTGCTGTTCTGGTTTACCCGAAATTTGGATTCGTGACTGTAATTGGTTGTTTTGGTTGGAATTGCTTCCGAATTGGATGTTGAGGCCTTCTGATGAAATTTATCCCTGTTTCTTAGCTTTCATCCGGTTTTAGAATTTCTGGATTTGGACTTGGAGAGCCTGAGGTATGATGTTTCCGCTAGAATGCGTTCTGTGAAACTGTTTTTGTGATTCTGGTGTAGTATCTTGCATTTTTGACCTGGTTACACTCGAAACTGGGTTGAGTGACCTTCTTCAATATTGTAGCCCTATCTCTTAGTTTCGAAATGGTGTATCTTGTACCTTCATCCGACAATTGTAGTGCCTTTGGTACCATTACCGCAAAATGACGTCAAAACCTGTTTTTCTGGTTTTGAGCTTAACTTTCATTTCCAGACTTTTTCCTAGCTTGACTTGTCTTTGTAGTACTTGGAGCTTGCTGAATGACTATTGGATGAACTTGTTGTTGTGTGTGTACCTTTGGGACTGGCTGAGGAAATAATGAAGCCTTGACGGCTGGAAAAGTAAGCAAATTTAGTGGAAGTGCTGTCCGAACTTTGAAGGGACTTGTTTGCACTGAATTTGTGATCTAAGACTTGGATTTGAGCAAGGCAATGCTATATGATGGATGATTTCTGAGCCATGGAGGTGAGTGACCTCAAACTATTTCTGAAGTTATTTATGAACCGTTTCCTGCATTATTTACTTTTGAGCTGTTTCCAAAGTTACTTTTGTACCGTTTTCTTGCATTATTTACCTTTAAACTGTTTCCAAAGTTACTTTTGAACTGTTTCTTGCATATCATGCGTGCTTGCATGTGAGTGTTCCTTATTTGCTATATTTTCTTGACTTCATGACTTGTATTATTGATTGATAACGTGTTAAGTGCTTTGAATGATTTCCAAAACGAGCTTTCTAGGCGAGTGTGTACTTCATCGCACTCGACCTAAATAACTGTGCAATTTTCAATGATTAATGATTAAATGCTAGTTGCGCATGAATGTAAGCCGTTTGGCAGAATTGGCCACTGCCCTTTGTTACCGATCGACTCGAGCCAGCAGCGGACTCGGTCGGGCGATATGGTGACCCTGGGTGAATTTGGTATACTCGAGTATTACCTTGTAGTCCGGCTACTTTCGGATGGGTGGAGTCCGGCTACGTCCGGATGGGTGGAGACCGGCCAACGTCCGGAAAAAAAAAAGATGAACGAATAAAAGATGAACGAGGGATTATTTATAAAAAAATGAACGTATCCTTTTCATGAATATTACTCTCGCTTTCCATTGTACATGTTTCTTGAATTATTGATACTCCATATTTAATGTTTTGTAAATGCTGTAATCGTTTCTGGAATTATCATTTGATTTAGGACATCATTGATTTATGACATCATTGAAAAGAAATATTGTTAAACCGATTTGATTACTGATTTTCTGGTTACTCGATGAGCTTCTAACTCACCCCAAAAATGT
This sequence comes from Coffea arabica, assembly GCF_036785885.1. Taxonomy (NCBI): domain Eukaryota; kingdom Viridiplantae; phylum Streptophyta; class Magnoliopsida; order Gentianales; family Rubiaceae; genus Coffea; species Coffea arabica. The sequence continues at coordinate 24,698,870 of NC_092326.1, forward strand.
TTTATTCCCCTCCACAGGACTCAAGGTGAATGTAGGACTTGTTGTGCTTATTCACGTGAATGGATGGCCTATATCTTGTACAGTTTTGGATTTGGAATCATTTGATGTATAGTTGGGAATTAGTTTCCGCTGCATTTGTGACATGTAATTATTGGAGACTTGGATGTATATTTGTGGACCATGTGATGTATATTTGAGGTTTATTCTTGTAATTCATTTGAGGACTTTAGTGAACGACTGAGTCCCGGCGAGAGCCGGGCAGGCGGCCGCCGAACCCTCTGGTTCGCCTTAGGGGAAGGTGGGGTCGTCACAGTTGGTATCAGAGCTTAGGCTTCAGATCTCTGTAGTGTATCCTAGGCTTGAAGTTTAGGATGCCGAACTGTGGGTTTGATTTGACTCTTGAGAGATTTGTGCGGGATGTCTTGACTTGATTGGTACAAGAGGGAATGTCGAGGACGACATTGTTTTAAGGAGGGGAAATTGTGACGCTCCGAAAAAAATGAGTTTGAGAACCCGGAAATTTTCTAATTTTCTAGGCTTTATTTTTTTTAATTGCCCGCCTTTTCTACATTTTCTTGATTAGAAAAATTCCCCAGATAAAGTTTATGAGCAAAGATAGTTTTAAAATGATTTTTCTAGTGTCGGTTAGTTTTTGAGAAATTAAGAGCGTATTTTGGACGTGGGACCCGCTAGTGCGGTAAATGCATTATATTTTTGACAACTTGTAGGAATTTTGTATTGAGTGATATTATTTTACAAAGTGTTAAGATATTTGTATTGGAGAGACAAAAAGATAAGTTTTACAGCTAAAGGTGACAAGTGTCACTATCCTATTCACTCTTGGACTTTTGACCATCTTACCTTAACTTTACTAAAACCAAAATTTGACCAAAAATCAAGCCATTTCTTCCTTCTCATGGCTGAAACTTGGAGAGCAAGAGAGAGAGAAAAACCTTCATCTTTCACTACAATTTCTTACTTCAATCTTGAGTTCTAACCGATGGATTTGCAAATCACTCCATAAAAGTTGGTTACTAAGGAGATTCCAAGGTCTTGGTGGAGTTATTTTGGAGAAGGAACCACTAAGCTACTATCTTTTGTGAGGTATCAAGGTATGGTGTGTAAAGATTCATTGTTTGTTTCCAATAATGGTGAATTAGTAACTTGTGATGGTTAAAGAGATGGTTTTATGGATTATATCTTGATTTTGGTTGAATTGGTGAAGTTTTATAATTATTGGGGATTTTTCTGTTTTCATATGAATATGATTATGGGGTCATATATGATGATTGGAAATGATGTTTAAGGACTCTATGAGGTGGAAAAAGTGGTCAATTGCAATCAATTTCTGTTTTGGAAGAAATTTCAGAAAATTAGGTTTTGTGAAGCAACATTCTGTCCGGTTTTATAGCTCCTAGTTAGAGGCCGAATTGGCCTTAGCTTAAAACATGAAAGTTATAGGTAATGACATTTTAAAGGTGTCTACAAAACTTCAGGTCAATCGGAGTAGTGTGGAATGAGAAAAGTCGAAATTACTATTGCTGTTCTGGTTTACCCGAAATTTGGATTCGTGACTGTAATTGGTTGTTTTGGCTGGAATTGCTTCCGAATTGGATGTTGAGGCCTTCTGATGAAATTTATCCCTGTTTCTTAGCTTTCATCCGGTTTTGGAATTTCTGGATTTGGACTTAGAGAGCCTGAGTTATGATGTTTCCGCTAGAATGCGTTCTGTGAAGCTGTTTTTGTGATTCTGGTGTAGTATCTTGCATTTTTGACCTGGTTACACTCGAAACTGGGTTGAGTGACCTTCTTCAATATTGTAGCCCTATCTCTTAGCTTCGAAATGGTGTATCTTTTACCTTCATCCGACAATTGTAGTGCCTTTGGTACCATTACCGCAAAATGACGTCAAAACCTATTTTTCTGGTTTTGAGCTTAACTTTCATTTCCAGACTTTTTCCTAGCTTGACTTGTCTTTGTAGTACTTGGAGCTTGCTGAATGACTATTGGATGAACTTGTTGTTGTGTGTGTACCTTTGGGACTGGCTGAGGAAATAATGAAGCCTTGACGGCTGGAAAAGTAAGCAAATTTAGTGGAAGTGCTGTCCGAACTTTGAAAGGACTTGTTTGCATTGAGTTTGTGATCTAAGACTTGGATTTGAGCAAGGCAATGCTATATGATGGATGATTTCTGAGCCATGGAGGTGAGTGACCTCAAACTATTTCTGAAGTTATTTATGAACCGTTTCCTGCATTATTTACTTTTGAGCTGTTTCCAAAGTTACTTTTGTACCGTTTTCTTGCATTATTTACCTTTAAACTGTTTCCAAAGTTACTTTTGAACTATTTCTTGCATATCATGCGTGCTTGCATGTGAGTGTTCCTTATTTGCTATATTTTCTTGACTTCATGACTTGTATTATTGATTGATAACGTGTTAAATGCTTTGAATGATTTCCAAAACGAGCTTTCTAGGCGAGTGTGTACTTCATCGCACTCGACCTAAATAACTGTGCAATTTTCAATGATTAATGATTAAATGCTAGTTGCGCATGAATGTAAGCCGTTTGGCAGAATTGGCCACTGCCCTTTGTTACCGATCGACTCGAGCCAGCAGCGGACTCGGTCGGGCGATATGGTGACCCTGGGTGAATTTGGTATACTCGAGTATTACCTTGTAGTCCGGCTACTTTCGGATGGGTGGAGTCCGGCTACGTCCGGATGGGTGGAGACCGGCCAACGTCCGGAAAAAAAAAAGATGAACGAGGGATTATTTATAAAAAAATGAACGTATCCTTTTCATGAATATTACTCTCGCTTTCCATTGTACATGTTTCTTGAATTATTGATACTCCATATTTAATGTTTTGTAAATGCTGTAATCGTTTCTGGAATTATCATTTGATTTAGGACATCATTGATTTATGACATCATTGAAAAGAAATATTGTTAAACCGATTTGATTACTGATTTTCTGGTTACTCGATGAGCTTCTAACTCACCCCAAAAATGTTTTATTCCCCTCCACAGGACTCAAGGTGAATGTAGGACTTGTTGTGCTTATTCACGTGAATGGATGGCCTATATCTTGTACAGTTTTGGATTTGGAATCATTTGATGTATAGTTGGGAATTAGTTTCCGCTGCATTTGTGACATGTAATTATTGGAGACTTGGATGTATATTTGTGGACCATGTGATGTATATTTGAGGTTTATTCTTGTAATTCATTTGAGGACTTTAGTGAACGACCGAGTCCCGGCGAGAGCCGGGCAGGCGGCCGCCGAACCCTCTGGTTCGCCTTAGGGGAAGGTGGGGTCGTCACAGTTGGTATCAGAGCTTAGGCTTCAGATCTCTGTAGTGTATCCTAGGCTTGAAGTTTAGGATGCCGAACTGTGGGTTTGATTTGACTCTTGAGAGATTTGTGCGGGATGTCTTGACTTGATTGGTACAAGAGGGAATGTCGAGGACGACATTGTTTTAAGGAGGGGAAATTGTGACGCTCCGAAAAAAATGAGTTTGAGAACCCGGAAATTTTCTAATTTTCTAGGCTTTATTTTTTTTAATTGCCCGCCTTTTCTACATTTTCTTGATTAGAAAAATTCCCCAGATAAAGTTTATGAGCAAAGATAGTTTTAAAATGATTTTTCTAGTGTCGGTTAGTTTTTGAGAAATTAAGAGCGTATTTTGGACGTGGGACCCGCTAGTGCGGTAAATGCATTATATTTTTGACAACTTGTAGGAATTTTGTATTGAGTGATATTATTTTACAAAGTGTTAAGATATTTGTATTGGAGAGACAAAAAGATAAGTTTTACAGCTAAAGGTGACAAGTGTCACTATCCTATTCACTCTTGGACTTTTGACCATCTTACCTTAACTTTACTAAAACCAAAATTTGACCAAAAATCAAGCCATTTCTTCCTTCTCATGGCTGAAACTTGGAGAGCAAGAGAGAGAGAAAAACCTTCATCTTTCACTACAATTTCTTACTTCAATCTTGAGTTCTAACCGATGGATTTGCAAATCACTCCATAAAAGTTGGTTACTAAGGAGATTCCAAGGTCTTGGTGGAGTTATTTTGGAGAAGGAACCACTAAGCTACTATCTTTTGTGAGGTATCAAGGTATGGTGTGTAAAGATTCATTATTTGTTTCCAATAATGGTGAATTAGTAACTTGTGATGGCTAAAGAGATGGTTTTATGGATTATATCTTGATTTTGGTTGAATTGGTGAAGTTTTATAATTATTGGGGATTTTTCTGTTTTCATATGAATATGATTATGGGGTCATATATGATGATTGGAAATGATGTTTAAGGACTCTATGAGGTGGAAAAAGTGGTCAATTGCAATCAATTTCTGTTTTGGAAGAAATTTCAGAAAATTAGGTTTTGTGAAGCTACATTCTGTCCGGTTTTATAGCTCCTAGTTAGAGGCCGAATTGGCCTTAGCTTAAAACATGAAAGTTGTAGGGAATGATATTTTAAAGGTGTCTACAAAACTTCAGGTCTATCGGAGTAGTGTGGAATGAGAAAAGTCGAAATTACTATTGCTGTTCTGGTTTACCCGAAATTTGGATTCGTGACTGTAATTGGTTGTTTTGGCTGGAATTGCTTCCGAATTGGATGTTGAGGCCTTCTGATTAAATTTATCCCTGTTTCTTAGCTTTCATCTGGTTTTGGAATTTCTGGATTTGGACTTAGAGAGCCTGAGTTATGATGTTTCCGCTAGAATGCGTTCTGTGAAGCTGTTTTTGTGATTCTGGTGTAGTATCTTGCATTTTTGACCTGGTTACACTCGAAACTGGGTTGAGTGACCTTCTTAAATATTGTAGCCCTATCTCTTAGCTTCGAAATGGTGTATCTTGTACCTTCATCCGACAATTGTAGAGCCTTTGGTACCATTACCGCAAAATGACGTCAAAACCTGTTTTTCTGGTTTTGAGCTTAACTTTCATTTCCAAACTTTTTCCTAGCTTGACTTGTCTTTGTAGTACTTGGAGCTTGCTGAATGACTATTGGATGAACTTGTTGTTGTGTGTGTACCTTTGGGACTGGCTGAGGAAATAATGAAGCCTTGACGGCTGGAAAAGTAAGCAAATTTAGTGGAAGTGCTGTCCGAACTTTGAAGGGACTTGTTTGCATTGAGTTTGTGATCTAAGACTTGGATTTGAGCAAGGCAATGCTATATGATGGATGATTTCTGAGCCATGGAGGTGAGTGACCTCAAACTATTTCTGAAGTTATTTATGAACCGTTTCCTGCATTATTTACTTTTGAGCTGTTTCCAAAGTTACTTTTGTACCGTTTTCTTGCATTATTTACCTTTAAACTGTTTCCAAAGTTACTTTTGAACTATTTCTTGCATATCATGCGTGCTTGCATGTGAGTGTTCCTTATTTGCTATATTTTCTTGACTTCATGACTTGTATTATTGATTGATAACGTGTTAAGTGCTTTGAATGATTTCCAAAACGAGCTTTCTAGGCGAGTGTGTACTTCATCGCACTCGACCTAAATAACTGTGCAATTTTCAATGATTAATGATTAAATGCTAGTTGCGCATGAATGTAAGCCGTTTGGCAGAATTGGCCACTGCCCTTTGTTACCGATCGACTCGAGCCAGCAGCGGACTCGGTCGGGCGATATGGTGACCCTGGGTGAATTTGGTATACTCGAGTATTACCTTGTAGTCCGGCTACTTTCGGATGGGTGGAGTCCGGCTACGTCCGGATGGGTGGAGACCGGCCAACGTCCGGAAAAAAAAAAGATGAACGAATAAAAGATGAACGAGGGATTATTTATAAAAAAATGAACGTATCCTTTTCATGAATATTACTCTCGCTTTCCATTGTACATGTTTCTTGAATTATTGATACTCCATATTTAATGTTTTGTAAATGCTGTAATCGTTTCTGGAATTATCATTTCATTTAGGACATCATTGATTTATGACATCATTGAAAAGAAATATTGTTAAACCGATTTGATTACTGATTTTCTGGTTACTCGATGAGCTTCTAACTCACCCCAAAAATGTTTTATTCCCCTCCACAGGGCTCAAGGCGAAGGTAGGACTTGTTGTGCTTATTCACGTGAATGGATGGCCTATATCTTGTACAGTTTTGGATTTGGAATCATTTGATGTATAGTTGGGAATTAGTTTCCGCTGCATTTGTGACATGTAATTATTGGAGACTTGGATGTATATTTGTGGACCATGTGATGTATATTTGAGGTTTATTCTTGTAATTCATTTGAGGACTTTAGTGAACGACCGAGTCCCGGCGAGAGCCGGGCAGGCGGCCGCCGAACCCTCTGGTTCGCCTTAGGGGAAGGTGGGGTCGTCACAGTTGGTATCAGAGCTTAGGCTTCAGATCTCTGTAGTGTATCCTAGGCTTGAAGTTTAGGATGCCGAACTGTGGGTTTGATTTGACTCTTGAGAGATTTGTGCGGGATGTCTTGACTTGATTGGTACAAGAGGGAATGTCGAGGACGACATTGTTTTAAGGAGGGGAAATTGTGACGCTCCGAAAAAAATGAGTTTGAGAACCCGGAAATTTTCTAATTTTCTAGGCTTTATTTTTTTTAATTGCCCGCCTTTTCTACATTTTCTTGATTAGAAAAATTCCCCAGATAAAGTTTATGAGCAAAGATAGTTTTAAAATGATTTTTCTAGTGTCGGTTAGTTTTTGAGAAATTAAGAGCGTATTTTGGACGTGGGACCCGCTAGTGCGGTAAATGCATTATATTTTTGACAACTTGTAGGAATTTTGTATTGAGTGATATTATTTTACAAAGTGTTAAGATATTTGTATTGGAGAGACAAAAAGATAAGTTTTACAGCTAAAGGTGACAAGTGTCACTATCCTATTCACTCTTGGACTTTTGACCATCTTACCTTAACTTTACTAAAACCAAAATTTGACCAAAAATCAAGCCATTTCTTCCTTCTCATGGCTGAAACTTGGAGAGCAAGAGAGAGAGAAAAACCTTCATCTTTCACTACAATTTCTTACTTCAATCTTGAGTTCTAACCGATGGATTTGCAAATCACTCCATAAAAGTTGGTTACTAAGGAGATTCCAAGGTCTTGGTGGAGTTATTTTGGAGAAGGAACCACTAAGCTACTATCTTTTGTGAGGTATCAAGGTATGGTGTGTAAAGATTCATTGTTTGTTTCCAATAATGGTGAATTAGTAACTTGTGATGGCTAAAGAGATGGTTTTATGGATTATATCTTGATTTTGGTTGAATTGGTGAAGTTTTATAATTATTGGGGATTTTTCTGTTTTCATATGAATATGATTATGGGGTCATATATGATGATTGGAAATGATGTTTAAGGACTCTATGAGGTGGAAAAAGTGGTCAATTGCAATCAATTTCTGTTTTGGAAGAAATTTCAGAAAATTAGGTTTTGTGAAGCTACATTCTGTCCGGTTTTATAGCTCCTAGTTAGAGGCCGAATTGGCCTTAGCTTAAAACATGAAAGTTGTAGGGAATGATATTTTAAAGGTGTCTACAAAACTTCAGGTCAATCGGAGTAGTGTGGAATGAGAAAAGTCGAAATTACTATTGCTGTTCTGGTTTACCCGAAATTTGGATTCGTGACTGTAATTGGTTGTTTTGGCTGGAATTGCTTCCGAATTGGATGTTTAGGCCTTCTGATTAAATTTATCCCTGTTTCTTAGCTTTCATCTGGTTTTGGAATTTCTGGATTTGGACTTAGAGAGCCTGAGTTATGATGTTTCCGCTAGAATGCGTTCTGTGAAGCTGTTTTTGTGATTCTGGTGTAGTATCTTGCATTTTTGACCTGGTTACACTCGAAACTGGGTTGAGTGACCTTCTTCAATATTGTAGCCCTATCTCTTAGCTTCGAAATGGTGTATCTTGTACCTTCATCCGACAATTGTAGTGCCTTTGGTACTATTACCGCAAAATGACGTCAAAACCTGTTTTTCTGGTTTTGAGCTTAACTTTCATTTCCAGACTTTTTCCTAGCTTGACTTGTCTTTGTAGTACTTGGAGCTTGCTGAATGACTATTGGATGAACTTGTTGTTGTGTGTGTACCTTTGGGACTGGCTGAGGAAATAATGAAGCCTTGACGGCTGGAAAAGTAAGCAAATTTAGTGGAAGTGCTGTCCGAACTTTGAAGGGACTTGTTTGCATTGAGTTTGTGATCTAAGACTTGGATTTGAGCAAGGCAATGTTATATGATGGATGATTTCTGAGCCATGTAGGTGAGTGACCTCAAACTATTTCTGAAGTTATTTATGAACCGTTTCCTGCATTATTTACTTTTGAGCTGTTTCCAAAGTTACTTTTGTACCGTTTTCTTGCATTATTTACCTTTAAACTGTTTCCAAAGTTACTTTTGAACTATTTCTTGCATATCATGCGTGCTTGCATGTGAGTGTTCCTTATTTGCTATATTTTCTTGACTTCATGACTTGTATTATTGATTGATAACGTGTTAAGTGCTTTGAATGATTTCCAAAACGAGCTTTTTAGGCGAGTGTGTACTTCATCGCACTCGACCTAAATAACTGTGTAATTTTCAATGATTAATGATTAAATGCTAGTTGCGGATGAATGTAAGCCGTTTGGCTGAATTGGCCACTGCCCTTTGTTACCGATCGACTCGAGCCAGAAGCGGACTCGGTCGGGCGATATGGTGACCCTGGGTGAATTTGGTATACTCGAGTATTACCGTGGAGACCGGCTACGTCTGGATGGGTGGAGACCGGCCAACGTCCGGAAAAAAAAAAGATGAACGAATAAAAGATGAACGAGGGATTATTTATAAAAAAATGAACGTATCATTTTCATGAATATTACTCTCGCTTTCCATTGTACATGTTTCTTGAATTATTGATACTCCATATTTAATGTTTTGTAAATGCTGTAATCGTTTCTGGAATTATCATTTCATTTAGGACATCATTGATTTATGACATCATTGAAAAGAAATATTGTTAAACCGATTTGATTACTGATTTTCTGGTTACTCGATGAGCTTCTAACTCACCCCAAAAATGTTTTATTCCCCTCCACAGGGCTCAAGGCGAAGGTAGGACTTGTTGTGCTTATTCACGTGAATGGATGGCCTATATCTTGTACAGTTTTGGATTTGGAATCATTTGATGTATAGTTGGGAATTAGTTTCCGCTGCATTTGTGACATGTAATTATTGGAGACTTGGATGTATATTTGTGGACCATGTGATGTATATTTGAGGTTTATTCTTGTAATTCATTTGAGGACTTTAGTGAACGACCGAGTCCCGGCGAGAGCCGGGCAGGCGGCCGCCGAAACCTCTGGTTCGCCTTAGGGGAAGGTGGGGTCGTCACAGTTGGTATCAGAGCTTAGGCTTCAGATCTCTGTAGTGTATCCTTGGCTTGAAGTTTAGGATGCCGAACTGTGGGTTTGATTTGACTCTTGAGAGATTTGTGCGGGATGTCTTGACTTGATTGGTACAAGAGGGAATGTCGAGGACGACATTGTTTTAAGGAGGGGAAATTGTGACGCTCCGAAAAAAATGAGTTTGAGAACCCGGAAATTTTCTAATTTTCTAGGCTTTATTTTTTTAAATTGCCCGCCTTTTCTACATTTTCTTGATTAGAAAAATTCCCCAGATAAAGTTTATGAGCAAAGATAGTTTTAAAATGATTTTTCTAGTGTCGGTTAGTTTTTGACAAATTAAGAGCGTATTTTGAACGTGGGACCCGCTAGTGCGGTAAATGCATTATATTTTTGACAACTTGTAGGAATTTTGTATTGAGTGATATTATTTTACAAAGTGTTAAGATATTTGTATTGGAGAGACAAAAAGATAAGTTTTACAGCTAAAGGTGACAAGTGTCACTATCCTATTCACTCTTGGACTTTTGACCATCTTACCTTAATTTTACTAAAACCAAAATTTGACCAAAAATCAAGCCATTTCTTCCTTCTCATGGCTGAAACTTGGAGAGCAAGAGAGAGAGAAAAACCTTCATCTTTCACTACAATTTCTTACTTCAATCTTGAGTTCTAACCGATGGATTTGCAAATCACTCCATAAAAGTTGGTTACTAAGGAGATTCCAAGGTCTTGGTGGAGTTATTTTGGAGAAGGAACCACTAAGCTACTATCTTTTGTGAGGTATCAAGGTATGGTGTGTAAAGATTCATTGTTTGTTTCCAATAATGGTGAATTAGTAACTTGTGATGGCTAAAGAGATGGTTTTATGGATTATATCTTGATTTTGGTTGAATTGGTGAAGTTTTATAATTATTGGGGATTTTTCTGTTTTCATATGAATATGATTATGGGGTCATATATGATGATTGGAAATGATGTTTAAGGACTCTATGAGGTGGAAAAAGTGGTCAATTGCAATCAATTTCTGTTTTGGAAGAAATTTCAGAAAATTAGGTTTTGTGAAGCTACATTCTGTCCGGTTTTATAGCTCCTAGTTAGAGGCCGAATTGGCCTTGGCTTAAAACATGAAAGTTGTAGGGAATGACATTTTAAAGGAGCCTACAAAACTTCAGGTCAATCGGAGTAGTGTGGAATGAGAAAAGTCGAAATTACTATTGCTGTTCTGGTTTACCCGAAATTTGGATTCGTGACTGTAATTGGTTGTTTTGGCTGGAATTGCTTCCGAATTGGATGTTGAGGCCTTCTGATGAAATTTATCCCTGTTTCTTAGCTTTCATCTGGTTTTGAAATTTCTGGATTTGGACTTGGAGAGCCTGAGTTATGATGTTTCCGCTAGAATGCGTTCTGTGAAGCTGTTTTTGTGATTCTGGTGTAGTATCTTGCATTTTTGACCTGGTTACACTCGAAACTGGGTTGAGTGACCTTCTTCAATATTGTAGCCCTATCTCTTAGCTTCGAAATGGTGTATCTTGTACCTTCATCCGACAATTGTAGTGCCTTTGGTACCATTACCGCAAAATGACGTCAAAACCTGTTTTTCTGGTTTTGAGCTTAACTTTCATTTCCAGACTTTTTCCTAGCTTGACTTGTCTTTGTAGTACTTGGAGCTTGCTGAATGACTATTGGATGAACTTGTTGTTGTGTGTGTACCTTTGGGACTGGCTGAGGAAATAATGAAGCCTTGACGGCTGGAAAAGTAAGCAAATTTAGTGGAAGTGCTGTCCGAACTTTGAAGGGACTTGTTTGCATTGAGTTTATGATCTAAGACTTGGATTTGAGCAAGGCAATGCTATATGATGGATGATTTCTGAGCCATGGAGGTGAGTGACCTCAAACTATTTCTGAAGTTATTTATGAACCGTTTCCTGCATTATTTACTTTTGAGCTGTTTCCAAAGTTACTTTTGTACCGTTTTCTTGCATTATTTACCTTTAAACTGTTTCCAAAGTTACTTTTGAACTGTTTCTTGCATATCATGCGTGCTTGCATGTGAGTGTTCCTTATTTGCTATATTTTCTTGACTTCATGACTTGTATTATTGATTGATAACGTGTTAAGTGCTTTGAATGATTTCCAAAACGAGCTTTCTAGGCGAGTGTGTACTTCATCGCACTCGACCTAAATAACTGTGTAATTTTCAATGATTAATGATTAAATGCTAGTTGCGGATGAATGTAAGCCGTTTGGCTGAATTGGCCACTGCCCTTTGTTACCGATCGACTCGAGCCAGAAGCGGACTCGGTCGGGCGATATGGTGACCCTGGGTGAATTTGGTATACTCGAGTATTACCGTGGAGACCGGCTACGTCTGGATGGGTGGAGACCGGCCAACGTCCGGAAAAAAAAAAAGATGAACGAGGGATTATTTATAAAAAAATGAACGTATCATTTTCATGAATATTACTCTCGCTTTCCATTGTACATGTTTCTTGAATTATTGATACTCCATATTTAATGTTTTGTAAATGCTGTAATCGTTTCTGGAATTATCATTTGATTTAGGACATCATTGATTTATGACATCATTGAACAGAAATATTGTTAAACCGATTTGATTACTGATTTTCTGGTTACTCGATGAGCTTCTAACTCACCCCAAAAATGTTTTATTCCCCTCCACAGGGCTCAAGGCGAAGGTAGGACTTGTTGTGCTTATTCACGTGAATGGATGGCCTATATCTTGTACAGTTTTGGATTTGGAATCATTTGATGTATAGTTGGGAATTAGTTTCCGCTGCATTTGTGACATGTAATTATTGGAGACTTGGATGTATATTTGTGGACCATGTGATGTATATTTGAGGTTTATTCTTGTAATTCATTTGAGGACTTTAGTGAACGACCGAGTCCCGGCGAGAGCCGGGCAGGCGGCCGCCGAACCCTCTGGTTCGCCTTAGGGGAAGGTGGGGTCGTCACAGTTGGTATCAGAGCTTAGGCTTCAGATCTCTGTAGTGTATCCTTGGCTTGAAGTTTAGGATGCCGAACTGTGGGTTTGATTTGACTCTTGAGAGATTTGTGCGGGATGTCTTGACTTGATTGGTACAAGAGGGAATGTCGAGGACGACATTGTTTTAAGGAGGGGAAATTGTGACGCCCCGAAAAAAATGAGTTTGACAACCCGGAAATTTTCTAATTTTCTAGGGTTTATTTTTTTTAATTGCCCGCCTTTTCTACATTTTCTTGATTAGAAAAATTCCCCAGATAAAGTTTATGAGCAAAGATAGTTTTAAAATGATTTTTCTAGTGTCGGTTAGTTTTTGAGAAATTAAGAGCGTATTTTGGACGTGGGACCCGCTAGTGCGGTAAATGCATTATATTTTTGACAACTTGTAGGAATTTTGTATTGAGTGATATTATTTTACAAAGTGTTAAGATATTTGTATTGGAGAGACAAAAAGATAAGTTTTACAGCTAAAGGTGACAAGTGTCACTATCCTATTCACTCTTGGACTTTTGACCATCTTACCTTAACTTTACTAAAACCAAAATTTGACCAAAAATCAAGCCATTTCTTCCTTCTCATGGCTGAAACTTGGAGAGCAAGAGAGAGAGAAAAACCTTCATCTTTCACTACAATTTCTTACTTCAATCTTGAGTTCTAACCGATGGATTTGCAAATCACTCCATAAAAGTTGGTTACTAAGGAGATTCCAAGGTCTTGGTGGAGTTATTTTGGAGAAGGAACCACTAAGCTACTATCTTTTGTGAGGTATCAAGGTATGGTGTGTAAAGATTCATTGTTTGTTACCAATAATGGTGAATTAGTAACTTGTGATGGCTAAAGAGATGGTTTTATGGATTATATCTTGATTTTGGTTGAAGTGGTGAAGTTTTATAATTATTGGGGATTTTTCTGTTTTCATATGGATATGATTATGGGGTCATATATGATGATTGCAAATGATGTTTAAGGACTCTATGAGGTGGAAAAAGTGGTCAATTGCAATCAATTTCTGTTTTGGAAGAAATTTCAGAAAATTAGGTTTTGTGAAGCTACATTCTGTCCGGTTTTATAGGTCCTAATTAGAGGCCGAATTGGCCTTGGCTTTAAACATGAAAGTTGTAGGGAATGACATTTTAAAGGTGCCTACAAAATTTCAGGTCAATCGGAGTAGTATGGAATGAGAAAAGTCGAAATTACTATTGCAGTTCTGGTTTACCCGAAATTGGGATTCGTGACTGTAATTGGTTGTTTTTCCTGGAATTGCTTCTGAATTGGATGTTGAGGCCTTCTGATGAAATTTACCCCTGTTTCTTAGCTTTCATCTGGTTTTGGAATTTCCAGATTTGGACTTGGAGAGCCTGAGTTATGATGTTTCCGCTAGAATGCATTCTGTTAAGCTGTTTTTGTGATTCTGGTGTAGTATCTTGCATTTTTGACCTGGTTACACTCGAAACTGGGTTGATTGACCTTCTTCAATGTTGTAGCCCTATCTCTTAGCTTCGAAATGGTGTATCTTGTACCTTCATCCGACAATTGTAGTGCCTTTGGTACCATTACCGCAAAATGACGTTAAAACCTATTTTTCTGGTTTTGAGCTTAACTTTCATTTCCAGACTTTTTCCTAGCTTGACTTGTCTTTGTACTACTTGGAGCTTGCTGAATGACTATTGGATGAACTTGTTGTTGTGTGTGTACCTTTGGGATTGGCTGAGGAAATAATGATGCCTTGACGGCTGGAAAAGTAAGCAAATTTAGTGGAAGTGCTGTCCGAACTTTGAAGGGACTTGTTTGCATTGAGTTTGTGATCTAAGACTTGGATTTGAGCAAAGCAATGTTATATGATGGATAATTTCTGAGCCATGGAGGTGAGTGACCTCAAACTATTTCTGAAGTTATTTATGAACCGTTTCCTGCATTATTTACTTTTGAGCTGTTTCCAAAGTTACTTTTGTACCGTTTTCTTGCATTATTTACCTTTAAACTGTTTCCAAAGTTACTTTTGAACTGTTTCTTGCATATCATGCGTGCTTGCATGTGAGTGTTCCTTATTTGCTATATTTTCTTGACTTCATGACTTGTATTATTGATTGATAACGTGTTAAGTGCTTTGAATGATTTCCAAAACGAGCTTTCTAGGCGAGTGTGTACTTCATCGCACTCGACCTAAATAACTGTGCAATTTTCAATGATTAATGATTAAATGCTAGTTGCGCATGAATGTAAGCCGTTTGGCTGAATTGGCCACTGCCCTTTGTTACCGATCGACTCGAGCCAGCAGCGGACTCGGTCGGGCGATATGGTGACCCTGGGTGAATTTGGTATACTCGAGTATTACCTTGTAGTCCGGCTACGTTCGGATGGGTGGAGTCCGGCTACGTCCGGATGGGTGGAGACCGGCCAACGTCCGGAAAAAAAAAAGATGAACGAATAAAAGATGAACGAGGGATTATTTATAAAAAAATGAACGTATCCTTTTCATGAATATTACTCTCGCTTTCCATTGTACATGTTTCTTGAATTATTGATACTCCATATTTAATGTTTTGTAAATGCTGTAATCGTTTCTGGAATTATCATTTGATTTAGGACATCATTGATTTATGACATCATTGAAAAGAAATATTGTTAAACCGATTTGATTACTGATTTTCTGGTTACTCGATGAGCTTCTAACTCACCCCAAAAATGTTTTATTCCCCTCCACAGGGTTCAAGGCGAAGGTAGGACTTGCTGTGCTTATTCACGTGAATGGATGGCCTATATCTTTTACAGTTTTGGATTTGGAATCATTTGATGTATAGTTGGGAATTAGTTTCCGCTGCATTTGTGACATGTAATTATTGGAGACTTGGATGTATATTTGTGGACCATGTGATGTATATTTGAGGTTTATTCTTGTAATTCATTTGAGGACTTTAGTGAACGACTGAGTCCCGGCGAGAGCCGGGCAGGCGGCCACCGAACCCTCTGGTTCGCCTTAGGGGAAGGTGGGGTCGTCACAGTTGGTATCAGAGCTTAGGCTTCAGATCTCTGTAGTGTATCCTAGACTTGAAGTTTAGGATGCCGAACTGTGGGTTTGATTTGACTCTTGAGAGATTTGTGCGGGATGTCTTGACTTGATTGGTACACGAGGGAATGTCGAGGACGACATTATTTTAAGGAGGGGAAATTGTGACGCCCCGAAAAAAATGAGTTTGAGAACCCGGAAATTTTCTAATTTTCTAGGGTTTATTTTTTTTAATTGCCCGCCTTTTCTACATTTTCTTGATTAGAAAAATTCCCCAGATAAAGTTTATGAGCAAAGATAGTTTTAAAATGATTTTCTAGTGTCGGTTAGTTTTTGAGAAATTAAGAGCGTATTTTGGACGTGGGACCCGCTAGTGCGGTAAATGCATTATATTTTTGACAACTTGTAGGAATTTTGTATTGAGTGATATTATTTTACAAAGTGTTAAGATATTTGTATTGGAGAGACAAAAAGATAAGTTTTACAGCTAAAGGTGACAAGTGTCACTATCCTATTCACTCTTGGACTTTTGACCATCTTACCTTAACTTTACTAAAACCAAAATTTGACCAAAAATCAAGCCATTTCTTCCTTCTCATGGCTGAAACTTGGAGAGCAAGAGAGAGAGAAAAACCTTCATCTTTCACTCCAATTTCTTACTTCAATCTTGAGTTTTAACCGATGGATTTGCAAATCACTCCATAAAAGTTGGTTACTAAGGAGATTCCAAGGTCTTGGTGGAGTTATTTTGGAGAAGGAACCACTAAGCTACTATCTTTTGTGAGGTATCAAGGTATGGTGTGTAAAGATTCATTGTTTGTTTCCAATAATGGTGAATTAGTAACTTGTGATGGCTAAAGAGATGGTTTTATGGATTATATCTTGATTTTGGTTGAAGTGGTGAAGTTTTATAATTATTGGGGATTTTTCTGTTTTCATATCGATATGATTATGGGGTCATATATGATGATTGCAAATGATGTTTAAGGACTCTATGAGGTGGAAAAAGTGGTTAATTGCAATCAATTTCTGTTTTGGAAGAAATTTCAGAAAATTAGGTTTTGTGAAGCTACATTCTGTCCGGTTTTATAGCTCCTAGTTAGAGGCCGAATTGGCCTTGGCTTAAAACATAAAAGTTGTAGGGAATGACATTTTAAAGGTGCCTACAAAATTTTAGGTCAATCGGAGTAGTGTTGAATGAGAAAATTCGAAATTACTATTGCTGTTCTGGTTTACCCGAAATTGGGATTCGTGACTGTAATTGTTTGTTTTGGCTGGAATTGCTTCCGAATTGGATGTTACGGCCTTCTGATGAAATTTAGCCCTGTTTCTTAGCTTTCATCTGGTTTTGGAATTTCTGGATTTGGACTTGGAGAGCCTGAGTTATGATGTTTCCGCTAGAATGCATTCTGTGATTCTGGTGTAGTATCTTGCATTTTTGACCTGGTTACACTCGAAACTGGGTTGAGTGACCTTCTTCAATATTGTAGCCCTATCTCTTAGCTTCGAAATGGTGTATCTTGTACCTTCATCCGACAATTGTAGTGCCTTTGGTACCATTACCGCAAAATGACGTCAAAACCTGTTTTTCTGGTTTTGAGCTTAACTATCATTTCCAGACTTTTTCCTAGCTTGACTTGTCTTTGTACTACTTGGAGCTTGCTGAATGACTATTGGATGAACTTGTTGTTGTGTGTGTACCTTTGGAACTGGCTGAGGAAATAATGAAGCCTTGACGGCTGGAAAAGTAAGCAAATTTAGTGGAAGTGCTGTCCGAACTTTGAAGGGACTTGTTTGCATTGAGTTTGTGATCTAAGACTTGGATTTGAGCAAGGCAATGTTATATGATGGATGATTTCTGAGCCATGGAGGTGAGTGACCTCAAACTATTTCTGAAGTTATTTATGAACCGTTTCCTGCATTATTTACTTTTGAGCTGTTTCCAAAGTTACTTTTGTACCGTTTTCTTGCATTATTTACCTTTAAACTGTTTCCAAAGTTACTTTTGAACTGTTTCTTGCATATCATGCGTGCTTGCATGTGAGTGTTCCTTATTTGCTATATTTTCTTGACTTCATGACTTGTATTATTGATTGATAACGTGTTAAGTGCTTTGAATGATTTCCAAAACGAGCTTTCTAGGCGAGTGTGTACTTCATCGCACTCGACCTAAATAACTGTGCAATTTTCAATGATTAATGATTAAATGCTAGTTGCGCATGAATGTAAGCCGTTTGGCTGAATTGGCCACTGCCCTTTGTTACCGATCGACTTGAGCCAGAAGCGGACTCGGTCGGGCGATATGGTGACCCTGGGTGAATTTGGTATACTCGAGTATTACCTTGTAGTCCGGCTACGTCCGGATGGGTGGAGTCCGGCTATGTCCGGATGGGTGGAGACCGGCCAACGTCTGGAAAAAAAAAAGATGAACGAATAAAAGATGAACGAGGAATTATTTATAAAAAAATGAACGTATCATTTTCATGAATATTACTCTCGCTTTCCATTGTACATGTTTCTTGAATTATTGATACTCCATATTTAATGTTTTGTAAATGCTGTAATCGTTTCTGGAATTATCATTTGATTTAGGACATCATTGATTTATGACATCATTGAAAAGAAATATTGTTAAACCGATTTGATTACTGATTTTCTGGTTACTCGATGAGTTTCTAACTCACCCCAAAAATGTTTTATTCCCCTCCACAGGGCTCAAGGCGAAGGTAGGACTTGTTGTGCTTATTCACATGAACGGATGGCCTATATCTTGTACAGTTTTGGATTTGGAATCATTTGATGTATAGTTGGGAATTAGTTTCCGCTGCATTTGTGACATGTAATTATTGGAGACTTGGATGTATATTTGTGGACCATGTGATGTATATTTGAGGTTTATTCTTGTAATTCATTTGAGTTCTTTAGTGAACGACTGAGTCCCGGCGAGAGCCGGGCAGGAGGCCGCCGAACCCTTTGGTTCGCCTTAGGAGAAGGTGGGGTCGTCACAGTTGGTATCAGAGCTTAGGCTTCAGATCTCTGTAGTGTATCCTAGGCTTGAAGTTTAGGATGCCGAACTGTGGGTTTGATTTGACTCTTGAGAGATTTGTGCGGGATGTCTTGACTTGATTGGTACAAGAGAGAATGTCGAGGACGACATTGTTTTATGGAGGGGAGATTGTGACGCCCCGAAAAAAATGAGTTTGAGAACCCGAAAATTTTCTAATTTTCTAGGGTTTATTTTTTTTTAATTGCCCGCCTTTTCTACATTTTCTTGATTAGAAAAATTCCCCAGATAAAGTTTATGAGCAAAGATAGTTTTAAAATGATTTTTCTAGTGTCGGTTAGTTGTTGAGAAATTAAGAGCGTATTTTGGACGTGGGACCCGCTAGTGCAGTAAATGCATTATATTTTTTAGAACTTGTAGAAATTTTGTATTGAGTGATATTATTTTTCAAAGTGTTAAGATATTTGTATTGGAGAGACAAAAAGATAAGTTTTACAGCTAAAGGTGACAAGTGTCACTATCCTATTCACTCTTGGACTTTTGACCATCTTACCTTAACTTTACTAAAACCAAAATTTGACCAAAAATCAAGCCATTTCTTCCTTCTCATGGCTGAAACTTCGAGAGCAAGAGAGAGAGAAAAACCTTCATCTTTCACTACAATTTCTTACTTCAATCTTGAGTTCTAACCGATGGATTTGCAAATCACTCCATAAAAGTTGGTTACTAAGGAGATTCCAAGGTCTTGGTGGAGTTATTTTGGAGAAGGAACCACTAAGCTACTATCTTTTGTGAGGTATCAAAGTATGGTGTGTAAAGATTCATTGTTTGTTTCCAATAATGGTGAATTAGTAACTTGTGATGGCTAAAGAGATGGTTTTATGGATTATATCTTGATTTTGGTTGAATTGGTGAAGTTTTATAATTATTGGGGATTTTTCTGTTTTCATATGAATATGATTATGGGGTCATATATGATGATTGGAAATGATGTTTAAGGACTCTATGAGGTGGAAAAAGTGGTCAATTGCAATCAATTTCTGTTTTGGAAGAAATTTCAGAAAATTAGGTTTTGTGAAGATACATTCTGTCCGATTTTATAGATCCTAGTTAGAGGCCGAATTGGCCTTGGCTTAAAACATGAAAGTTGTAGGGAATGACATTTTAAAGGTGCCTACAAAACTTCAGGTCAATCGGAGTAGTGTGGAATGAGAAAAGTCGAAATTACTATTGCTGTTCTGGTTTACCCGAAATTTGGATTCGTGACTGTAATTGGTTGTTTTGGCTGGAATTGCTTCCGAATTGGATGTTGAGGCCTTCTGATGAAATTTAGCCCTGTTCTTAGCTTTCATCTGGTTTTGGAATTTCTGGATTTGGACTTGGAGAGCCTGAGTTATGATGTTTCCGCTAGAATGCGTTCTGTGAAGCTGTTTTTGTGATTCTGGTGTAGTATCTTGCATTTTTGACCTGGTTACACTCGAAACTGGGTTGAGTGACCTTCTTCAATATTGTAGACCTATCTCTTAGCTTCGAAATGGTGTATCTTGTACCTTCATCCGACAATTGTAGTGCCTTTGGTACCATTACCGCAAAATGACGTCAAAACCTGTTTTTCTGGTTTTGAGCTTAACTTTCATTTCCAGACTTTTTCCTAGCTTGACTTGTCTTTGTACTACTTGGAGCTTGCTGAATGACTATTGGATGAACTTGTTGTTGTGTGTGTACCTTTGGGACAGGCTGAGGAAATAATGATGCATTGACGGCTGGAAAAGTAAGCAAATTTAGTGGAAGTGCTGTCCGAACTTTGAAGGGATTTGTTTGCATTGAGTTTGTGATCTAAGACTTGGATTTGAGCAAGGCAATGTTATATGATGGATGATTTCTGAGCCATGGAGGTGAGTGACCTCAAACTATTTCTGAAGTTATTTATGAACCGTTTCCTGCATTATTTACTTTTGAGCTGTTTCCAAAGTTACTTTTGTACCGTTTTCTTGCATTATTTACCTTTAAACTGTTCCAAAGTTACTTTTGAACTGTTTCTTGCATATCATGCGTGCTTGCATGTGAGTGTTCCTTATTTTCTATATTTTCTTGACTTCATGACTTGTATTATTGATTGATAACGTGTTAAGTGCTTTAAATGATTTCCAAAACGAGCTTTCTAGGCGAGTGTGTACTTCATCGCACTCGACCTAAATAACTGTACAATTTTCAATGATTAATGATTAAATGCTAGTTGCGCATGAATGTAAGCCGTTTGGCTGAATTGGCCACTGCCCTTTGTTACCGATCGACTCGAGCCAGAAGCGGACTCGGTCGGGCGATATGGTGACCCTGGGTGAATTTGGTATACTCGAGTATTACCTTGTAGTCCGGCTACGTCCGGATGGGTGGAGACCGGCCAACGTCCGGAAAAAAAAAAGATGAACGAATAAAAGATGAACGAGGGATTATTTATAAAAAAATGAACGTATCCTTTTCATGAATATTACTCTCGCTTCCATTGTACATGTTTCTTGAATTATTGATACTCCATATTTAATGTTTTGTAAATGCTGTAATCGTTTCTGGAATTATCATTTGATTTAGGACATCATTGATTTATGACATCATTGAAAAGAAATATTGTTAAACCGATTTGATTACTGATTTTCTGGTTACTCGATGAGCTTCTAACTCACCCCAAAAATGTTTTATTCCCCTCCACAGGGCTCAAGGCGAAGGTAGGACTTGTTGTGCTTATTCACGTGAATGGATGGCCTATATCTTGTACAGTTTTGGATTTGGAATCATTTGATGTATACTTGGGAATTAGTTTCCGCTGCATTTGTGACATGTAATTATTGGAGACTTGGATGTATATTTGTGGACCATGTGATGTATATTTGAGATTTATTCTTGTAATTCATTTGAGTTCTTTAGTGAACGACTGAGTCCCGGCGAGAGCCGGGCAGGAGGCCGCCGAAACCTCTGGTTCGCCTTAGGGGAAGGTGGGGTCGTCACAGTTGGTATCAGAGTTTAGGCTTCAGATCTCTGTAGTGTATCCTAGGCTTGAAGTTTAGGATGCCGAACTGTGGGTTTGATTTGACTCTTGAGAGATTTGTGCGGGATGTCTTGACTTGATTGGTACAAGAGAGAATGTCGAGGACGACATTGTTTTATGGAGGGGAGATTGTGACGCCCCGAAAAAAATGAGTTTGAGAACCCGGAAATTTTCTAATTTTCTAGGGTTTATTTTTTTTTAATTGCCCGCCTTTTCTACATTTTCTTGATTAGAAAAATTCCCCAGATAAAGTTTATGTGCAAAGATAGTTTTAAAATGATTTTTCTAGTGTCGGTTAGTTTTTGAGAAATTAAGAGCGTATTTTGGACGTGGGACCCGCTAGTGCGGTAAATGCATTATATTTTTGACAACTTGTAGGAATTTTGTATTGAGTGATATTATTTTACAAAGTGTTAAGATATTTGTATTGGAGAGACAAAAAGATAAGTTTTACAGCTAAAGGTGACAAGTGTCACTATCCTATTCACTCTTGGACTTTTGACCATCTTACCTTAACTTTACTAAAACCAAAATTTGACCAAAAATCAAGCCATTTCTTCCTTCCCATGGCTGAAACTTGGAGAGCAAGAGAGAGAGAAAAACCTTCATCTTTCACTCCAATTTCTTACTTCAATCTTGAGTTTTAACCGATGGAATTGCAAATCACTCCATAAAAGTTGGTTACTAAGGAGATTCCAAGGTCTTGGTGGAGTTATTTTGGAGAAGGAACCACTAAGCTACTATCTTTTGTGAGGTATCAAGGTATGGTGTGTAAAGATTCATTTTTTGTTTCCAATAATGGTGAATTAGTAACTTGTGATGGTTAAAGAGATGGTTTTATGGATTATATCTTGATTTTGGTTGAATTGGTGAACTTTTATAATTATTGGAGATTTTTCTGTTTTCATATGGATATGATTATGGGGTCATGTATGATGATTGTAAATGATGTTTAATGACTCTAGGAGGTGGAAAAAGTGATTAATTGCAACCAATTTCTGTTTTGGACCAAAAATTGAAAAGTGAGGGTTTTGTGATGAACATTCTGTCCGAATTTTTAGGTCCTAGATAGAGGCCGAATTGGCCTTTGATTAAAACATGAAAGTTGTAGGAAATGACATTTTAGAGGTGCCTAAAAAATTTCAGGTCAATCGGAGTAGTGTAGAGTGAGAAAAGTCAAAATTACTATTGCTGTTCTGGTTTACCCGAAATTGGGATTTGCGACTGTAATTGGTTGTTTTGGCTGGAATTGCTTCCGAATTGGATGTTGAGGCCTTCTTATGAAATTTATCCCTGTTTCTTAGCTTTCAGCTGGTTTTGGAATTTCTGGATTTGGACTTGGAGAGCCTGAGTTATGATGTTTCCGCTAGAATGCGTTCTGTGAATCTGTTTTTCCGGTTCTAGTGTAGTTTCTTGCATTTTTGACCTGGTTACACTCGAAATTGGATTGAGTGACCTTCTGTAATATTGTAGCCCTGTCTCTTAGCTTCGAAACAGTGGGTCTTGAACCTTTATCCGACAATCGTAGTGCCTTTGGTACCATTACCGTAAAATGACGTCAAAACTGTTTTTCTGGTTTTGAGCTTAACTTTCATTTCCAAACTTTTCCCTAGTTTGACTTGTACTAGTACTACTTGGAGTTTGCTGAATGGCTATTGGATGAACTTGTTGTTGTGTGTGTACCTTTGGGTTGGACTGAGGAAATCATGAAGCCATGACGGCTGGAAAAGTAAGCAAATTTAGGGGAAGTGCTGTCCGAACTTTTAAAGGATTTGTTTGCATTGAGTTTGTGATCTAAGACTTGGGTTTGAGCAAGGCAATGATACATGATGGATGATTTCTGAGCCATTGAGGTGAGTGACCTCAAACTATTTCTAAAGTTATTTATGAACCGTTTTTTTTGCTTTATTTACCTTTAAACTATTTCCAATGTTACTTTTGAACTGTTTTCTTGCATATCATGCGTGCTTGCATATGAGTGTTCCTTGTTTGCTATATCACTTGATTTATTGGCTTGTTATTATTGATTGATAATATGTTAAGTGCTTTCAATGATTGTTAAAACGAGTTTTCTAGGCGAGTGTGTACTTCATCGCACTCGACCTAAATAAATGTGAAATTTTCAATGATTAATGATTAAATGCTAGTTGCGCATGAATGTAAGCCGTTTGGCTGAATTGGGCCCTGCCCTTCGTTACCGATCGACTCGAGCCAGAAGCGGACTCGGTCGGGCGATATGGTGACCCTGGGTGAATTTGGTATACTCGAGTATTACCTTGTACTCCGGCTACGTCCGGATGGGTGGAGTCCGGCTACGTCCGGATGGGTGGAGACCGGCCAATGTCCGGAAAAAAAAAAAAGATGAACGAATAAAAGATGAACGAGGGATTATTTATAAAAAAATGAACGTATCCTTTTCATGAATGTTACTCTCGCTTTCCATTGTACATGTTTCTTGAATTATTGATACTCCATATTTAATGTTATGTAAATGCTGTAATCGTTTATGGACTTATCATTTGATCTATGACATCATTGATCTATGATATCATTGAAAAGAAATATTGTTAAACCGATTTGATTACTGATTTTCTGGTTACTCGCTGAGCTTCTAGCTCACCCCAAAAATATTTTATTCCCCTCCACAGGGCTCAAGGCGAAGGCAGGACTTGTTATGCTTATTCAACTTGTTGTGCTTATTCATGTGAATGGATGGCCTATATCTTGTACAGTTTTGGATTTGGAATCATTTGATGTATAGTTGGGAATTAGTTTTCGCTGCATTTGTGACATGTAATTATTGGAGACTTTGATGTATATATTTGTGGACCATGTGATGTATATTTGAGGTTTATTCTTGTAATTCATTTGAGCACTTTAGTCAACGACTGAGTCCTGGCGAGAGCCGGGCAGGCGGCCCACCGAACCCTCTGGTTCGCCTTAGGGGAAGGTGGGGTTGTCACAGTTGGTATCAGAGCTTAGGCTTCAGATCTATGTAGTGTTTCCTAGGCTTGAAGTTTAGGATGCCGAACTGTGGGTTTGATTTGACTCTTGAGAGATTTGTGCGGGATGTCTTGACTTGATTGGTACAAGAGGGAATGTCGAGGACGACATTCTTTTAAGGAGGGGAGATTGTGACGCCCCGAAAAAAATGAGTTTGAGAACCCGGAAATTTTCTAATTTTCTAGGGTTTATTTTTTTTTAATCGCCCGCCTTTTCTACAGTTTCTTGATTAGAAAAATTCCCCAGATAAAGTTTATGAGCCAAAATAATTTTAAAATGATTTTTCTAGTATCGGTTAGTTTTTGAGAAATTAAGAGCGTATTTTGGACGTGGGACCCGTTAGTGCGGTAAATGCATTATATTTTTGACAACTTGTAGGAATTTTGTATTGAGTTATATTATTTTACAAAGTGTTAAGATATTTGTATTGGAGAGACAAAAAGATAAGTTTTATACCTAAAGGTGACAAGTGTCACTATCCTATTCACTCTTGGACTTTTGACCATCTTACCTTAACTTTACTAAAACCAAAATTTGACCAAAAATCAAGCCATTTCTTCCTTCCCATGGCTGAAACTTGGAGAGCAAGAGAGAGAGAAAAACCTTCATCTTTCACTCCAATTTCTTACTTCAATCTTGAGTTTTAACCGATGGAATTGCAAATCACTCCATAAAAGTTGGTTACTAAGGAGATTCCAAGGTCTTGGTGGAGTTATTTTGGAGAAGGAACCACTAAGCTACTATCTTTTGTGAGGTATCAAGGTATGGTGTGTAAAGATTCATTTTTTGTTTCCAATAATGGTGAATTAGTAACTTGTGATGGTTAAAGAGATGGTTTTATGGATTATATCTTGATTTTGGTTGAATTGGTGAAGTTTTATAATTATTGGAGATTTTTCTGTTTTCATATGGATATGATTATGGGGTCATGTATGATGATTGTAAATGATGTTTAATGACTCTAGGAGGTGGAAAAAGTGATTAATTGCAACCAATTTCTGTTTTGGACCAAAAATTGAAAAGTGAGGGTTTTGTGATGAATATTCTGTCCGAATTTTTAGGTCCTAGATAGAGGCCGAATTGGCCTTTGATTAAAACATAAAAGTTGTAGGAAATGACATTTTAGAGGTGCCTAAAAAAGTTCAGGTTAATCGGAGTAGTGTAGAGTGAGAAAAGTCAAAATTACTATTGCTGTTCTGGTTTACCCGAAATTGGGATTTGCGACTGTAATTGGTTGTTTTGGCTGGAATTGCTTCCGAATTGGATGTTGAGGCCTTCTGATGAAATTTATCCCTGTTTCTTAGCTTTCAGCTGGTTTTGGAATTTCTGGATTTGGACTTGGAGAGCCTGAGTTATGATGTTTCCGCTGGAATGCGTTCTGTGAATCTGTTTTTCCGGTTCTAGTGTAGTTTCTTGCATTTTTGACCTGGTTACACTCGAAATTGGATTGAGTGACCTTCTGTAATATTGTAGCCCTGTCTCTTAGCTTCGAAACAGTGGGTCTTGAACCTTCATCCGACAATCGTAGTGCCTTTGGTACCATTACCGTAAAATGACATCAAAACTGTTTTTCTGGTTTTGAGCTTAACTTTCATTTCCAAACTTTTCCCTAGTTTGACTTGTACTAGTACTACTTGGAGTTTGCTGAATGGCTATTGGATGAACTTGTTGTTGTGTGTGTACCTTTGGGTTGGACTGAGGAAATCATGAAGCCATGACGGCTGGAAAAGTAAGCAAATTTAGGGGAAGTGCTGTCCGAACTTTTAAAGGATTTGTTTGCATTGAGTTTGTGATTTAAGACTTGGGTTTGAGCAAGGCAATGATACATGATGGATGATTTCTGAGCCATTGAGGTGAGTGACCTCAAACTATTTCTAAAGTTATTTATGAACCGTTTTTTTTGCTTTATTTACCTTTAAACTATTTCCAATGTTACTTTTGAACTGTTTTCTTGCATATCATGCGTGCTTGCATATGAGTGTTCCTTGTTTGCTATATCACTTGATTTATTGGCTTGTTATTATTGATTGATAATATGTTAAGTGCTTTCAATGATTGTTAAAACGAGTTTTCTAGGCGAGTGTGTACTTCATCGCACTCGACCTAAATAAATGTGAAATTTTCAATGATTAATGATTAAATGCTAGTTGCGCATGAATGTAAGCCGTTTGGCTGAATTGGGCCCTGCCCTTCGTTACCGATCGACTCGAGCCAGAAGCGGACTCGGTCGGGCGATATGGTGACCCTGGGTGAATTTGGTATACTCGAGTATTACCTTGTAGTCCGGCTACGTCCGGATGGGTGGAGTCCGGCTACGTCCGGATGGGTGGAGACCGGCCAACGTCCGGAAAAAAAAAAAAGATGAACGCATAAAAGATGAACGAGGGATTATTTATAAAAAAATGAACGTATCCTTTTCATGAATGTTACTCTCGCTTTCCATTGTACATGTTTCTTGAATTATTGATACTCCATATTTAATGTTCTGTAAATGCTGTAATCGTTTCTGGACTTATCATTTGATCTATGACATCATTGAAAAGAAATATTGTTAAACCGATTTGATTACTGATTTTCTGGTTACTCGCTGAGCTTCTAGCTCACCCCAAAAATATTTTATTCCCCTCCACAGGGCTCAAGGCGAAGGTAGGACTTGTTATGCTTATTCAACTTGTTGTGCTTATTCATGTGAATGGATGGCCTATATCTTGTACAGTTTTGGATTTGGAATCATTTCATGTATAGTTGGAAATTAGTTTTCGCTGCATTTGTGACATGTAATTATTGGAGACTTTGATGTATATTTGTGGACCATGTGATATATATTTGAGGTTTATTCTTGTAATTCATTTGAGCACTTTAGTCAACGACTGAGTCCTGGCGAGAGCCGGGCAGGCGGCCCGCCGAACCCTCTGGTTCGCCTTAGGGGAAGGTGGGGTTGTCACAACTCTCGCTTCCATTGTACATGTTTCTTGAATTATTGATACTCCATATTTAATGTTTTGTAAATGCTGTAATCGTTTCTGGAATTATCATTTGATTTAGGACATCATTGATTTATGACATCATTGAAAAGAAATATTGTTAAACCGATTTGATTACTGATTTTCTGGTTACTCGATGAGCTTCTAACTCACCCCAAAAATGTTTTATTCCCCTCCACAGGGCTCAAGGCGAAGGTAGGACTTGTTGTGCTTATTCACGTGAATGGATGGCCTATATCTTGTACAGTTTTGGATTTGGAATCATTTGATGTATAGTTGGGAATTAGTTTCCGCTGCATTTGTGACATGTAATTATTGGAGACTTGGATGTATATTTGTGGACCATGTGATGTATATTTGAGGTTTATTCTTGTAATTCATTTGAGTTCTTTAGTGAACGACTGAGTCCCGGCGAGAGCCAGGCAGGAGGCCGCCGAACCCTCTGGTTCGCCTTAGGGGAAGGTGGGGTCGTCACAGTTGGTATCAGAGCTTAGGCTTCAGATCTCTGTAGTGTATCCTAGGCTTGAAGTTTAGGATGCCGAACTGTGGGTTTGATTTGACTCTTGAGAGATTTGTGCGGGATGTCTTGACTTGATTGGTACAAGAGAGAATGTCGAGGACGACATTGTTTTATGGAGGGGAGATTGTGACGCCCCGAAAAAAATGAGTTTGAGAACCCGGAAATTTTCTAATTTTCTAGGGTTTATTTTTTTTTAATTGCCCGCCTTTTCTACATTTTCTTGATTAGAAAAATTCCCCAGATAAAGTTTATGAGCAAAGATAGTTTTAAAATGATTTTTCTAGTGTCGGTTAGTTTTTGAGAAATTAAGAGCGTATTTTGGACGTGGGACCCGCTAGTGCAGTAAATGCATTATATTTTTGACAACTTGTAGGAATTTTGTATTGAGTGATATTATTTTACAAAGTGTTAAGATATTTGTATTGGAGAGACAAAAAGATAAGTTTTACAGCTAAAGGTGACAAGTGTCACTATCCTATTCACTCTTGGACTTTTGACCATCTTACCTTAACTTTACTAAAACCAAAATTTGACCAAAAATCAAGCCATTTCTTCCTTCTCATGGCTGAAACTTCGAGAGCAAGAGAGAGAGAAAAACCTTCATCTTTCACTCCAATTTCTTACTTCAATCTTGAGTTTTAACCGATGGATTTGCAAATCACTCCATAAAAGTTGGTTACTAAGGAGATTCCAAGGTCTTGGTGGAGTTATTTTGGAGAAGGAACCACTAAGCTACTATCTTTTGTGAGGTATCAAGGTATGGTGTGTAAAGATTCATTTTTTGTTTCCAATAATGGTGAATTAGTAACTTGTGATGGCTAAAGAGATGGTTTTATGGATTATATCTTGATTTTGGTTGAATTGGTGAAGTTTTATAATTATTGGGGATTTTTCTGTTTTCATATGGATATGATTATGGGGTCATGTATGATGATTGGAAATGATGTTTAAAGACTCTATGAGGTGGAAAAAGTGGTCAATTGCAATCAATTTCTGTTTTGGAAGAAATTTCAGAAAATTAGGTTTTGTGAAGCTACATTCTGTCCGATTTTATAGCTCCTAGTTAGAGGCCGAATTGGCCTTGGCTTAAAACATGAAAGTTGTAGGGAATGACATTTTAAAGGTGCCTAAAAAACTTCAGGTCAATCGGAGTAGTGTGGAATGAGAAAAGTTGAAATTACTATTGCTGTACTGGTATACCCGAAATTGGGATTCGTGACTGTAATTGGTTGTTTTTGCTGGAATTGCTTCCGAATTGGATGTTGAGGCCTTCTGATGAAATTTAGCCCTGTTCTTAGCTTTCATCTGGTTTTGGAATTTCTGGATTTGGATTTGGAGAGCCTGAGTTATGATGTTTCCGCTAGAATGCGTTCTGTGAAGCTGTTTTTGTGATTCTGGTGTAGTATCTTGCATTTTTGACCTGGTTACACTCGAAACTGGGTTGAGTGACCTTCTTCAATATTGTAGCCCTATCTCTTAGCTTCGAAATGGTGTATCTTGTACCTTCATCCGACAATTGTAGTGCCTTTGGTACCATTACCGCAAAATGACGTCAAAACCTGTTTTTCTGGTTTTGAGCTTAACTTTCATTTCCAGACTTTTTCCTAGCTTGACTTGTCTTTGTACTACTTGGAGCTTGCTGAATGACTATTGGATGAACTTGTTGTTGTGTGTGTACCTTTGGGACTGGCTGAGGAAATAATGAAGCCTTGACGGCTGGAAAAGTAAGCAAATTTAGTGGAAGTGCTGTCCGAACTTTGAAGGGACTTGTTTGCATTGAGTTTGTGATCTAAGACTTGGATTTGAGCAAGGCAATGTTATATGATGGATGATTTCTGAGCCATGGAGGTGAGTGACCTCAAACTATTTCTGAAGTTATTTATGAACCGTTTCCTGCATTATTTACTTTTGAGCTGTTTCCAAAGTTACTTTTGTATCGTTTTCTTGCATTATTTACCTTTAAACTGTTTCCAAAGTTACTTTTGAACTATTTCTTGCATATCATGCGTGCTTGCATGTGAGTGTTCCTTATTTGCTATATTTTCTTGACTTCATGACTTGTATTATTGATTGATAACGTGTTAAGTGCTTTGAATGATTTCCAAAACGAGCTTTCTAGGCGAGTGTGTACTTCATCGCACTCGACCTAAATAACTGTGCAATTTTCAATGATTAATGATTAAATGCTAGTTGCGCATGAATGTAAGCCGTTTGGCTGAATTGGGCCCTGCCCTTCGTTACCGATCGACTCGAGCCAGAAGCGGACTCGGTCGGGCGATATGGTGACCCTGGGTGAATTTGGTATACTTGAGTATTACCTTGTAGTCCGGCTACGTCCGGATGGGTGGAGTTCGGCTACGTCCGGATGGGTGGAGACCGGCCAACGTCCGGAAAAAAAAAGATGAACAAGGGATTATTTATAAAAAAATGAACGTATTCTTTTCATGAATGTTACTCTCGCTTTCCATTGTACATGTTTCTTGAATTATTGATACTCCATATTTAATGTTTTGTAAATGCTGTAATCGTTTCTGGAATTATCATTTGATTTAGGACATCATTGATTTATGACATCATTGAAAAGAAATATTGTTAAACCGATTTGATTACTGATTTTCTGGTTACTCGCTGAGCTTCTAACTCACCCCAAAAATATTTTATTCCCCTCCACAGGGCTCAAGGCGAAGGCAGGACTTGTTGTGCTTATTCACGTGAATGGATGACCTATATCTTGTACAGTTTTGGATTTGGAATCATTTGATGTATAGTTGGGAATTAGTTTCCGCTGCATTTGTGACATGTAATTATTGGAGACTTGGATGTATATTTGTGGACCATGTGATGTATATTTGAGGTTTATTCTTGTAATTCATTTGAGGACTTTAGTGAACGACTGAGTCCCGGCGAGAGCCGGGCAGCCGGCCGCCGAACCCTCTGGTTCGCCTTAGGGGAAGGTGGGGTCGTCACAAATTGGGCAATTAGGAAATGTGTTATAGAACATATAAGTATTCGATTATCTTTAAATTGAATCGTATCTATTAAGATGAAATGCCAGAGAACTGAATAGGTGATATTTTGTTATGTAGGTATGGAGGCTGGTGGACCTAGCGATATTGGTGGATCTAGCGGTGCCAAAGTACGAACTACAGGTGTAGGCGGGCCGGTGAACTGGGTGGTGCGTCGACGAGTCCTTAGATATCAGAGGAGGGTCAGGGAACCCTATAGGCTACATTCTCCCTTCGGTCAAATGAATATTTCGTGTGAGTGTCGACATACGTATAGAAACCCGGATGAGGTTGTTATGGCTATAGATGATGAGCGTCATCGCCTAGGTAGGGTGGTTGACACTTTGAGGGCACAATTGGATGAGACCAGTGTGAGAACCCAAAAATTTTCACATTTTCTAGGATTATTTTATTTTTGCCTACATTTTTATACTTGCTTTTAAAATATTAAAGTTTCTATACATTTTTATAAGCAAGTACAGTTTTAAATCATTTTCCTAGTATAAGTTAGTGTACGGTAAATTTGAAACGCATTATAGACGTAGGACCCGCTAGTGCGATAAAATTTTGGTGATTAAGTGACTTTTGTGCTAAGTGTTATTATTTTACAAGGTGTTACGAGATGATTAGAGGTTAACTAGATGGATTAACCATTGAGAGAAGGAAGATAAACTTTAAACATTAAAAGAGCCAAGTGTCATGCCTTCATTGGATGTTAGACTTTTGACCAAAATTATTTCACTTTCCTAAACAAATTTTGACCCAAAATTTCTTCATTTTCTCACCTTCTTGGCCGACCTTCTTGAGGAGAAAAACAAGGAGAGAAACTTCAATTTCTACTTCACTTGCTAGCTTGAATCTTGAGTTATAGCCAACCAAAATTGAAACTACACCATACAAGTGCTTATTAAGGAAGGTTGAAGGAGTTGGTGGAGTGATTGTGGGAGGAAAGATACCAAACTACCATTTTTCTTGAGTTTTCAAGGTATTTTGCCAAGAACTTCCTCTTTATTTCAATTAATTATTAATTAGTGGCTTATAGTTGTTATAGATGTTGTTTTATGGAACATTTCATGGGTTGAGCTAGAGTTATGTTAAATTTCAGTTTTAGAATTTTAATTCTGCCCTGTTCTAACCAGTGTCATTCGGCCATGATGGAGGCCAAATTGGGCTTAGTTCAAAACATAAAAGTTGTAGAAAACGATGTTTTATATCTGCCTGTAAATTTCAGCTCAATCGGAGCACTGTAGCTTATGAAATGACCGAAATACCCTTGACTGCACATAAGCCCTGTTTCACAGACAGTTTTCTGTTTTTGTGGAGATTTCCATTTTTGACCCTGAAAATGCATGTTTTTATCTTTGGAGGCCTTCATAAGAAATGTAGGTATATGTTTTGGCTTCAAAACGCCATAAGATTCGTTTCAATCCAATAAGTGTAGCTTCAGTTGTGGTTGTTATGCCGAAAGGTGTTTTATTGCCTATAATTTGTATGTGAAATTGTGGTTGAATTGGGATGAGATTTGGTATTTGATTGTAGGATGGAAAGTGAAGAAATTAAGGGAAAATGCTGTCCATTTATTTTCTTGAAATTTGAATAAGTAAAAGTAAGATTTGAAATGTGATTTGGGGATACGCTGGACTTACTTTTCTTAGACTTACTTAGGTCCACTTTAGTGGTGTTATTTGAGCTAGATTCCATTTGAACTTGTACTTTTCTGCATGGTGAATATGACAACCGTTTTAAGCATGATACTTAGTTACAAATGTCAAGTTTTGAACTTCAAATATTTATTCATTTTCTTTCAAAAACAATGAAGAGTTGCACAGGGTTTCTCGCCCGTAAAACCTATTTTTTCAAGCAAGGCTTTAGGTGTGAATTTAGGGTTTGTTTATCTTTCTTTGCATATGATTTTACTCAAAACACTTGTTATACGTTATTTCTTTGCATATGAGTTAGTTTTGGACCAAACGAAGAGCTTTACGAAAATTTGAACACAACTATCTTTTCATATCCGGCCGTATTCTAACGTGGCACTGTTCATTCGTTTTCCGATGAAATTTTCTGAAAACCTTTTTGAATATAGTTTTATGTTTGGTTTGGAAAACCCTTAGTTACTCATATCCTTTGATCTAAATATACTCTTTTCACTTTAAAACTCATATGTATATAGTGTACTAGTAAGTATTCGGATGAAGTATAATGTATTCTTTTGATTATATTAGGGTTCCTTGATGATTGAGGGTGTTATCTGGAAGGATATTTTGGATGTTATTTTGCGTAAATAGGTGAGTGTTCTTTGTTTGTTATGTTTCCATGAACTATATAATTTGTTATGGATGTTTGATTAAATGATAAATATTTGTTACAAATGAATTTTGTTAGGCGAGTGTGTACTTTATCGCACTCGACCTAAATGAAATGTGAAATTTTCAGTGTTTCAGTGATTAAATATTAGTTGTGCATGAATGTAAGTCTTTTGGCTGAATTGGGCCCTTTCCCTTTGTTGCCGATCGACTTGAGCCAGAAGCAGACTCGGTCGGACGATTTGGTGACCATGGGTGAAAGTTTGGTATACTCGAGTATTACCACGTCGTCGGGTAGAGTCTGGCCAATATCCAAAAGAGGGAAGAATGAATGGAGGGGTTTTCACTTACAAAATGCATTTTAAAATGATTGGAGGAATAAGGAAACAAAAGGTGAATGAAAGAACGAAAGGCTCCATGTGAGCATATATTCTTTTAATGAATGTGTTATCATTGATTCATATTGTAAATGTTTCCTGGATTACGTGTTATTACATGATTAATGTCCTTGTTTAAGTTGATTATGTGTCTGGAACCTTACTGAGCTTTTAGTTCATTTCGTTAGTTTTTCCTTAACAGGGGATGCGAGCAAGGACGGGAGATCTGTATAGACTAGCCTAGTCTAGTTCTTTTGAAATTTTTTTTGTAATGGTTCTCGCCCTAGTGCTTGGCAAGAGTTGGATGTATGAAGAATTGAGAACCTTCGTATATTTGAGTTGTATTCCTTTTGAGATAGAAATGTCTATAAGTATATGTTTTAAGTTTGGAATTCTTGTTACACTTGTTCCTCTGGTCTTATTTTCATTTTTTGCTTGAGGTATATGCTTGAGTCCCGGCGAGAGTTGGGCAAGCGGTCTGTCAAATCCTGGGGTACGCTGTAGGGAGAGGTGGGGCCGTTACAGCCAGAGGGGTGAGTCATGGACAGGCCGTACACCTGCGTGACCTCGAGGAGGGGTTACGAGCTGAGGAGGAGCGGATGCATACTCTTGGTCATCAGCTTGAGGAGACCCACTGCCACCTCTTTATTTTGAAAGGGTAGATGAGAGAGAGAGCCCAAGGTATTATGCTAGACTGTGAGGTTCTCTTGGATGTGACCGCGGATGCGCCACCTAGGGTTGGCGGAGTGGGGCCGATGGATGCAATAGACTCTATAGGTTCTGTAGGGGATTTCCGCTAGGGCCGTTACTCTGAGTTGCTTTATTGACTTTTTGGAGCCGGTGTGCTCATGAACTAATATGTTTTGTATTTGTTGAATGATGGCTAGCTGTGAACTGATATGTGTATACTTTTGGCGTGAATTGTATATATATGTATATAGTTTCGTGTATGATATTTTGATATTTTGGCTAATTCATGCATTTTATAATTTTTCAACGCTTTGAACTCGTACCATATTTTGTCCCAATTATAGAAGGGATAAAACAATCAAATGGAGACTCGTGGTGGGGGTAGAGGACGAGAACGAGGACAAGGAATTGAAGGGGTAACCAATGAAACCGCAAATAGACAAGTTGAGACCCAAGTAGCTACGGCCATACAACGAATGGCTGATTTGTTAGAACAAATGGTTAACCAATAGGGTTAAGGCCAGATACAGCATCCCGGAAATCATGAGGGAGAGGACCGCGCCGTAGAACGGTTCCAGAAGTTTCTACCGCCAAAATTTTTGGGTGGACCTAACCTTGATATAGCGGAGAGTTAGTTGGATCGAATGTTAGATATATTCGCTGCATTAGGATACTCGGAGGAATGGCAGATAGCTTTTGCCATTTTTCAATTTGAGGGAGCGACTTGTGCCTGGTGAAATGTGATTCGAGCCAAGTGGGATAGAGAACAAATCCCATGTGTGAGAACCCGTAAAAAACCCTAATATTTTCCTAGGGTTTATTTCCCCTTTAATTGCGTAATTTTTGCATTTTCTGGCTTAAAAATATTTTCTTAGTGGATTTTATGAGCAATTATAGTTTTAAGATGATTT
This sequence comes from Coffea arabica, assembly GCF_036785885.1. NCBI lineage: Eukaryota > Viridiplantae > Streptophyta > Magnoliopsida > Gentianales > Rubiaceae > Coffea > Coffea arabica. Next base: position 24,734,092 of record NC_092326.1, read on the forward strand.
TTCTAGTATTGGAGAGTTTTTAGAAAATTAAGGATAAATAGTGGACGTGGGACCCACTAGTGCGATAAGTTCGGAAAAATTCGGCCAATAAGGTTAAGTTTCGGATACTGTGTAAAATTTATCGGGTGTTAAGTGATAAGTAGTGTGTGTGAAGTGATTGATGTGAGAGAGAAAAGAATGATAAGATTGCATTTAATAGAGTGACACATGTCACTTTCTTATTGGATACCTTTTATGAATCACTATTCACCTTTTGACATTTTGTTTGACTTTTGACCCAACTAAGTAAATATCCAAAAATTCACCAAAAATCATCATTTTTCTTCTCTTGTTGGCCGGCTCTCCTTAGCTCAAGAAGGAAGGGAACTTCTCCATTTTTCAAGCTTCCACTTGGTCCAATCTACCACAAACCAAAGCCTAGAGTTGATTTCACTCCATAAAAACTTTCCTTCTAGTGTTAGTAAGTAGTTTGGTGAGATTTGTTTGAAGGCCTAAGGTGCTCCACATCATCCTCTCTCTTGGTTCTTGGTAAGTGAAGCTTGAAACACCCTACTATCTCTAATGATGCTTATTTGGTGCTTAATGGAGGCATGAGAGGAGTAATATGTGATTTGTTTCTTGATTTGGCTTGTTATGGTGAAGTTTTTATTTTATTGGGATTTTTTCTGGTTTAATATGATCTTGATGTTGGGGGCTTGTATGATGAATTGTAATGGTTGGAAATGACTCTAGTGAGTGTGAATTATGGTTAAATGCAATCAATTTTGGATTTGGTGTGAAATTTGAAAAGTTAGGGTTCTTGAAGCCCCAATTCTGTCCGGTTTTAGATCACTGTGTTAGAGGCCGAATTTGACTTTACTCAAAACATGAAAGTTGTAGGTATTGATGAGGTTGATGTGCCTGTAAAATTTCAGGTCATTTGGATTAATGTAGAATGAGTTATGACGAAATTACTGTAGCTGTTCTGCTTTGAGCAGAATGCGAAAACTGCGATAGTAATTGGCCATTTTGACTGGAATTGGTTTGGATTTTGGAGTTAGTGTCTTCTGATGAAATGTAGCTGAGTGTCTTAGCTAACATATGCCTTTGGAATTTCGGCATTTGGACTTGTAAGGACTGAGATATACTGATTACAGTTTTTTGTGTTTTGCGAACCTGTTTTAGGAATTCTGGGTTAGTATTTGGCATTTTCGACCTAGTTAAGCTAGGAACTGGATTGAGTGGTCTTCTACATTATTGTAGCCCTGTTCCATAGCTTCGAAACGGTGGGTCTTACACCCCCAACCGATATTTGTAGTGAGAGTTGTACCATTACCGCATAATGAGTGTAAAACTGTTTTCTATTTGGGGCCAAGACTAAGGCCATTTTCTAATTTCTGGTTTGCTATTATGCTCATTTATGCATATGAAACCCTATTGGGGTTGTGTTTAGCATGGCTATATGACTCGTTATCGAGTCTCATTGTATGTGTTATATGTTCTAGGGCTTGAAGGTAGTGCACGACGGCTTGGTGATCGTGGTACATGAAATACCACTTACTTGCTTGGTGAGTATACTACTCACTTACTTGTTATAATGTGGCTTTGTGCTATGTGTATTTGATGCCTTGAAGGCTTATTTGGTTATTGGAAATGATTGAGGTGAGGGTGTCCTTGATCGCCCTCACCCCTCATGACTTTATTCGTGGCTATTGATTGTTTTACTGAAAAACTGCACTGGATATATGAAATATTGCATTCCATTCATGGAAACTGATTTGGTGTCGTTGGACGAGTATCCAATGGCTTTACTGCATTTATGAGCTCAACCCCGTATGGTAGTTAATTGGATCGAGCCGGCGAGGGCTTGGTCGTGAAAATTATCATGCCACGGGGACTGTACTGGGGAACCTTGTGGTAATGAGACCCTTGGTTCCGGTAAACTCGAGTATTACCAAAAATATTACTGAATGGAGTGCGGGCCCGGTTGGGGTATGATAGGTGGAAGGAATGGAAGTAAAGAGTTGTCTACGGTTTGGTATTTTAACATTGACGGAGAGTCAATGAGGTTGGTTCAAGATTGCAAGCGTGGAAATGGGCTCTTGAGAGCCGACCGTATCCTTTTACCGTTTTGCTTCATTGCTTATTTGTGCACTTTAAATGAAGGTTCATTCTTATATGACTTTGATTGCTTATTGGGTGGTATACCACTGGGCTTTGGCTCATTCCGTGTTATTTGTTTTCCTTACAGGGATATAATTGCTTTTGAAAATGGACTGGATAGTCAATTGCCATACTGAGCTTGTAAATGTCTTTTGTATAGCTCTTGAAGTGAAACCCTAATGTATAACGGGTTCATTTCCTTTTGATAGGCAAATCGAATGTGTACTCCTTAATGAATAGTTTTGGCATGCCATTATGGTTGTAAATGTTGATTTCCGTTGTACATATATGCTTGACTGTGGTTTAGATAAATTTCGGTTTCGGTTTTCGTTTTATTTTATTTTGTGTTTTGACTTGTTTGCGCGCGATGTTATGTTCCGGAACGTTTTAGATTGACGTAAACCGTACCGTTAGTCCTGGCGAGAGCTGGGCAGGCAGTCCGCTAACCCCTTTGGTTCGCCTTAGGGGAAGGTGGGGCTGTCACACCATGGACATGGGTTAATTTCACTCGTGAGTTTAATGAGAAGTACTTACAGCCACTTGTTCAAGAAAGGCGAGAGGATGAGTTCATACGCCTATGTCAAGGGACTATGAGTGCGGCGGAGTACGAGACGCAATTTACCAAACTCTCTCGTTTTGCTCCAGAGTTAGTGCTGACAGACCAAGGGAGAATTTGTCGGTTTGTCCAGGGTTTGAATGTGGAGATTCAAGAGGCACTGGTAGCTGCTCAATTGGAGACCTATAGTCAAGCTATTGAAAAAGCACAAAAAATTGAAAATACCAAGAGTCAAGTAAAGGCTTTTCATGATAGGAAACGAAGACAACCTGACACCAGTAGTTATATTGAGAGACAGAGCTCGGGGAGCGAGCCACCATCGACGAGGGGTTGAGGAACAGGTGGACCACGATCAATAGGGACCCCGAATCAAGGATATTTTGAGAAGGGTTAGACAGGAAGAGAGACCCAAAAGGGTATCTCACGAGGAGGTCCGATATCAAGACCTAGAATGGCATGTGGAATTTGTGGGGCTGCTAACCACATGGAAGATAATTGTTGGAAAAAAGGACAAGTTTGGAAATGCTACCAATGTGGTAGTGCTGAGCATCTGATTGCTCAGTGCTCTCACCTGCAAAAAGAAGAAAATTTGCCAAGGGCAGAAGGGAACACGTCTAAGCCGACCAATGCAATGGGTAATCGACCGAAAGTGCCGGCAAGGACCTATGCAATAGGAAATCAAGAGGTGACAGACTCATTGGCAATCATCGAAGTTACCCTCCCTGTGACAGCCCAACCTTACCCTAATACGAACCAAAGGGTTCGGCAGACCGCCTGCCCTGCTCTCACCAGGACTACGGAGTCGAATTTCACAAACCGTATAGTGCGTACGATAGGACCCAAAGAAAACCACCAAGCTCCAATATCACTTACCAAATCATGTGGTGAAACATGACATCGATTAAACACTCACCAAAGCCATAGAAGCGTAATATCTCAATTGTGACAGCCCCACCTTCCCCTAAGGCAAACCAAAGGGGTTGGCGGACTGCCTGCCCAACTCTCGCCAGGACTACGGATCAGTTTACGTCAATCTAATACGTTCCGGAACTTACCAATGCGCGCAACCAAGTCAAAGTCACAAAATATAAAAAATAAAAATAAAAATCGAAGCTGATGATGAACAGTACCGGCCACGTCAGAATCCGGATACTAGGCCGAGAGTAGCCAAAATTTTCCTTTGCCGTTTGAAATATGAGTTAATCCGAAATCCAACCAAATATCAACCAAACATATATACATTGGAATGTAACATTTACAAGCCAAAACGGCATATCAAAATGATTCATCATGGATATACAGGTTCGGTTTGCCAATCAAAAGAAAATGAACCCAATACACATTAGGGTTTCATTCAAAGAGCTATTCAAAAGACATTTACATGAGCTCAACTTGACAACCAACAAGTATAACCTTTCCAAAAGTGGTCATTTTCCTGTAAGGAAAACAAATGGAACGAAATGAGCTTAAGCCCAGTGAGTTACTACCACATAAGCATCTAAAATCACATAAGCGTAACCGTTCAGTTCAAGTATGCAAATAAGAAGTAAATCAAATCAGTGAAAGGATACGGACGGCTCTCAAGAGCCCATTTCCTCGCTTATATTCTTGATCCAACCTCATTGACCCTCCGTCAATGTTAAAAGTACCAAACCGTAGACCTCACTTTACTTCCATTCCTTCCACCCAACATACCCCAACTGGGCCCGCACTCCAATCAGTAACTTTTGGTAATACTCGAGTTTACCGGAATCGAGAGTCTTATTATTACAAGATTCCCCAGTACAGTCCCCGTGCCACGTCAATTTTCACGACCAAGCCCTCGCCGGCTCGATTCAAGTGACTACCGACGGGGTTGAGCTCAGTAATACAGTAAGGCCGTTGGATATTTGTCCAAACGACAACAAATCAGGTTTCCATGAAATAGAATTCAATAACTCATATATCAAGTTCAGTAATACAGTGAAACGGTAAACAATCAGTAATACTATCAAAAAGGGTGAGGGCGGTCAAGTACACCCTCACCTTAATCAATTCCAATATCCAAATAAGCCTTCAAGGCATCACAATCACATATAGCAAAGCCACATTGTAAGCATTCAAGTGAGTAGTGCACTCACCAATCAAGTAGGTGGTGTTTCATGCACTGCCGTCACAAGTACGTCGTGAACTACCGTCATGCCCTAGAACATGCAAACAAATACAATGAGACTCGATAACGAGTCTTAAAGCAATGCCAATCACAACCCCAATAGGGTTTCATATGCATATACAAGCATCATGAGTAACCAGAAATTCAAGAAATGGCATTAGCTTTGGCCCTGAAAAAAAATAGTTTTGTCCTTATTTTACGGTAATGGCACCAATTTCACTACGATTATCGGATGAGGGTGTAAGATCCACCGTTTCGAAGCTAAGAACCAGAGCTACAACAATGTAGAAGGTCACTCAGTCCAGTTCCTAGCACAACTAGGTCAAATATGCAAAATCCCAAACCAGAACCGTAATTGCAGGTTTACAAATTACACTATGCTGTAATTAGTCCAACTCAGTCTATACAGGTCCAAATTCGGAAATTCCAAAGGCATATGGTAGCTAAGACATCAAGTTACATTTCATCACAAGACCTCAACAACCAAATCCAAAGCAATTCCAGTCAAAACAGCCAATTACAGGCGCAGTTTCTACATCCTGATGAACCCAGAACAGCAATAGTAATTTCGACATATCTCATTCTACACTACTCCAAATGACCTGAAATTTTACAGGCACCTTAAACACATCAATACCTACAACTTTCGTGTTTCAAGACAAGGCCAATTCTGCTTCTAAGCATGAGATACAAAACGGGACAGAAAAGGGGGTTATGAAACCCTAACTTTTCACATTTCAATCCAAACCCAAAATTGGTTGCAATTATCAATAATTCACACCTACTAGAGTCATTATAGGCCATTGCCAATCATCATACAAGGCCACAACATCATGATCATATTAAACCAGAAAAATCACCAATAAATTGTAAACTTCACCATTTCATCCAAAAACAAGAATTAAATCACAAAATTCAACACTTTAGCTTCCACTAAGCACAACTCAAGCTTCATTAAGTGTAGGGGAAAGTTCATATACCACTCACCTAGTAAACAAGAGAGGGAGAGTTGTAGGACACCTTAGCTTCTCCAAAAAACTTCACCAAATCACTCACTAGCACCAAATGGAGGGATTTTATGGAGTAGAAACAAGTTTAAGCACTTGATTTGGATGATTTGCACTAGATGGTAGCTAAACTTTGAAGAGTTTTTCTTTCTTCTTTGCTAGAGAGGGCCGGCCACCAAGGAGTAAGAAATGGTGATTTTTGTGGTAATTTTAAGATATTTAACCAATTGGTCAAAAGGTCAAAAAAATGAATAGTAAGTCATAAGCTACTTCCAATACAATGGTGACACTTGTCACCTCCATTAATGCAATCCTATCTTTTCTTTTTCCTCTCACATCAATCACTTCGCATCCTCTACTTATCTCTTAACACCCGATAAATTTCACACAGTATCCGGAATTTAACCTAATTGGCCGAATTTTTCCGAACTTTTCGCACTAGTGGGTTCCACGTCCATTATATACTCTTAATTTTTCAAAAACTCTCCAATACTAGAAAAATCATCTAAAAACTATAATTACTCATAAAATTCACCAGGAAAATTTTCCTATGCCAGAAAATGCAGAAAACAAGCCATTAAAGGGGAAAAACCCTAGGAAAATTATTAGGGAATTTACGGGTTCTCACACTCTCTCCCCCTTAAAAGAATTTCGTCCTCGAAATTCCTTATCATTGGCTACTCCGGGTTACAAAAATTTTAATACTTCCTTCTCCTGACTAAATTGAGCATCATACTTAGCTAACAGATCTGTACCCTTTCACTGGCCAGGTTCATTAAATTCTTACCTTCCACGTCCTCTAATGGGTCAAAGACTTGATGTTGTTCTAAGGAGTACACCCGAGAGGACACTTTCGATCCATCCTTGTCCCCCTTCGACTGGTCAGGGTTGGTCGTGGTTGGTGGCAGAGTCCCTCTCCGCTCAAGCAGGCGAGCTGGACAGTTAGCAATCTGATGTTCGGCACTTCCACAGCGCAAGCATTTTCCTCCTTTCTTCCAGCAATTGTCCTCCGAGTGGTTTAATTTTCCGCAATACCCGCAGGGTCCGCGTGCTGCAGAAGCCGAGCCTCCTCTTGACGGGCTCTCTTGTGACACTCCCGGCATCCTTACTCCTCCCGTTCCCCGCCCAAACTTGGGAGGGGTACTTTCATCCCCCTGCCCCGAACTACTTCCAGAAAATCCTCTTTTTTTCGCCTGGAAGTTTTTCACCTGGAGCCTAGCATTCTCTACTCGTTGTGCCTTCTCCACTGCTTCGCTGAAGGCGTTAATTTGGGCCGCCGCGAGGTCCTTTTGGATTTCTACGTTCAGGCCCTGGACAAATCGCCGTATTCTTCGTTGCTCGGTCATGATGAGTTCGGGAGCAAATTTGGATAGGCGGGTGAATTGGCTCTCATATTCCGCCACAGTTTGAGCTCCTTGGCGGAGTCGAATGAACTCGTCCTCCTTCCTCTCCTGGACTAGAGGAGGGAAAAACTTCGCATTAAACTCTCGGATGAAGTTCACCCAAGTCCTGGGTGTCTGCTCCCTTTCCCATTTCTGTCGGATTACGTTCCACCAGGAACGAGCTGCCCCCTCAAGCTGGAACACGGCAAAAGTCACCTGCCGTTCGTCAGGGTAGTGTAGGGCTGCAAATATATCCACCATCTTTTCAAGCCATCTTTCGGCAACGTCTGGGTCGGGTCCCCCAACAAACTTTGGCGGAGCGAACTTTTGGAATCGTTCAAGAGCTCTGTCTTCGCCCTCGATATGATTACCAGGGTTTCCAGGGTTAGGGTTTGGGTTTTGGCCCTGTTGCTGCACCACTTGTGCCAGCAAGTCCGTCATTTGCTGCATAGCAGCAGCTATTTGCACATTAGGGTTTACTTGCGGTTCCAGATTGGCTCCAGTAGAGGTTTCCCCCGTACCTCTAACCGGTGTGGGTTGTCTAGTTCCGCGCCCACGTCCCCGACCACTCCGTGTACCCTCCATGAGTTTTACTTGGTCTAGGAAATAATACTAAACCAAAATAAGCACGATGTATGTAAGTAACACTCAAAACTTTTATGATAACACACATTTATACATTCCAAACAAGATCAAAACATATATATACAAGCCGGTCAAAATTAAGCCACACACATATATACAGCCAGTTAAGTCAAGTACAAACATAGACGATCCACCGAGGAATGGCCTTTCTAGTTCACCAAATCCTTTCTAACCTAGGCCCTCATATCTTTCGTATCCGGGCGCAAGAATCCCATCTAAGATAATTCACAACTCGAGCCGGCCGGTCCCAAGAGTAAACCATCCTTATTAAAGATTCCTACCCGACATACATACCTAGCTTCCTCGAGTCCCATGATAATGATTCGTACACTTATCACATGCCCGGTTCATAACTTATGCTCAAACGAGCACTTAGACAAATTCATGAAATTAGGACCACAACACCACTTGGCCCAGTCTCACTCCGTGCAGAGACCACGCGAAGTGGCTCTGATACCAACTGTGACAGCCCCACCTTCCCCTAAGGCGAACCAAAGGGGTGGGCGGACTGCCTGCCCAGCTCTCGCCAGGACTACGGATTAGTTTATGTCAATCTAGTACGTTCCGGAACTTACCAATGCGCGCAACCAAGTCAAAATCACAAAATATAAAAAAAAATGAAAATCGAAGCCGATGATGAACAGTACCGGCCACGTCAGAATCCGGATACTAGGCCGAGAGTAGCCAAAATTTTCCTTTGCCGTTTGAAATATGAGTTAATCCGAAATCCAACCAAATATCAACCAAACATATATACATTGGAATGTAACATTTACAAGCCAAAACGGCATATCAAAATGATTCATCATGGATATACAGGTTCGGTTTGCCAATCAAAAGAAAATGAACCCAATACACAATAGGGTTTCATTCAAAGAGCTATTCAAAAGACATTTACATGAGCTCAACTTGACAACCAACAAGTATAACCTTTCCAAAAGTGGTCATTTTCCTGTAAGGAAAACAAATGGAACGAAATGAGCTTAAGCCCAGTGAGTTACTACCACATAAGCATCTAAAATCACATAAGCGTAACCGTTCAGTTCAAGTATGCAAATAAGTAGTAAATCAAATCAGTGAAAGGATACGGACGGCTCTCAAGAGCCCATTTCCTCGCTTATATTCTTGATCCAACCTCATTGACCCTCCGTCAATGTTAAAAGTACCAAACCGTAGACCTCACTTTACTTCCATTCCTTCCACCCAACATACCCCAACTGGGCCCACACTCCAATCAGTAACTTTTGGTAATACTCGAGTTTACCGGAATCGAGAGTCTCATTACTACAAGATTCCCCAGTACAGTCCCCGTGGCACGTCAATTTTCACGACCAAGCCCTCGCTGGCTCGATTCAAGTGACTACCGACGGGGTTGAGCTCAGTAATACAGTAAGGCCGTTGGATATTCGTCCAAACGACACCAAATCAGGTTTCCATGAAATGGAATTCAATAACTCATATATCAAGTTCAGTAATACATTGAAACGGTAAACAATCAGTAATACTATCAAAAGGGGTGAGGGCGGTCAAGTACACCGTCACCTTAATCAATTCCAATATCCAAATAAGCCTTCAAGGCATCACAATCACATATAGCAAAGCCACATTGTAAGCATTCAAGTGAGTAGTGCACTCACCAATCAAGTAGGTGGTGTTTCATGCACCGCCGTCACAAGTACGTCGTGAACTACCGTCACGCCCTAGAACATGCAAACAAATACAATGAGACTCGATAACGAGTCATAAAGCAATGCCAATCACAACCCCAATAGGGTTTCATATGCATATACAAGCATCATGAGTAACCATAAATTCAAGAAATGGCATTAGCTTTGGCCCTGAAAAAAAATAGTTTTGTCCTTATTTTGCGGTAATGGCACCAATTTCACTACGATTATCGGATGAGGGTGTAAGACGACCGTTTCGAAGCTAAGAACCAGAGTTACAACAATGTAGAAGGTCACTCAGTCCAGTTCCTAGCACAACTAGGTCAAATATGCAAAATACCAAACCAGAACCGTAATTGCAGGTTTACAAATTACACTATGCTGTAATTAGTCCAACTCAGTCTATACAGGTCCAAATTCGGAAATTCCAAAGGCATATGGTAGCTAAGACATCAAGCTACATTTCATCAGAAGACCTCAACAACCAAATCCAAAGAAATTCCAGTCAATACAGTCAATTACAGGCACAGTTTCTACATCCTGATGAACCCAGAATAGCAATAGTAATTTCGACATATCTCATTCTACACTACTCCAAATGACCTGAAATTTTACAGGCACCTTAAACACATCAATACCTACAACTTTTGTGTTTCAAGACAAGGCCAATTCTGTGACGACCCCACTTCTCCCAAGGGCGAACCCAAGGGTATCGGCGGGCCGCCTGCCTAGCTCGCGCCAGGACTCAAACCTTAAAGCGATAAAAACCAGAAAATCCAAAAGAGTACCTTACATACTATATACAAATCCCAAAAAGAGTTATAATTACATTCTCCAAAAGTATCGAGTCAAACCACCAAAACAAAAACAAACATCCTAACTGTTCAACTATTACAAGCCAATCTTACTATACTAGTATACGAGCCAAAAGTCCCCGCGTCGGCCCCTGCTAAGGAAAACAAAAGGAATGGGGTAAGCTATATGCTTAGTAAGTAAACAGGGGCGAAAGCATAAATTTCACGTAACAGTTACACAATAAGAGTAAAGCAAAAGCAGAAAAGTAACATCACATAATAAGGATACAGGTGGCTCCAAAGCCAACTCATGTGCCATGCGTGATCTCCTGCCGACACTCCGTCGACTGCAAATAATAGTCCGTAGAACTTCACTTGTACACCCACCGACACCTTTTCACCCTCACTGGCCAGTCACCTCACAAACTTGCCCGGGCGAACGAAATCACAAACTTGAGCTTGAGTCACAAGCTCGGGTCACAAACTTGGTCACCTTCTCGGTGAACCGGATTTACAAAATTGGTTCATAACATGAACCTACAAACTTGGTGACCTCAGACTAAGTTGGACTGCCTTCGACCAAGCCCTAACCGGCTCGAATAGTCCAACCAGGTCAAGAGTTCGCCCCAAACTCACAAACTTCACAAAATTATTCAAAATCACAAACTTTGCAAACTTCACAAACTTTATTCGAAAGTCGCCCCGAGCCACAAGCTCAAGGGTTTTGGTTCCAAAAGGTTCATATACATATGCCAAGTACAATTATACATTCAAATTAGGGTTTAGGTCGAATGCGATAAAGTACATCCTCGCCGAAGTGCCCTTTTCACATATCTGAAACACATAGCAAAGAAAACACACCAAACTGGCCTGAATACTTACTCAAAATACAAAAGTAGTACAAAAGCGGAAATCACTTCGTTTGTTGGCTAGTAGTGGGCCCCACCGGCTCCGCCTAGTTCACCACCGTCTGAAATCGAAGATTGTGTCACAATATATCACAAACGGCAATTAACGTATTTAAAACAAGCAAAACGGCAAAATTGGCACGCGCAAGTGCGGAAACGACAAAAATGGCACACGCGCGCGCGCGGAACGGCAAACGGGACGGCCAAATCTGCCATCTCAAACCGTTTTGGTCAAAAGTTAGGCTAGGAGTGTCGGATCAAGGTACATGAGGTACCGTTGCGAAGCTAAGAGGAAGGGCTACAACTTCCCTTTAGACATCTCAACCCAGATCTCAATAGATATAGGTCAAAAATGCACGAAATTGTGCCAGCTGTTTCATTGCGAGTTACCAAACAGGCCCTGTTTACAAGGCCGTAACTCATGGGTCAGAAATCGAAATCAAGAAATTCCAAAGGCGTTAGAAAGCTGGGAGATAAGGCTAAAACTTTCATGTTTTGGCCAAGACCTGAATCCATTCAGAACAGAACGAAAATCGAGTGCCAAAATACCCGTCAGAACTGTCCAAATACCGGGCAGTTCTGACGATCGATATTGTTTTGATGAAAACCGGAGCTACGGAACTCAGATTTCAACGTACTTTATACCGTTTCGAAGCTGAGACCAAGATATAAATTTATTATGAAGGAGTTGACACCCAAATCGTACTGTATCAAAACCGAAAGATCACGGGCAGAAGCTAAACTAAAAGACGTACCAAATCTGATGTTCAAAACAGGCTTGAGCATTTCATCTATAACTCATGAGACACTAATCCGTTTAACCTGAGATTTTACAGGCATACACAGGACTCAAGGGGCTACAATGTTGAAGAAGGCTACTCAATCTAGTTTCGAGTGCAGCCAGGTCGAAAGTGCAATATACTATACCAGAATCGTAAAAACAGATTCACAAAACGTATTCTAGTGCAAACATCATAACTCAGCCTACACAAGTCCAAATCCAGAAATTCCAAAGGCATATGGTAATTAATACATCAAGCTACATTTCATTAGAAGACCATAACAACTAATTCTGAAGCAATACCAGCCAAAACAACCAATTACAAGTGCAGTTTTCACATTCTGATCAACCCAGAACAGCAACAGTAAAATCGACATATCTCACTCTACACTACTCCAAATGACCTGAAATTTTACAGGCACCTCAAACACATCAATACCTACAACGTTCATGTTTTAAGAAAAGGCCAATTCGGCCTCTAAGTAGGAGATACAAAACCGGACAGAAAAGGGGGTGGTGAAACCCTAAGTTGCTGAAATTTCCTCCAAATCCAAAATTACTTGCAATTATCACTCATTTGCACTTACTAGAGTCATTACCCCTCATTTCCAATCATCATACATAGCCACATCATAGTGATCATATGCAACCAGCAAAAATTCCAAATAAATAGAAAACTTCATCAATCTTAACTAAAATCAAGAAATAGTCCACAAAATCACACTCATAACAACCACAAGTCATTTATTAAGCATCTTTAGATAGAAGAGAGGGGTTCCATAGTCACTTACCTTAGAACCAAAGAAGAGAGACCACTTAGCACCTTAAGCTTCCAAACAACTCCACACAACACCTTACAAGCACTAAACTAAGAGGTTTTATGGAAGGAATTCAAGATTAAACGGTTAAGTTGTTGATTTGGGCAAGATTAGAGCAAGGAATTGAGAGAGGTTTTCTTCCTTCTTGCAAGAGAGAGGGCCGGCCAAAGGTAAGAGAAAAATGGTGATTTTTGGTTAATTTTAAGGTATTTAACCAATTGGGTCAAAAGTCAAAAAATGGAATAGTAAATCTTATTGTAAGAGTTAATCTTATGGTGACACTTGTCACCTTTTATGAAATATCTACCTAACTTTTCTCTCTCATATCAATCCAAATTGTAATCTCTACTTATCTCTTAACACCCGGTAAATTAAACCCAGTATTGGAAACTTAACCTAATCGGCCGAAATTTTCCGAACTTTTCGCACTCGTGGGTCCCACGTTCGATATACGTTGTTAATTTCTCAAAAACCAACTAATACTAGAAAAATCATCTAAAAACTCTATTTACTCAATAAAAATTATCTGGGGAATTTTTCTAATACAGAAAAATGTAGAAAAGACGAGTTTCCAATCTTAACCGGAAATTAGGGTTTTCGAAATATTCACAAAACCAAACGTTACCACCCAACTAAGGAATATATCAACGTAGAATGAACTGGGGCCTCACAATCTCCCCCACTTAGGACAATTTCGTCCTCGAAATTTTTCCTTCAAAATCTAAAGTAACCAACGGCCTGTACCTTCTTCGTCTTCAGAGTCAGAAGAAACGAGGTTCTTCATTCCAGTCCTTCCTCTATTTGACGGTCCAGGGTCGGTCTGGGTTAGCGGCTGAGTTCCTTTCTTTTCACGCAATAAACTAGGGCAATTAGCAATCCGATGCTCGGTGCTCCCGCAACGCAGACACCTTCCATCCTTTTTCCAGCAATCCACCTCCATATGGTTGGATTTTCTACAGTAGCCACAAAATGAGAAAGCGATTGGGGTCTGATCCTCTTGTGAGACATCATGCAGTGGTCCTTCTCCACTTGGGTTTCCTCCCGGAGTATCCTCCTTAAGTGTCTCCAAAATTTTCACACCCCTTACTCCACTACCCTTCTTAGCGACTGGCCTACCTCGCTTACACTGTTCTGGCCTTTTACCTCTTTTCTTTGCATGGAAGATATTTACTTGTGGCCTTGCAATTCCTGTCCTTTGAGCTTCCTCTGGAAACCCCATAGCAGTAGGGTTTTGTGCCATTGTTAAGGCCTCCTCAGAAATCCCTTCGTATTTCCTTTTTAGCTCCAAGTTCTGGTGCAAGAGCTCAATCTTTTCTGAATACTCGTGCTTCCATCGCCCTTCCCAGTATGCGGCTAGTCTCCTTTGGACCTCTATTTCGTCTCGAAGAACTGCGATTTCCTTATACATCTCGACCCAATGTGCCATCTCACGGAGTTGCTGGACCTTCGATAGTAGCCTGCTGGCCAAAACAATGGGTCATAATAAATTCCTAAATACCAATGACACTCTCGGTCCCTGGTTTTGTTCAGTGGTTGTTTCCCCTTTTTCTTGACTCTTGGCCCCGCTTGGCTCCACGGCCACGACCATGTCCGCGACTACGTCTTCCCTCTATGTTTTTTTTTCTTCCAAAGGGTACTTTAATAAATGAAATACGCAAATAAACTTATACGCACATAACACGCCATATTAAGGAGACAGATAATCAATTACACAAATACATATCAAATTGGACAGATAACCATGTACACACACACACATACTAACATCATGTAGTAACTATATACGGGCGAGTCAAAAGAAAAGGTGAAATCGTCCCAGTCTCAAATAAATAACCCCGTCCGATCTATCACGTTACTTTCTATCCAAACTAGACGTCCAGTGACCTCTTGTGCTCATTCTGGTCAGGCAAAGCCTGTTCATGTTTCCAAAATACAAGTCTCAAGTACCTAGTAGCTTGCATCGCCTCAATTCTGGAGTATTCGGGCACAAGAATCAGAAATAAGATAGTTCACATCTCGAGCTGGCCAGTCCCAAGAGTAAACCATCTACAAATCGAACTTCCTACCCGACATACCTGTCTATGGTTCTTAGATACCATGAGAAAGATTGAAGACCTATAACACTTCAGAGTTCATAGCTTATGCTCGAACGAGCACTTAATCCTTCATACCCATTCACCACTCAGCCCAAGCTCACTCCGCGCGGAGACCACGCGAAGCAGGCTCTAGGTTTTATCCCTCAATTGCTTAACTTTCAAATCAAATCGAATCCCACAGTCCGGCATCCTAAACTTCAAGCCTAGGATACACTACAGGAATCTGAAGCCTAAGCTCTGATACCAACTGTGACGACCCCACTTCTCCCAAGGGCGAACCCAAGGGTATCGGCGGGCCGCCTGCCTAGCTCGCGCCAGGACTCAAACCTTAAAGCGATAAAAACCAGAAAATCCAAAAGAGTACCTTACATACTATATACAAATCCCAAAAAGAGTTATAATTACATTCTCCAAAAGTATCGAGTCAAACCACCAAAACAAAAACAAACATCCTAACTGTTCAACTATTACAAGCCAATCTTACTATACTAGTATACGAGCCAAAAGTCCCCGCGTCGGCCCCTGCTAAGGAAAACAAAAGGAATGGGGTAAGCTATATGCTTAGTAAGTAAACAGGGGCGAAAGCATAAATTTCACGTAACAGTTACACAATAAGAGTAAAGCAAAAGCAGAAAAGTAACATCACATAATAAGGATACAGGTGGCTCCAAAGCCAACTCATGTGCCATGCGTGATCTCCTGCCGACACTCCGTCGACTGCAAATAATAGTCCGTAGAACTTCACTTGTACACCCACCGACACCTTTTCACCCTCACTGGCCAGTCACCTCACAAACTTGCCCGGGCGAACGAAATCACAAACTTGAGCTTGAGTCACAAGCTCGGGTCACAAACTTGGTCACCTTCTCGGTGAACCGGATTTACAAAATTGGTTCATAACATGAACCTACAAACTTGGTGACCTCAGACTAAGTTGGACTGCCTTCGACCAAGCCCTAACCGGCTCGAATAGTCCAACCAGGTCAAGAGTTCGCCCCAAACTCACAAACTTCACAAAATTATTCAAAATCACAAACTTTGCAAACTTCACAAACTTTATTCGAAAGTCGCCCCGAGCCACAAGCTCAAGGGTTTTGGTTCCAAAAGGTTCATATACATATGCCAAGTACAATTATACATTCAAATTAGGGTTTAGGTCGAGTGCGATAAAGTACACCCTCGCCTAAGTGCCCTTTTCACATATCTCAAACACATAGCAAAGAAAACACACCAAACTGGCCTGAATACTTACTCAAAATACAAAAGTAGTACAAAAGCGGAAATCACTTCGTTTGTTGGCTAGTAGTGGGCCCCACCGGCTCCGCCTAGTTCACCACCGTCTGAAATCGAAGATTGTGTCACAATATATCACAAACAGCAATTAACGTATTTAAAACAAGCAAAACGGCAAAATTGGCACGCGCAAGTGCGGAAACGACAAAAATGGCACACGCGCGCGCGCGGAACGGCAAACGGGACGGCCAAATCTGCCATCTCAAACCGTTTTGGTCAAAAGTTAGGCTAGGAGTGTCGGATCAAGGTACATGAGGTACCGTTGCGAAGCTAAGAGGAAGGGCTACAACTTCCCTTTAGACATCTCAACCCAGATCTCAATAGATATAGGTCAAAAATGCACGAAATTGTGGCAGCTGTTTCATTGCGAGTTAACAAACAGGCCCTGTTTACAAGGCCGTAACTCATGGGTCAGAAATCGAAATCAAGAAATTCCAAAGGCGTTAGAAAGCTGGGACATAAGGATAAAACTTTCATGTTTTGGCCAAGACCTGAATCCATTCAGAACAGAACGAAAATCGAGTGCCAAAATACCCGTCAGAACTGTCCAAATACCGGGCAGTTCTGACGATCGATATTGTTTTGATCAAAACCGGAGCTACGGAACTCAGATTTCAACGTACTTTATACCGTTTCGAAGCTGAGACCAAGATCTAAATTTCTTATGAAGGAGTTGACACCCAAATCGTACTGTATCAAAACCGAAAGATCACGGGCAGAAGCTAAACTAAAAGACGTACCAAATCTGATGTTCAAAACAGGCTTGAGCATTTCATCTATAACTCATGAGACACTAATCCGTTTAACCTGAGATTTTACAGGCATACACAGGACTCAAGGGGCTACAATGTTGAAGAAGGCTACTCAATCTAGTTTCGAGTGCAACCAGGTCGAAAGTGCAATATACTATACCAGAATCGTAAAAACAGATTCACAAAACGTATTCTAGTGCAAACATCATAACTCAGCCTACACAAGTCCAAATCCAGCAATTCCAAAGGCATATGGTAGTTAATACATCAAGCTACATTTCATTAGAAGACCATAACAACTAATTCTGAAGCAATACCAGCCAAAACAACCAATTACAAGTGCAGTTTTCACATTCTGATCAACCCAGAACAGCAACAGTAAAATCGACATATCTCACTCTACACTACTCCAAATGACCTGAAATTTTACAGGCACCTCAAACACATCAATACCTACAACTTTCATGTTTTAAGAAAAGGCCAATTCGGCCTCTAAGTAGGAGATACAAAACCGGACAGAAAAGGGGGTGGTGAAACCCTAAGTTGCTGAAATTTCCTCCAAATCCAAAATTACTTGCAATTATCACTCATTTGCACTTACTAGAGTCATTACCCCTCATTTCCAATCATCATACATAGCCACATCATAGTGATCATATGCAACCAGCAAAAATTCCAAATAAATAGAAAACTTCATCAATCTTAACTAAAATCAAGAAATAGTCCACAAAATCACACTCATAACAACCACAAGTCATTTATTAAGCATCTTTAGATAGAAGAGAGGGGTTCCATAGTCACTTACCTTAGAACCAAAGAAGAGAGACCACTTAGCACCTTAAGCTTCCAAACAACTCCACACAACACCTTACAAGCACTAAACTAAGAGGTTTTATGGAAGGAATTCAAGATTAAACGGTTAAGTTGTTGATTTGGGCAAGATTAGAGCAAGGAATTGAGAGAGGTTTTCTTCCTTCTTGCAAGAGAGAGGGCCGGCCAAAGGTAAGAGAAAAATGGTGATTTTTGGTTAATTTTAAGGTATTTAACCAATTGGGTCAAAAGTCAAAAAATGGAATAGTAAATCTTATTGTAAGAGTTAATCTTATGGTGACACTTGTCACCTTTTATGAAATATCTACCTAACTTTTCTCTCTCATATCAATCCAAATTGTAATCTCTACTTATCTCTTAACACCCGGTAAATTAAACCCAGTATTGGAAACTTAACCTAATCGGCCGAAATTTTCCGAACTTTTCGCACTCGTGGGTCCCACGTTCGATATACGTTGTTAATTTCTCAAAAACCAACTAATACTAGAAAAATCATCTAAAAACTCTATTTACTCAATAAAAATTATCTGGGGAATTTTTCTAATACAGAAAAATGTAGAAAAGACGAGTTTCCAATCTTAACCGGAAATTAGGGTTTTCGAAATACTCACAAAACCAAACGTTACCACCCAACTAAGGAATATATCAACGTAGAATGAACTGGGGCCTCACAAATTCTGCTTCTAAGCATGAGATACAAAACGGGACAGAAAAGGGGGTTATGAAACCCTAACTTTTCACATTTCAATCCAAACCCAAAATTGGTTGCAATTATCAATAATTCACACCTACTAGAGTCATTATAGGCCATTGCCAATCATCATACAAGGCCACAACATCATGATCATATTAAACCCGAAAAATCACCAATAAATTGTAAACTTCACCATTTCATCCAAAAACAAGAATTAAATCACAAAATTCAACACTTTAGCTTCCACTAAGCACAACTCAAGCTTCATTAAGTGTAGTTGGTTATATTGTTATAGTTGATTCGCTACGAACCATGGAGGGTAGAAGAAGTCAAGCTAAGGGAACTAATCGAGGACGCGGTCCTAGTCGTAGCCGTGGGGGTAGACAAGCCCAGGAACCGGTACGAGAATCGAGAGAGGAAAGAGAGGCAACGGTTGAGCCACAACCTGAACCCCAAGCTACAGGGGGAGATCAAGTGGCAACTGCCATCCAGCAAATGACCAATATTCTGGCCCGTTTAGTGGAACAACAGGGTCAAGCCCCTGTAAACCAACCTCGGGACCCCGATATGGGGCAGGATAGAGCTTTGGAGAGATTCCAAAAGTTCTCCCCACCCAAGTTTTTAGGAGGGCCAGACCCGTATGAGGCTGAGAAATGGCTGGAGGCCATGATAAATATTTTTGCTGCCCTAAACTATACGGAGGAGAGACAAGTCCAATTTGCTGTATTTCAGTTTGAGGGGCCAGCTAGGGCCTGGTGGAATGTAGTGAGGGCCAAGTGGGAGAGAGAAAGAACTGCATGGACTTGGCTAAACTTTGTACGGGACTTCAACGAAAAATACCTTCCACCCATCGTCCAGGAGAAGAGAGAGGACAAATTCATTAAACTTCGTCAGGGGATGTTGAGTGTAACTGAGTATGAGACTCAGTTTACAAAGTTGTCCAAATTTGCTCCCGAACTGATAGCTACGGAACAAAGAAAAGTACGGAGGTTCATACAAGGACTGAACGTGGAGTTACAAGAAGCCTTAGCGGCGGTCCAAATTAATACATTCACCGAGGTTCTGGAGAAAGCCTTGAGGATAGAGACTGCTAGGGCACAAGTGAGAGCTTTCCATACAAAAAGGAGAGGTGGGCCTGGTGGAAGTCAAAGGCAAGGACAAAGTGATTTAGATATGCCACCTTCTAAGTTAGGTCGAGAAGATGGTAGTGAGAAAATTTCAAGGACGGTTAAGGAAAGTACTCCAAGAGGAGCTTCGCGTGGCTGGGCCCAAGCAAGAGGTACCTCACAAGGAGGTCAGACCTCAGCCCCTCAGGTATCTTGTGGGTACTGTGGGAAGGCCAATCATGTGGAGAGTGATTGTTGGCGAAAAGCGGGAAAATGTTTATGGTGTGGTAGCACCGAGCACCAGCTTGCAACCTGTCCCCGTAGATCACGCCTAAACCCTGAACAAGCAAGTGTAGGATGAACTAAGCCAAGAGTGCCGGCTAGAGCGTATGCCTTGAACCAACAGGCAGTACCTGAACCAACAGAGATAGTAGAAGGTACGATTCGTAATTTCTATTGTTTAACTAAGTTTTGGCTATAGTGAGACCCGAGAGCCGGAAACGAATATATAAGGAAAATACCATACGTTATTCGAAGTGCATGTATGAATTTCGAGGACGAAATTCTTTTAAGGAGGGGAGATTGTAACATCCCGAATATTAGGAGGTTGGTTATGAAGAAAATATTAAAGTGCATTTCTTTGGGTTGATTTAAAACCTAATTTTGTTTTAAAAAGACTAGAAACCCTAATATTGTAGCCCAAAACCCTAGTTTACTTGTGACTAACCGGTTTTCCTAAATCTCTCATATTTTAATTGAAACCCTAATTTTAAATTACTGGAATTGGAAAATTCCTCACGTTTTCTTAAAAATTTCTTTTTATTTGAAAATTATCATTTATTAAAACCCTACTATCCAATTATTCCATGATAAGTGTAAATAAACCTAGAAAATAAGGTTTTATTCTTCGGTTTCAAGTTTGGAGCAAAATTAGGGTTTTCGCGATTTTCTGCCGGATGAATTTTCGGTACGAAGCAAGGACCAAATTGGGTGATTAAAAGTGACTTTTAAGTGAGAAATAATATGTGAGTAGTAGCAATGATATAAGGTTAGTGAATGAGAAGTAAAAACCCTAGTACGTGAGTTTTAAGAAAAACGGCGCGAACCGGCGGGTCCCGCGCATTACCGATTGAACGCACTGCTTGACCACCATTTTTCTTACCCAACAAGTTTGTTGACTTTGTACATAATATCTTCTTATATTGTAGCAGCCTTGACCGAAATTAGTGGCCAAGAAAGGCAAGAAAGAAAGAGAAAAAGAAAGGGTGGTGGTGGTGACACTTGTCACCACCTCATGGCTTCTTAACCAAGACCATTAGTAACCATTTAAATCCAACACTTAGCAATTTCTTCTTCATTTCTGCTGGGCTGGCTGAGAACAACAAGGAGAGAAACTCCAAAGGAAAATCTTTCATTTCATCTCCAAATCCAACAAATAAGTGAGGAATCGAGCAAAGTAAACCGATTAAACTTGTTTTCTAGTGACTAGCTAGTGAGTTGTGGAGTGATTCTTGAGGGGGAGAGCTTGTGCTACTCTTGGTGACTTTTATTCAAGGTAAGAGAGTTTATCTCTCCAAGGTTTACTTCTAATCTTGTTATATTAAGCCTAGTAACTTGATTTTATGGTGAGATTATGGATGATGAGCATGTTTTAGTAGTTTTCCCCAATTTATTTGATGCACTAGGGCTTATGGAAATTCTGCCCAAATGATTGTATGATGTTTATATGTTGCAATTGAGGTGTTATATGGTGTTTTGGTAGTGATTGGACCAAGAAATTGAGGAAAGATTCACTAGAAACTTAAAATTTTCAAAATCTGGAAAATGGTCTTAACATTCTGTCCGAATTTTTATCTATATGTTAGAGGCTGTTTTGGCCTTAGGTCAAAGAATAAAAGTTGTAGCGAATGACATTTTATAGGTGCCTACAAAATTTCAGCTCAAACGGAGCAACGCAGAACGTGGAAAGTCCAAAATACCCCTACTGTTTTAAGAATTTCCCAGCAGTCCGTTTCTTCAGTTCAGTCCAGTTTATCACGATTTTTGACCAGGATCCATTCTGATTTAGCTCTGGGCCAAAACATAAAAGTTGTAGTGTTCTGAAGTAGCTTTAAAATGCCTCAAAGAAAACCTGATTCGGACTTGTGTGCACTGAGTTATGTCCATTACAGTGTTCTGCGTTTAAACAGCCGGTGAATTGGTTTCTGGTTTAGTAATCTGAGATTTTGACTAAGTTACATTAGGAAATGGACTAAGTGACCTTCATGAATGTTGTAGCTTTGTGTCTTAGCTTCGAAACGGCATAGGTTTTGCCTTAATCCGATAAGCATAGCCTCGGACAAGTTATTTCCGCTTTTATACGTCAAATCTGTCGTGTGCCACATTGAATTTCTGCACTTGTACTTGATGCAATTCTTGTTGTTATGATATTGTGAGCCTAGGGAACGGCTCTTGGCTTGAATTGTTTTATGTGTGATGTTGGGTTGTTGTTGAGAAAACAATGAAGCCTAAAAGGCTGGAAAATTAGGTAAACACAAAGGGCATGCTGCCCAAATTTACGCTCGAAGACTAGAGAACTACTTGCAACTTGAGTAAGGGTTAAGAGTGATTATTGCTTGAACCGTCTAGGGTACTTAAGTCTTCTTGTCCCAAGATATATAAATAAGGACTTGGCTGAACTTGTACCCTTGAGAAATGAAATAATGATTGCTCAAAGTACGTTTTCCTTGTACTTTCGACTCGCATGACCATTTCAAGTATAAATGTTACAAAGTTTTATCATTTAAAAAGTGAGCGAGTATTTCACGAGTATTCTCCTAGTGAATTTCCATTTCTTGATTCTTATTGAACGAAACGTATAAGTTTCGAATTCTAGTCATGTTTCAAAGTTCTCAAACTAAGTTTTATCGCAGATTTTGAACTCCGAACCCGGAGTATAACCTGAAAGTGACCAGTGAAGGCACTATATCTTTTGGTGAGTGCTTTCAAATACCGAATTGAACTTGATACTTGAACTTGATATGTGACCAATATGATTACCTGTTATATACGTGAATTGTTAGGGCAAGAGTGTACTTTATCGCACTTGCCCTTACATGATATACACTTGTTTATGGTTGCAATTGACTTGACATACTTGTTATGATGCGCGCACTCCCTGGAATTCCAGAAACCCTGTGGCGAGTTACTCTAGTCGAGCCGGCAAGGGCATGGTCGATTGGGTAACGAACCCTGGGTCTCTTGTATTGTCGAGTGGAGTGATATCTCCTCGACTAATCGGTATACTCGAGTATTACCACCCATCTTTCTTGAGGATTTTGGGCCCAGCTGGGGGTTTGAACGGTGGACGGAGAGTCGTGTAAGTGGTGTTCTACTGGATTGGTTACTTACTTGAAAGTTGACGGAGTGTCAACTACTACGTGATCAAGCTTCTGGTAATGCAATGGGAATTTGGCTCCTGAGAGCCATCCGTATCCTTATACTTTGGAGTGATTACTGTTTATTGGATTATTATTTCTTTTGAAAAACTTCTACACTCGCTCATTTTAAGATTGCTACTTGACGTGTTATTGCTCACATTTATGAACTCTTCGTGCTCGTTACTTTGCTATATCGAAAACTTGTACTTATAAATAATGGTCAATTTGCTATTTGGAACCTCACTGGGCTTTTAGCTCATACCACGCTATTTGTTTTCCTTACAGGGGGTACGAGTGACGCGTGAGACTTGTAAAAGACTAGCGTAGCCTTTTGTTTTGACTTTTGACTTTTGGTCTTGTACTCGCGCTATTCCTCGAATGGAACATGTTGTACTTGGATTGTATAGGTTTTGAACTAGTTTGGTGTATTGAGGCTTTGTACCTCGATTTCTATCAATGTAAATTATAAGCTTGAATTGCGGATATTATTTATGGTTCATGGATGTGTGTACATGACTCGATTGAGATAGTGAGTGAGTCCTGGCGAGAGCTGGGCAGGCGCTCCGCCGAACCCTTTGGTACGCCTTAGGGGGAGGTGGGGTCGTCACAGTAGGACACCTTAGCTTCTCCAAAAAACTTCACCAAATCACTCACTAGCACCAAATGGAGGGATTTTATGGAGTAGAAACAAGTTTAAGCACTTGATTTGGATGATTTGCACTAGATGGTAGCTAAACTTTGAAGAGTTTTTCTTTCTTCTTTGCTAGAGAGGGCTTGCCACCAAGGAGTAAGAAATGGTGATTTTTGTGGTAATTTTAAGATATTTAACCAATTGGTCAAAAGGTCAAAAAAATGAATAGTAAGTCATAAGCTACTTCCAATACAATGGTGACACTTGTCACCTCCATTAATGCAATCCTATCTTTTCTTTTTCCTCTCACATCAATCACTTCGCATCCTCTACTTATCTCTTAACACCCGATAAATTTCACACAGTATCCAGAATTTAACCTAATTGGCCGAATTTTTCCGAACTTTTCGCACTAGTGGGTCCCACGTCCATTATATACTCTTAATTTTTCAAAAACTCTCCAATACTAGAAAAATCATCTAAAAACTATAATTACTCATAAAATTGACCAGGAAAATTTTCCTACGCCAGAAAATGCAGAAAACAAGCCATTAAAGGGGAAAAACCCTAGGAAAATTATTAGGGAATTTACGGGTTCTCACACTCTCTCCCCCTTAAAAGAATTTCGTCCTCGAAATTCCTTATCATTGGCTACTCCGGGTTACAAAAATTTTAATACTTCCTTCTCCTGACTAAATTGAGCATCATACTTAGCTAACAGATCTGTACCCTTTCACTGGCCAGGTTCATTAAATTCTTACCTTCCACGTCCTCTAATGGGTCAAAGACTTGATGTTGTTCTAAGGAGTACACCCGAGAGGACACTTTCGATCCATCCTTGTCCCCCTTCGACTGGTCAGGGTTGGTCGTGGTTGGTGGCAGAGTCCCTCTCCGCTCAAGCAGGCGAGCTGGACAGTTAGCAATCTGATGTTCGGCACTTCCACAGTGCAAGCATTTTCCTCCTTTCTTCCAGCAATTCTCCTCCGAGTGGTTTAATTTTCCGCAAAACCCGCAGGGTCCGCGTGCTGCAAAAGCCGAGCCTCCTCTTGAGGGGCTCTAATTATCTAATAGTACCTAGTAAATTAAACCCAGTACCCAAAGCTTAACCTAAGAGACCAAATTTTTCCGAACTTTCTGCACTAGCGGGTCCCACATCCGGTATACGCTCTTACTTTCTCAAAAACTAACCGATACTAGAAAAATCATTTAAAAACTAAATTTACACATAAAATTATTTTTAAAAATTTTCCGAAAAGAAAATGTGGAAAACGTGCAATTAAAAGAAAATAAAACCTAGACATTAAGAAAATTACGGGACCTCACACGCGTGATAGGACCCAAAGATAACGAACAAATGAAAACCACCAAACTCTAATATCACTCACCAAATCATGTGGTGAAACAGGACATCGATTAAACACTCACCAAAGCCATAGAAGCGTAACATCTCAATGAATACACTTAATAGACAAGATTAGATACTTATACATGTATTTACATCAGAGTCTTCAACATTTTAACTTGAAGTACAAGCCAAAGGGTTCATACTAGTCAAAATACAATTAGGGTTTCGGTTACAAAGGAGCTTAACAAAATAACATATACATTAGCTCGACCCTTTCTTCCAAAACCGTGGTTTCAAAGTTTATCCCCTGTAAGGAAAACAAAGATGACGGGAAGGGGGTGAGCTTACGCTCAATGAGGTACCAAAATAATAGCAAGCAAATCTAGGCATTTCACGTTTAACCAATCAGATATAGATGCCAGATATAAAGTAAAGCAGTTAAACACAATGATTCAAATAGGAAGGTTCCATTACAGTACTTGATCCCAACTCGTTGACTCTCCGTCAATGTATATAGAACAAACATGTCCGTAGACTCCACATTACATCAAATTCCGTCCACCAAACATACCCCTTACCGAGCCCGAACACCTCAACAGAAATAAAAGTGGTAATACACGAGTATACTGGAATCAAGAGTCTCAATACCCAATGATTCCAAAAAAACAGACTACCATGGTTTGTTATCTAATCGACCAGACCCTTGCCGGCTTGACTCGAGTAACTAGCCACAGGTTTTGAACTCAGAGGTCGCAGACTTATACAGAGAACAGATACTGGTAACAGATACAGAGAGCAAATACAGACTTATACAGTATGCAGGAAACAATTAAACAGACGAAAGAAATGAGAGTGGTAAAGTATACCCTCGTTTCATATAGAATATACAAAAGTCACTGATAGCTAGATAAGCAACAAATTAGGGAAGTGGTACACTCACTAGTTCCAGTACAGGTACTTCAAAATTTCACCCAAAATGACCTTAATCACCGTGAAACCTAAGAATAACAAAGGTAAAGTAGTTGAAGTTTCCACATCCAAAATTGAGTAAATGGGATGCACAAGTGAGGCTCGACTACAAGTCGTATGCCTTCCCTGGTTAAGTACTAATACAAAAGAATAAAATATGACTTTTGAGTAAAAATATAACAGTTGGTCCTATGGTTACAAACAACTCCCAAAACCATTATTTTTACCAAGATCAACTCAACTTGAAGGAATCGCGTAGCCCTAAAATTTTGGGCAACATACCTTTTGTATTTACCTATTTTTTAGCCATTTATGGCTTCATTGTTATCCTTAATCAATCCCAAAGTTACACACAAAATAATCTCATTTCAATAGCCGTTCAATAGGCTCAAAGTCGCACAAGTACAAATTCAAGCTAGGAAGATGTCCGAAAATGAAGTTTAAGTCGGAAAACAAAAGACAGATTTGATGTCGCTTAGCGGAATAGATACAACCGAAGCTACGCTTATCAGATTGAGGTGTAATTTATATCATTTCGAAGCTAAGATAAAGGTCTACAACTTTGATGAAGACCACTCAGTCTAGTTTGTAGTGTATCCAGGTCAAAATTTCAAATTACAAAACCAGCATCTCACAATCAGACTAGTTAACCGCACTCTGATTAAATGACAATAACTCAGGATACCAAAGTCCGATTGAGGTGTATCTTATGAAGTTTCGAAGCCAAGACATATACCTACATTTCTTATGAAGTCCTCCAAAGCTAAATCATGCATTTTTAGAGTCAAAAACTGAAATCTCCACGAAGAGAGAAAACTGTCCGCGAAACAGGGCTTATGGGCAGTCAAGGATATTTCGGTCATTTCACATGATACAGTACTCTGATTGAGTTGAAATTTTATAAGAAACTATGAAACATCATTTCCTACAACTTTCGTGTTTTATACTAAGTCTAATTCGGTCTCTATCATGGGCAAATTGGAAACCTTAAAACTGAAACTTATGCACTCTAGCTGAAATTCTTTGAAGGCAAGCAAAATTGGCATTTTCAAGCTCAAAATTACTCATGACAACTACCAAATCATGGCTAAACATCAATCATCATATGAGGACAGAAAATTTACTATAAAAACTGAAATTCACCATGCCCCTACTTCAAACCATAAACTTGTCCACAAAGCTGCATATTTAACCTCTCCAATCCACTAATTGACAATTATCAAGAGTAAAAGGAAATTTCTAGGTAATTTACCTTGAAACTATAGGAAAGATGATAGCTTAGGGTTTCTTTTACAAAAATCACTCCACCAAGACCTTTGTTCCTCCTTAACAAGCACTTGTATGGTGTAGTTTCCAAAACTAACGGTTAAAATTGAAGATTCAAGCATGGAATGGAAGATGAAGTTGAGGTTTTCTCTCTCTCTTTTTCTAGCTAAGGAAGTCAGCCAAGAGGAAGAAAGAAATGAATAAATTTTGTCCAATTTTTTCCAAGATAAAGATCAAAAAAGTATTGGTCAAAAGTCAAGGTCCAATGGTTTTGTGACAAATGGTCCTTTAGGATTTTAATCTTATCCTTTTGTCTACCACTGGTAATTTATCTGGCTAACCTCTAATTATCTCCTAGCACCTTGTACAGTAATATTCCTTTATACAAAACTTCAATTAATCGGCAAAAATTTATCGCACTTCGCGCACTAGCGGGCCTCACATCCATAATACGCTTCGAACTGAATATGAACTAACTTAAACTAGTTAAATGATTTAAAAACTCTACTCACTTATAAAATGTCTGAAAAAATCAATATAATAAGGTATAATAAAGAAAATGCATACGAGAAAATAAAATAAAATAATGTAAAAAAATAAGGGAAATTTACGGGTCCTCACACTCCCTATTTTCCATCGTATTGAGATTTCCTTCTACTCATTTTACAAGACATTTAAAGACCATTGAGACTTTGTGTGACGGCCCCACCTCCCCCTAAGGCGAACCAGAGGGTTCGGCGGGCCGCCTGCCCAGCTCTCGCCGGGACTCAGTCGATCACTACAATCCTCAAATGAATTACAATATAAATCTCAAATATACATCACATGGTCCACAAACATACATCCAAGTCTCCAATAATTACATGTCACAAATGCAGCGGAAACTGATTCCAATCGTGGAATGTATACTTACATCCATATCAATTTCAAATATTTATACAAGACCAACTCGTACATAAAATAGATCCAAACTTAAACTGTACACGATATAAGCCATCCAGTCACGTGAATAAGCACAACAAGCCCTTCCTTCGCCTTGAGCCCTGTGGGGGGGGAAATAAAATATTTTTGGGGTGAGCTAAAAGCCCAGTGAGTAACCAGTAAAATCAGTAATCAAATAGTTTTCACAAAAATTCATTTCATTGATGTCATGGTTCAGAAATCAGATGTACGTATTTTTGCTCTCGTGAGCCAGTGAAATCATTGTAATGTTTTAGAAGTTCAATAAGTAACCGGGGGTAAAAATGTAATTTTGTTACAGGTCAACATTTGCACAGTGAGAGTAAAACAAAAGCAGAAAATGACACCACATGGTAATTCCACAAAGCTCAATGAGCTAAAATCTCAATAAGGTTCCGAACATGAAATTTCATAACAAAGCCAACACATTAACCATCAATAATCAATAATTCAAGAAACAATTACAATGGAAAGCGATAGTAACATATTCATTAAAAGGATACCGCTCACATGGAGCTATTCATTTGTTCGTTCCCCTGACATTTCCCCTTATTCCTCCAATTATTTGAAAATTTCATTTTTATAAATAAACCCTCCTTCATCTTTTTATTCGTTCATCCCCTTTTCCGGACGTTGACCGGACTCCACCCATCCGACGTTGGCCGGACTCCACCCATCCGGACGTAGCCGGACTACAAGGTAATACTCGAGTATACCAAATTCACCCAGGGTCACCATATCGCCCGACCGAGTCCGCTTCTGGCTCGAGTCGATCGGTAACAAAGGGCAGTGGCCAATTCAGCCCAAAGGCTTACATCATGCGCAACTAGCATTTAATCATTAATCATTGAAAATTTCATATTTATTTAGGTCGAGTGCGATAAAGTACACACTCGCCTAGAAAACTCGTTTTAACAATCATCGAAAGCACTTAACACATTATCAATCAATAATAACAAGCCAATAAGTCAAGAATTACAGCAAACAAGGAACACTCATATGCAAGCACGCATGATATGCAAGAAAACAGTTCAAAAGTAACTTTGGAAATAGTTTAAAAGTAAATAATGCAAGAAAACGGTACAAAAGTAACTTCAGAAATAGTTTGAGGTCACTCGCCTCAATGGCTCAGAAATCATCCATCATGTATCATTGCCTTGCTCAAACCCAAGTCTTAGATCACAAACTCAATGCAAACAAATCCTTTAAAAGTTCGGACAGCACTTCCCCTACATTTGCTAACTTTTCCAGCCATCATGGCTTCATTATTTCCTCAGCCAGTCCCAAAGGTACACACACAACAACAAGTTCATCCATAGTCATTCAGCAAGCTCCAAGTAATACTAGTGCAAGTCAAGCAAGGGGGAAAAAATCCGGAAATGAAACTTAAGCTCAAAACCAGAAAAACAGTTTTGACGTCATTTTGCGGTAATGGTACCAAAGGCGTTATGATTGTCGGAAGAAGGTACAAGACCCACCGTTTCGAAGATAAGAGATAGGTCTACAACAATGTAGAAGGCCACTCAGTCCAAATCCTAGCACAACTAGGTCAAATGTGCCAAATACTCAACCGGAAACACCAAAAACAGGTTTACAAATCACATAATGCTGTAATTACTATAACTCAGTCTATACAGGTCCAAATGCCGAAATTCCAAAGGCATATGGTAGCTAAGACATCCAGATACATTTCATCAGAAGACACCAACACCTAAATCCAAAGCAATTCCAGCCAAAATGGCCAATTACAAGTGCAGTTTTCGCATTCTGATCAACCCAGAACAGCAACAGTAAAATCGGCATATCTCACTCTACACTAATCCAAATGACCTGAAATTTTACAGGCACTTCAAACTCATCAATAACTACAACTTTCATGTTTTGAGCAAAGTCCAATTCGGCCTCTAACATGGTGCAATAAATTCGGGCAGAATGAAGAACTACAAAACCTAATTTTCTGAAATTTCTTCCAAAACAGAAATTGATTGCACTTAATCACTTTTTCCACCTCCTAGAGTCATTAAACATCATTTCCAATCATCATACATGACCACCCAATCATATCCCTATGAAAACAGAAAAATCCCCAAAATAATAAAACTTCACCAATTCAACCAAACTCAAGAAATAATCCATGAAATTGCATCTTATAACACCACTAATCATGAATTGAACATCATTAGAGGAAGGAGAGGTGTTCATCCACCACTTACCTTAGCAAAACAAGAGGGAGAGCTACTTGTCACCTTAAGCTTCCAAACAACTTCACCAAACAACTCACTATCACTAAAAGAAGAGGTTTTATGGAGTAGAAACTAGATCAAGCAAGTGTTTTGGAGGATTTGAGCTAGATAATTGCCAAACTTTGAAGAGGCTTTTTCTTCCATCTTTGCTAGAGAGAGAATCAGCCAAGAGGTTGAAGACAAGAATGAATTTTGTGTGATTTTTAAGATATTTAAGCAATTGGTCAAAAAGTCAAGAAAATGAATAGTAAGTCATAAGCTATTTCCAATACAATGGTGACACTTGTCACCTCCATAAATGCAATCTTATCTTTTCTTTTTCCTCTCACATCAATCAATTCACATCCTCTACTTATCCCTTAACACCCGATAAATTTTACACAGTATCCGGAATTTAACCTAATTGGCCGAATTTTTCCGAACTTTTCGCACTTGTGGGTCCCACGTCCGTTATATATTCTTAATTTTCTAAAAACTCTCCAATACTAGGAAAATCATTTTAAAACTATTTTTGCTCATAAACTTTATCTGGGGAATTTTTCTAATCAAGAAAATGTAGAAAAACGGGCGATTAAAAAAATAAACCCTAGAAAATTACAAAATTTCCGGGTTCTCAAACTCATTTTTTTTTCGGGGCGTCACAATCTCCCCTCCTTAAAAGAATGTCGTCCTCGACATTCTCACTTGTACCAATCAAGTTAAGACATCCCGCACAAATCTCTCAAGAGTCAAATCAAACCCACAGTCCGGCATCCTAAACTTCAAGCCTAGGATACACTACAGAGATCTGAAGCCTAAGCTCTGATACCAACTGTGACGGCCCCACCTCCCCCTAAGGCGAACCAGAGGGTTCGGCGGGCCGCCTGCCCAGCTCTCGCCGGGACTCAGTCGATCACTACAATCCTCAAATGAATTACAATATAAATCTCAAATATACATCACATGGTCCACAAACATACATCCAAGTCTCCAATAATTACATGTCACAAATGCAGCGGAAACTGATTCCAATCGTGGAATGTATACTTACATCCATATCAATTTCAAATATTTATACAAGACCAACTCGTACATAAAATAGATCCAAACTTAAACTGTACACGATATAAGCCATCCAGTCACGTGAATAAGCACAACAAGCCCTTCCTTCGCCTTGAGCCCTGTGGGGGGGGGAAATAAAATAT
Source organism: Coffea arabica (assembly GCF_036785885.1). NCBI lineage: Eukaryota > Viridiplantae > Streptophyta > Magnoliopsida > Gentianales > Rubiaceae > Coffea > Coffea arabica. Next base: position 24,765,733 of record NC_092326.1, read on the forward strand.
TTTTGGGGTGAGCTAAAAGCCCAGTGAGTAACCAGTAAAATCAGTAATCAAATAGTTTTCACAAAAATTCATTTCATTGATGTCATGGTTCAGAAATCAGATGTACGTATTTTTGCTCTCGTGAGCCAGTGAAATCATTGTAATGTTTTAGAAGTTCAATAAGTAACCGGGGGTAAAAATGTAATTTTGTTACAGGTCAACATTTGCACAGTGAGAGTAAAACAAAAGCAGAAAATGACACCACATGGTAATTCCACAAAGCTCAATGAGTTAAAATCTCAATAAGGTTCCGAACATGAAATTTCATAACAAAGCCAACACATTAACCATCAATAATCAATAATTCAAGAAACAATTACAATGGAAAGCGATAGTAACATATTCATTAAAAGGATACCGCTCACATGGAGCTATTCATTTGTTCGTTCCCCTGACATTTCCCCTTATTCCTCCAATTATTTGAAAATTTCATTTTTATAAATAAACCCTCCTTCATCTTTTTATTCGTTCATCCCCTTTTCCGGACTCCACCCATCCGACGTTGGCCGGACTCCACCCATCCGGACGTAGCCGGACTACAAGGTAATACTCGAGTATACCAAATTCACCCAGGGTCACCATATCGCCCGACCGAGTCCGCTTCTGGCTCGAGTCGATCGGTAACAAAGGGCAGTGGCCAATTCAGCCCAAAGGCTTACATCATGCGCAACTAGCATTTAATCATTAATCATTGAAAATTTCATATTTATTTAGGTCGAGTGCGATAAAGTACACACTCGCCTAGAAAACTCGTTTTAACAATCATCGAAAGCACTTAACACATTATCAATCAATAATAACAAGCCAATAAGTCAAGAATTACAGCAAACAAGGAACACTCATATGCAAGCACGCATGATATGCAAGAAAACAGTTCAAAAGTAACTTTGGAAATAGTTTAAAAGTAAATAATGCAAGAAAACGGTACAAAAGTAACTTCAGAAATAGTTTGAGGTCACTCGCCTCAATGGCTCAGAAATCATCCATCATGTATCATTGCCTTGCTCAAACCCAAGTCTTAGATCACAAACTCAATGCAAACAAATCCTTTAAAAGTTCGGACAGCACTTCCCCTACATTTGCTAACTTTTCCAGCCATCATGGCTTCATTATTTCCTCAGCCAGTCCCAAAGGTACACACACAACAACAAGTTCATCCATAGTCATTCAGCAAGCTCCAAGTAATACTAGTGCAAGTCAAGCAAGGGGGAAAAAAAATCCGGAAATGAAACTTAAGCTCAAAACCAGAAAAACAGTTTTGACGTCATTTTGCGGTAATGGTACCAAAGGCGTTATGATTGTCGGAAGAAGGTACAAGACCCACCGTTTCGAAGATAAGAGATAGGTCTACAACAATGTAGAAGGCCACTCAGTCCAAATCCTAGCACAACTAGGTCAAATGTGCCAAATACTCAACCGGAAACACCAAAAACAGGTTTACAAATCACATAATTCTGTAATTACTATAACTCAGTCTATACAGGTCCAAATGCCGAAATTCCAAAGGCATATGGTAGCTAAGACATCCAGATACATTTCATCAGAAGACACCAACACCTAAATCCAAAGCAATTCCAGTCAAAATGGCCAATTACAAGTGCAGTTTTCGCATTCTGATCAACCCAGAACAGCAACAGTAAAATCGACATATCTCACTCTACACTAATCCAAATGACCTGAAATTTTACAGGCACTTTAAACTCATCAATACCTACAACTTTCATGTTTTGAGCAAAGCCCTATTCGGCCTCTAACATGGTGCAATAAATTCGGGCAGAATGAAGAACTACAAAACCTAATTTTCTGAAATTTCTTCCAAAACAGAAATTGATTGCACTTAATCACTTTTTCCACCTCCTAGAGTCATTAAACATCATTTCCAATCATCATACATGACCACCCAATCATATCCCTATGAAAACAGAAAAATCCCCAAAATAATAAAACTTCACCAATTCAACCAAACTCAAGAAATAATCCATGAAATTGCATCTTATAACACCACTAATCATGAATTGAACATCATTAGAGGAAGGAGAGGTGTTCATCCACCACTTACCTTAGCAAAACAAGAGGGAGAGCTACTTGTCACCTTAAGCTTCCAAACAACTTCACCAAACAACTCACTATCACTAAAAGAAGAGGTTTTATGGAGTAGAAACTAGATCAAGCAAGTGTTTTGGAGGATTTGAGCTAGATAATTGCCAAACTTTGAAGAGGTTTTTTCTTCCATCTTTGCTAGAGAGAGAATCAGTGTGAGGACTCGCAAAATCCTTACATATTTCTCAAAAATTCCCTTTTATTTGAAAATTATTTGAAAATTATTATTTCATGTTATTCATGGTTCAATCACCCTAGAAAAGTGCCAATGACCATAGGAAATTAGGGTTTTCCTATTCGTTTTCAATTCAAGGTGAAATCGGATTTTTCGTGTAACCGCAGTATAATTATCCGGTACCGAGTAAGGATCAAATTTGGTGCTTAAGAGTGACTTTTAAGTGAGAAATAATATGTGATTAGGAGCAATGATATAAAGTTGGTGAATAGGAAGTAAAAATCCTAGTACGGGGGATTTAAGGAAAAACAGTGCGAACCGACGTGTACCGGGCACTACCGATTTGACCACCACTTGACCACCACTTTCTTGCCATACAAGCTTATCACTAATTGAGCAAAATATCTTCCCTCTCATGATTACTTATTGACCAAAATATGTGGCTCAAAATGCAAGGAAAGAAAGAGAAAATTGTGTGGTTGAGGTTGAGCCAAGTGTTGGCCAAACTTGTGGTTAGAATTAAGTCTTATCTTTCTACCTTCTTATAAGACAAACTTAGCTTAATCTCCTTCATTTTATTCTTCATCTTGGCTGAGCAAGAGAGGGAGAAAGGGAGAGCAAGAGAAAACAAATTCCTTCTTGATTTACACCAACCAAGTGCTAAAATCGAATTCTAAACCGATTGATTGTAAGTTTGGAAGCTTGGGAAGCTAAGGGAACCAAAAACTTCAAGAAATAGTGGAGGATCACTCTTGCAAGCCTTCTTTTTGAGGTATAAAATCTGATCTATGGCTTTGATCCTTTTATTCTTGTTTAAGATGTTAAATAGTCCATGTTTTGGGTTTGATTACAAGTGCTGCAAGTTGTTGTGGTGATTTTTGGATGAAATATGTAAGTTAGAGTTTGATTAATTTCTGCCTAAACTTGTTGTATAGTTAGTATATGGTGTATATAAGGTTATATAGGGGGTTTTGGTAGCAAGTGTAGCAAGAAATTAAGAAAACTATCATTGAAACCAAAAGATTTCAGATTTCTGGAAATTTTCATCCTATTCTGTCCGAATTTGAATCCCTATGTTAGAGGCCGAATTGGCCTTAGGTCAAAGAAGAAAAGTTTTAGAGAATGGTATTTTATAGGTGCCTACAAAATTTCAGCTCAATCGGAGCAACGTAAGATGTGAAACGTCCAAAATACCCTTACTGTTTTAAGTATTTCCCAAGCAGTCCGTGTGATCAGTTAAGTCCAGTTTATCACGTTTTTCGACTAGGATCCATTCTGATTTAGCTTTTTTCCAAAACATGAAAGTTGTAGTATTCTGAATTAGCTTTCAAATGCCTCTAAGAACACCTGATTCGGACTTGTGTACTCTGAGATATGTCCATTACAGTGTTCTACGTTTAAACAGCCGATGAATTGGTTTCTGGTTTAGTAATTTGCGAATTTGACTAAGTTACATTAGGAACTGGACTAAGAGACCTTCATGAATGTTGTAGCCCTGTGTCTTAGCTTCGAAACGGCATAATGTTCATCCCAATCCGATAAGTGTAACTCCGGTTGTGACCATTATGCATGAACCCGTCAAAACTGTCTTTTGTCAAATTGCATTTCCGCACTTGTTATTACTTTGATTTTTGTTCTTATATTGTCTTGAGCCTATGAAATGGCTATTATGATGAGTTTGTACTGTACATGACTTTGGGTTTGGCTGAAAAAAAAATCATGAAGCCATAAATGGCTGGAAAATTAGGTAAACACAAAGGGCATGCTGCCCAAATTTTCGCCCGAAAGCCAAGTTCTATTTGAACTTGTATAATACTATGACCGTTTTTCCATCTTAAAAACACGATCCTTCTTCAATTGGAAACTCCAAATGTTTACTTACTCTTACCAAATAAAGAGGAGTAGTTTAGGATTTTCTTGAGTATTTTGTCCTCTCTTTTTCATGAATTTCATTAAGACAATTAGTCTACAATATCTACTTGAATATGAGATAAGTTTCAACCATATAAACGATTCCAAAAACGGTATTTCTTAGTCTATCTAGTTGGATTTTGATCTGTCTTTAGTTCAAGTGTTTCCATTAGAAAATTTTATAACCCTTTTGAGTTTGGTTTTATGTGTGGTGTATGAAACCCTAGTTATTTTTGTCCACGGGTCCAAATGTCCTCGTTCCACTTTAAAGTCTTTTATTACGTTCTACTCATCATTCGTCGAGCCTCTTTGATTGCACCTAATTGGTTGTGATAAATGAGCTGTAATATTCTTTTCGTTTAATCTTAGGTTTTCTCGGTGATTAAAGATAATATCCGGAGAGATATTTTGCCATTGTTTTTCATACGTAGGTGAGTGTTCTATATACGTTTTGTTTCTATGACTATGTGGATTGTTGGGTCTATGTGATTATTTGTGACTATTTGATTAAATGTTACTTGTTTTCTATGATTTCTAAAATGAACTTTTTCTAGGTGAGTGTGTACTTTATCGCACTTGACCTAAATAAATATGAAATTTTCAATGATTTAATGATGGAAACATTAGTTGCGCATGATGTAAGCCTTTTGGCTGAATTGGGCCCTGCCCTTCGTTACCGATCGACTCGAGCCAGAAGCGGACTCGGTCGGGCGATATGGTGACCCTGGGTGAATTTGGTATACTCGAGTATTACCTTGTAGTCCGGCTACGTCCGGATGGGTGGAGTCCGGCCAATGTCCGGATGGGTGGAGTCCGGTCAACGTCCGGAAAAGGGGATGAACGAACAAAAGGATGAACGAGGGATTCTACTTACAAAAAAATGTATTTTCAAACGATTGGAGAAATAAGGGGAAATGTCAGGGGAACGAACGAACAAACAAATAGCTCCTCGTGAGCCTGTATCCTTTTAATGAATGTATTATCATTGCTTTATATTGAACATGTTTTCTGGATTAAATGTTATTACATGACTAATGTTCCTTGTTTAATTACTTGTTTATATATATAGAACCTCACTGGGCTTTTTAGCTCATACCACGTCAATTGTTTTCCTTAGCAGGGGAGGCGAGCAAGGACGAGCGTTCTGTATAGTCTAGTTGATCTAGTTCTTTGGCCTTGTAATGGTTCTCGCCCTAGTGCTTGGCACGGGCTGGTTGTATGAGGAATGAGAACCCTTGTATATTCGATGTTTGTACTTGAATGGTAACAACTTTGAAGACTTCTGGTGTGTAGAAGTTTCTTATCTTTTACTTGAGCATCTATTGTCTATGGATGTATATACATGATTCGAGTTCCATAGTGAGTGAGTCCTGGCGAGAGCTGGGCAGGCGACCCGCTGAACCCTGGGGTACGCCCTAGGGGGAAGTGGGGCCGTCACAATCAGCCAAGAGGTTGAAGACAAGAATGATTTTTGTGTGATTTTTAAGATATTTAAGCAATTGGTCAAAAAGTCAAGAAAATGAATAGTAAGTCATAAGCTATTTCCAATACAATGGTGACACTTGTCACCTCCATAAATGCAATCTTATCTTTTCTTTTTCCTCTCACATCAATCAATTCACATCCTCTACTTATCCCTTAACACCCGATAAATTTTACACAGTATCCGGAATTTAACCTAATTGGCCGAATTTTTCCGAACTTTTCGCACTTGTGGGTCCCACGTCCGTTATATATTCTTAATTTTCTAAAAACTCTCCAATACTAGGAAAATCATTTTAAAACTATTTTTGCTCATAAACTTTATCTGGGGAATTTTTCTAATCAAGAAAATGTAGAAAAACGGGCGATTAAAAAAATAAACCCTAGAAAATTACAAAATTTCCGGGTTCTCAAACTCATTTTTTTTTCGGGGCGTCACACTTTGAGATAAGGATTACACGGTTGGTTCTTGGATTGAAATATATAGAGTGACCAATTCTTGAGGTTTTGACCACTACTGATAAACTCGTTAATGAGGTATTAGAGTATTCCAACCCTTAGCTTGTGAAAGGATTAAGAAGATTTGACTTAAAGGTTGCAATTTCGAGGACGAAATTCTTTTAAAGAGGGGAGATTGTGATACACCGAATGTTAGGAGATTGTTTTCAAAAGAAGATATTGAAGTTTATTTCTTTGGGTTTGATTTAAAACCTTCATTTGTTTTAAAGGGACTAGAAACCCGAAATTCTAATAAAAAACCCTAGTTTACTTGTGACTAACCGATTTTCTTAAATCTCTCATATTTTAATCGAAACCCTAATTGTAATCAATGGAATTGTAAAATCCCTCACATTTTTCTTAAAATTCCTTTTATTTGGCATTTATTCCTTTCTAATAGTTTTACTACTCATTCACACCCCCAGTAATTGCAATCAACCATAGAATTAAGAGTTTTCCCTTTAGGTTCTTAGTTCGGATAAATTAGGGCATTTTTCGTATTTTGATCGTGTGATCACTTGGATGGGTACACTAAATTCGGTGATTAAGGGTGAGTTTAGAGGATATTAAGTGTGTGAATAGAGATGATAATAATAAGTTAGTGAATTAGAAAATAAAACCCCAGTATACGCGATTTAAGGAAAATCGACTCGAACCGACGGGTATCGTTCGCTATCGATTGGCTACCGATTGAACACACCATTTTATCAAGTTAATCTCAGTGTTATTAGAGCCTAAATATCAACCCTAAATCTGATCAAGGTAACCAAAATTTTTGACTTCAAGAACCAAGAGAAAAGAAAAAAAATTGAGATGGAAATTGGTGGTGACAAGTGGCATCAATCCATGCATCTTTGACCCAAATAAGGACTAAGCCTTATAACCTTCTTGGACTTCATTTTCCCTTCATCTTTCATTCCTCTTGGCCGAACCTAGGAGAGAAAAAGGGAGAAGAGAACTTCAATTCCATCTTGGGTTTTGCTCGATTTAGTGAGAAAAGAAGAAAACTAAACCGATTAACTTGCAAATTGAAAACTTGGGAAGCTTAGGGAGCTAAATTTCTAATGAGGAGGGGCTCAAGGCTGCTCGAACTTCTAGCGCTCAAGTCATGTAAATACCAAGTGGTCCGATTACAAGAGCGCATGCTAGAAGACTTCAAGAATCACTTCAAGCTCTTGTTTGCACGATTCAAGAAAGCTACCAAAATCTGTTTTGCACTTGGTTGACCAGCCGACTTTAGGAAAGGATTAAGGAGAAGGAAATCTGGAAATTTTGGAAACCAGCTTTGATTTCTTTTAGGCCGACCTTAAGGAATTTTCCAAATAAGTACAACACCTAATTTGTTTCGTCTCCTTGGTTGTGGCGTTCTTCTAACTATACTTTTGGTTCACTAAATTTGCTAGTCTTGGGTTAAGGATTATCCTTAGTTCGTGACTTGTGATTCTAGAAGGGTCAAAGTTCCACATATCGATTCAACTTGGTGTTCGTCTAGATCCGCCGCGTATCAGTTGGTATCCAGAGCTAGTCGACGACATCAAGTATATCCCGTTGAGTTTGTTCGTAAGCTTTCTAGTAAATTTTATCTTGCAAAACTGGTCGTGTCTCTCTTTGTGTCAAGTCCGATTATTATTACAAAAAAACAAAATTTCTGTCCGCCTTTGTTTGTTCTTATTGCGTCGCTCTTTGGTTTCTTTTGCTTCGCGTCCACTTCGTGCATTACTTGTTGTGTGATTCTGTCTTGAAGCCTGCCTTCAAGTGTAACCGAGTTGTGTGCCTTGCATATTCTGTTTGAATATTAAAAAAAATAAAATAAATAAAAAAATTTTGCGACGGCTAGGGTTTCCTTGGGTGCAAGTTTCTTGCCAAATCTGTCCAAACTTTAGTTTATTCCACCAAGTTGTTTTCATTAATTTCCTAAACTGATTTTTGTGGTTAAACTTTTTTGGGGTTGGAATCTTGAAGAGGGACTACACTAATCTAGGGTTTCTTGAAACTAATCTTGAAGTCTCGAAACTTTGATACATGTCTTGATAGTTATTGGAGGATTGAAGGAGAACATTGGATTGACATTAAATTCTGGAATTTTACCCAAAAACAGCCGAGTAATTGTGTGTTCTTAGAGTCAAAAAAAAAAGACAAAGAAAGAGGAATTGCGCGGGTGACAAGAAAGAAAAGGAAATCGTGTTCTTTATTGCCAAGACCTGATTTGCTACACTTTGTTTCTTGAATATTGATCCGCAAAAACAGAAAAATTAAAGCCAAAAAAAAAAAGAGGCTTAAAAATTCTGACCAACCTCCTCTTGAAGGTCTCCAACACTTGGCCTCTTGATTATTTGTATCACCCTTTGAGAGTCTTGATCATCTTGATTCTTGAAGCCTTGTACCTCCATTCGTACAAAAAGTTTCTTGTACGCTCTTGCATCCATACAGGGCTTTCTTGTTTTAGGAGAAAATTTCTTGGGGGTTTCTTGGGCAAGCCGCTTGGGGAATTCTTGTGTAACATCACTTGCATTATCTTGTGACGCCATTGCCTAGGACCAAGAGTCAAATCTGTCCTTGTGTGGTGCGAAGGGGAGGGGCCGAATTGCTTGTTCTTTGAGGGGGAGTAAGGAACGAAAAATTGGGAGCAAGGAAAGAGGAATATAGCCGAGTTTTATGGAGGGTTTTTAGAAGGGAAAGGATTAAGGAGAAGGAAATCTGGAAATTTTGGAAACCAACTCTAATTTCTTTTAGGCCGACCTTAAGGAATTTTCCAAATAAGTACAACACCTAATTTGTTTCCAAAAAAAATCAATTAGGAAATTAAGTAAACACTTGGGAAACTCCATCATTGTACTTGGACATTTTTTTTGTGTACATCAATTCTTTCCTCGTTCCATTCCTTGTCAAATTCATTACTTGAGCTCTCCGTTTCTACTTTCGTTCCTTGTTCCTTTGATACAATTGGGAGCTATTTGATTAAAGTTTGATTGAATTTCCTTGAGAAATTTCTGATTTCTTCAAAGGAAACAATCAAGTAGCTTGAGGAGTGAATTGGTAAGAGCATTAGAGTGACATAGGCACTTGAGTGAAAACACGAGAGGAGTGAAACACTTAAGGGAGCGAGTGAGGCCTTTTCTACTAACAATTTGTCAAGTTTTGCAGGTTTCACCATGTCTCATGTGACAGCCCCACCTTCCCCTAAGGCGAACCAAAGGGGTTAGCGGACTGCCTGCCCAGCTCTCGCCAGGACTAACGGTACAGTTTTCGTCGGTCTATTACGTTCCGGAACATAGCAATGCGCGCAAACAAGTCAAAAACACAAAATAAAAAAAAACGAAAATTGAAGCCGAAGTGAACAGTAGAAGACACGTCAGAATCCGGCCGGAATCTGGCCGGATACAAGGCCGAGAGCAAAACCAAGAAATTCAATTTTCCCTCGCAATCCGGCCAAGATACCGGCCGGATTCCTGGCCGGATTTGCTACTGTTCATCCTCGCCAAAAATTTTTCCGTTTTCGTTTGAAGCCGTATCGATCCGAAATCCGTCCATACACCAACCAAACGTATATATACATTGGAAATCAACATTTACAAGCCAAACGGCCTACCAAAGTATCCATTTAGTTCATACATATACAATTAGGCCAACACAAGCCCTTCATTAAAGAAAGCTATACACTTAGGGTTATCACCCTCAAGGAGCTAAACAAAATTACATGTACAAGAGCTCAACTTGTCATCCAACTATCAAAATCTTTCCAAAAGTGTTCATTTTCCTGTAAGGAAAACAAATGACACGGAATGAGCTAAAGCCCAGTGGTATACCACCCAGTAAGCAATCAAAGTCATATAAGAATGAACTTTCATTTAAAGTGCACAAATAAGCAATGAAGCAAAACGGTAAAAGGATACGGTCGGCTCTCAAGAGCCCGATTCCACGCTTGCCATCTTGATCCAATCTCATTGACTCTCCGTCAATGTTAAAAGTACCAAACCGTAGACCTCACTTTCCTTCCATTCCTTCCACCCAACATACCCCAACCGGGCCCGCACTCCATTCAGTAACTTTTGGTAATACTCGAGTTTACCGGAACCAAGGGTCTCATTACCACAAGGTTCCCCAGTACAGTCCCCGTGGCATGATAATTTTCACGACCAAGCCCTCGCCGGCTCGATCCAATTAACTACCATACGGGGTTGAGCTCATAAATGCAGTAAAGCCATTGGATACTCGTCCAACGACACCAAATCAGTTTCCATGAATGGAATGCAGTATCTCATATATCCAGTGCAGTATTTCAGTAAAACACAATCAATAGCCATGAATAAAATCACAAGGGGTGAGGGCGATCAAGTACACCCTCACCTCAATCATTTCCAATAACCAAGTAAGCCTCCAAGGCATCAAATACACATAGCACAAAGCCACATTATAACAAGTAAGTGAGTAGTATACTCACAAAGCAAGTAAGTGGTATTTCATGTACCACGATCACCAAGCCGTCGTGCACTACCTTCACGCCCTAGAATCATGCAACACATACAATAAGACTCCATGCCGAGCCATAAACAACACCAATTCACAACCCCAATAGGGTTCTATAAACATATACAAGCATGATAGCAAACCAGAAATTAAGAAAGGGCTTTAACTTAAGCCTTGATAAGAAAACCGGTTTTGACGTCATAATGCGGTAATGGCACAACTCTCACTACAATTATTGGTTGGGGGTGTAAGACCCACCGTTTCGAAGCTATGGAACAGGGCTACAATAATGTAGAAGACCACTCAATCCAGTTCCTAACACAACTAGGTCAAATATACGAAATACTATACCAGAATTCCCAAAACAGGTTTGCAAAACACAAAAAACTGTAATCGGTATATCTCAGTCCATACAAGTCCAAATGCCGAAATTCCAAAGGCATATGTTAGCTAAGACACTCAGCTACATTTCATCAGAAGACACCAACTCCAAAATCCAAACCAATTCGAGTCAAAATGGCCAATTACTATCGCAGTTTTCGCATTCTGTCCAAAGCAGAACAGCTACAGTAATTTCGTCATAACTCATTCTACATTAATCCAAATGACCTAAAATTTTACAGACATCTCAATCACATCAATACCTACAACTTTCATGTTTTTAGCAAAGTCTAATTCGGCCTCTAACCCAGTGATCTAAAACCGGACAGAATTGGGAGTTAAGAACCCTAACTTTTCAATTTTCACACCAAATCCAAAATTGATTGCATTTATCCACATTTCACACCCACTAGAGTCATTTTAGTCCATTGCCAATCATCACCAACAACCACACCATCATAATCCAATTAAACCAGAAAAATCATCATAAAATGGAAAATTTCACCAAATCACCTCCAATCAAGAAACAAATCATATATTTCAACCCTCATGCCACCATTAAGCACAAAATAAGCATCATTAGGTGTAGTAGAGTGTTTCAAGCTTCACTTACCAAGAACCAAGAGAGAGGAAGATGTTGGGCACCTTAATCCTTCAAACAAAGTTCACCACAACCCTTACTAGCACTAGAAGATAGTATTTTATGGAGTGAAATGGATGGAAGCAAATGTTTTTGGTTGATTTGCACCAAGTGGGAGCTTGAAATTTGATGAACTTTCTTCCTTGTGGAGCTTGGGATGGCCGGCCAACAAGAAGTGAAGAATGGTGATTTTTTTGTGAATTTTTGGAGATATTAACTTAAGTGGTCAAAAGTCAAAAAATGTCAAAAGGTGAATAGTGTTTCTTAAAAGGCATCCAATGAAGAGATGACATGTGGCACTCTATTAAATGCATCCTTATCATTCTTTTCTCTCTCACATCAATCACTTCACACACCCTACTTATCTCTTAATACCCGATAAACTTTTAACAGTATCCGAAACTTAACCTTATTGGCCGAATTTTTCCGAACTTTTCGCACTAGTGGGTCCCACGTCCAATATTTATTCTTAATTTTCTAAAAACTCACCAATGCTAGAAAAATCATCTTAAAACTATAATTGCTCATAAAATCCACTAAGAAAATATTTCTAAGCCAGAAAATGCAGAAAACATGCAATTAAGGGGAAATAAACCCTAGGAAAATATTAGGGTTTTTACGGGTTCTCACACTCTCCCCCCCTTAAAAGAATTTCGTCCTCGAAATTTCTCACCTTAATTCCCAAAAAGGTTTGGGTATTTCTTTCGCATTTCCTCTTCCATTTCCCAAGTAGCTTCCTCCACTCCGTGGTTTCTCCATAACACTTTCACTAGCGCAATCTTCTTGTTTCTGAGCTCTTTGACTTTTCGATCGAGTACTTGGACTGGTTTCTCTTCATAAGCCAGTGATTCATCCACTTCGATATCCTCCGGTTGCAACACATGAGATGGGTCTGGATGATACTTCTTTAGCATCGAGACGTGAAAGACATCGTGGATTCGAGATAGACTAGACGGTAGTTCCAATCGATAAGCGACCGCTCCAACCCTCTGAAGGATCTTGTAGGGTCCGACGTACCGCGGTTGAAGCTTCTTTCCTTTGCCCGTTGTAAGACTTCGTAAGGGTGTGATCTTAAGAAATACTTGATCTCCAACTTCAAATTCCAAATCCTTCCTTCGGTTATCCGCGTAGCTCTTTTGCCGACTCTGGGCGGTTTGAAGCCGTTGCCTTATCAACTTGACCTTCTCGTGAGCCTCTTCCATCCACGGAATAGTTGTCGGGTCTAGGGCTTTCTTTTCACCAACTTCGTCCCAGTAAATCGGTGAGCGGCACTTGCGTCCGTAGAGAGCTTCATACGGAGCCATTTGAATTGACGAATGGAAGCTATTATTGTACGCAAACTCCACTAAGGTCATGTGCTGACCCCAATTGCCTCCGAAATCCAAGATGCACGTTCGCAGCATGTCCTCGAGAGTTTGAATTGTCCGTTCTGACTGGCCATCCGTCTGAGGATGATAAGTAGTGCTCAAGTTGAGTTTCGTCCCCAGGGTTTCTTGAAACTTCTGCCAAAATCGCGATACAAACCGTGGATCCCGATCAGAGACAATGCTCACAGGCACGCCGTGTAACCTTACAATTTCATCCATGTACAATCGGGTCAATTTGTCCATTGAGTATTTCATGTTCACCGGCAAGAAATGGGCCGACTTGGTTAATCGATCAACGATCACCCAAACGGCATCGTGACCTCTTTGCGTCCTCGGTAAACCGGAAACGAAGTCCATGGTGATGTTTTCCCACTTCCACTCGGGTATCTCCAAGGGTTGTAACAGACCCGATGGTTTTTGATGCTCTGCCTTCACTTGCTGGCAAATAAGACATTTCTGCACGTATTGAGCTATTTCCCTCTTCATATTATCCCACCAATAGGTCTCTTTCAGGTCTTGATACATCTTGCTGCTACCCGGATGGATTGTATACTTGGACCGATGAGCTTCCTCCAGAATTTCTGCTTTCAACGATTCATCCTTTGGTACCACCATTCGATTTTGGTATTTCAAAATACCCTCAGGACTCAAATTAAAGTCCGTAGTTTCTCTCTTCTCCACTTTCTCTCTCCACTTCCGTACCATCAAATCCTCGCCTTGCGCCTCTTTTATACGTTCCAGTAGAGTGGAGGTAACCCTAACATTGCTAAATATCACCTTATGGCTCCCTAGACAGGGTTTCCACTCACACACGGATTCTAGCAAATCCCACTCCTTAATCATTAGTCCTGCTACTTGCACCTTACGACTCAAGGCATCTGCTACCACATTTGCCTTTCCCGGATGGTAATTGATCGTACAGTCGTAATCTTCCAGGAATTCCATCCACCTCTGTTGCCTCATGTTCAGTTCCTTCTGGGAGAAAAGGTATCTCAGACTCTTGTGATCCGAATACACTTCGAAGGTCACCCCATATAGGTAATGCCTCCACTTTTTCAGAGCAAATACAACAGCGGCTAATTCCAGGTCGTGAGTCGGGTAGTTCTGCTCGTGAAGCTTCAATTTCCTAGAGGCGAAAGCTATCACATTCCGGTTCTGCATCAAAACACATCCCAATCCCTCTCGCGACGTGTCCGCATATACTGCAAACCCGTCCACTCCATTTGGCAAGACCAGTACTGGAGCCATGGTCAATCTTTTCTTTAATTCCTGAAAACTCGTTTCGCATCGGCCGTTCCAGATAAACTGGCCATGCTTCTTTGTCAAGTCAGTTAGAGGTCCGGCCAGTTTGGAAAAATCCTTAATAAACCTTCGGTAATACCCAGCTAGCCCTAGAAAGCTACGAATTTCCGTGGGGGTTTCTGGCCTCTTCCAATTTGTCACGGCCTCAACCTTCGCCGGGTCCACCGAAATACCTTCGTGGGAAATCACGTGCCCTAGAAACGCTACTTTCTCCAACCAGAACTCGCATTTGCTAAACTTGGCGTACAGCTGATGCTCCCTCAACGTCTGCAACACCACTCTCAAATGCTCCTCATGCTCCTCGCGTGACTTAGAGTAGACCAAAATGTCGTCAATAAACACCACGACAAATCGGTCCAGGTAGGGTTTAAAAACCCTATGCATTAAGTCCATGAAGGCGGCGGGAGCATTAGTCAGTCCAAAGGGCATAACGGCGAACTCGTAATGCCCGTATCTTGAATTGAAAGCAGTTTTCGGAATGTCCTCCTTCCTAATCAACAACTGGTAGTATCCCTGTCGGAGGTCCAACTTCGAGAAGACCACTGCTCCTTGCAGCTGGTCAAACAACTCGTCGATGTGGGGCAGTGGATACTTATTCTTGATCGTCACGTTGTTCAGCCCCCTATAGTCAATACACATCCTCAAAGTTCCATCCTTTTTCTTCACGAATAGAACAGGAGCTCCCCAAGGAGACTCACTCTCGTGAATGAATCCCCGCTCCAAAAGGTCTTGTAATTGCAACTTAAGCTCTTTAAGTTCTGCAGGCGCCATTCGGTAAGGGGTTTTGGAGATAGGTGCGGTTCCAGGTAAAAGATCTATTCGGAATTCTATCTCCCTTTCCGGAGGTAAGGCCACTAACTCATCAGGAAACACATCCGGAAATTCCCTCACTACGGCCACGTCTTCCACATTTAACTTATCCATAGGGGTATTAATTAGAAAGGCCAAATATCCTTGCGCCCCTCTACTTATCAGTTTCCTAGCTCGAATGCCCGAAATGAGAGCAGATGAGGCTAACCTACCCCTTATATCTAACCTTAAGGTTGCCTCGCCAGGAATGCGAAATTCAACTATTTTCGTTTTACAGTCCAGTTGGGCGTTATATTTGGCTAACCAGTCCATACCCAAAATCACGTCGTACCCCTTAATAGACAAGCTAATCAGGTCTCCTAGAAATCTCCTTTCACCTACCCATACATCGCAATCCCTATAAACCATACTAGTCACCAAACGTTGATTCCCCGTAGGTGTACTAACCTCTAAGTCATATGGTAAGCTAGCAGGTTTTATATCGATGCCACACATGAAATCAGGGTTAACAAACGAATGAGTGGCACCAGGATCAATTAAAACTTTGGCAAAGCGGTGGAAAATAGGGATCGTACCTTCTACGACCTCGGAAGACTCTGGGATCTGGTGGGGATCTAAGGAATATACCCTAGCCGGAACTTTTGGTTTGGATCCGTCTCCCTTGGCCGATCCAGTATTGGTCCTCGACGGTAGTTGGCCCCCTTTTCCGTCTTGTTTCAGGACCGGGCATGTAGCCAGTTGATGGTCCGCACTTCCACACCGCAGGCATTTTCCCAGTTTCCTCCAGCAATTATCCTCGGTGTGGTTTGTCTTCCCACAGTGCCCATAGGGACCGCGAGGTGCAGAAGCTGAGCCACTCTGAACGTTTTCCCTCGGTCCTCGCCCAGCTTGACCACTCTTGAACGGAGTCCCTCTGCCTGACCCAGAATGACGACCACCCCCAGTTCCTCGTCCAAACTTGGAAGGAGTGCTCTTCTCACCTTGTCCAGACGTACTCCCAGGAAAATCACGCTTTTTAGCCTGGAAGTTTCGGACCTGCAGCCGTGCACTCTCAACCCGCTGGGCTTTTTCCATTGCCTCGCTAAACGTGGTGATTTGAGCCGCCGCGAGGTCTTTCTGGATCTAAACGTTCAAGCCCTGAATAAAGCGCCTCACGCGTCGTTGCTCGGTCATGATTAATTCAGGCGCGAATTTGGACAGGCGGGTAAACTGACTCTCGTACTCCGCCACAGTCTGAGCCCCTTGCCGGAGCCGGATAAACTCGTCCTCCTTCCTCTCCTGGACTAGAGGAGGGAAAAACTTAGCATTAAACTCTCGTATAAAGTTCACCCATGTCCTCGGTGTCTGTTCCCGCTCCCATTTCTGCCTAATTACGTTCCACCAGGAACGGGCAGCCCCCTCCAGTTGAAACACGGCAAAAGTGACCTGCCGTTCGTCCGGGTAGTGTAGGGCCGCGAATATATCAACCATTTTCTCTAGCCATTTCTCAGCCACATCAGGGTCGGGTCCCCCAATAAACTTTGGCGGAGAAAACTTTTGAAACCGTTCTAACGCTCTATCTTCACTGTCGACATGATAGCCAGGGTTTCCGGGGTTAGGGTTTGGGTTTTGGCCCTGTTGTTGCACTACTTGTGCAAGTAGGTTGGTCATTTGCTGCATAGCAACAGCTATTTGAACATTGGGGTCTATCTGGGGTTCAGGATTTGGTCCAGTAGAGGCTTCCCCCGTTTCCCTAACCGGTGTGGGTTGCCTACCGCGCCCGCGTCCCCGACCACTTCGTGTTCCTTCCATAAGGTATACTTGGTCTAGGCAAAAGTACTATTCCAAAGCAGCAGTAAAATATATAAGCAATACTTAACTTTGCACAAAAACACATATTGATGCATTTCAAACAAGATCACAAGCACACATATATACAAGCCAAACACAGATTTACAATCAATCAGTCAAGTACGGTCAAAGCACGTACGTACACAAAAGATCCACCTGAGGATAGGCCTATCAAAAGAGATTTACACGTAGCTAACTCTACATCCAAACGGTTAGCTAAGGCTCTATCCCTATCCCTATGTACATTCAAAAACCACCACTAGCCAAAAGGTGCCTAGATTTCATAGCTTAATCAGTCGCCGGAGTCTGAGACCCAGGCGATGGGGTAGACTCCTCCCCAGCCTCGGCCCCAGCATACGAGGCCTCATCACTCGACTCCTCGAGTCCGTCGTCGCATAGATTAAGGATCGCTTCAGCACGACCCCTGACCTTGCGAGCTCGCTTGACCTCACGCTCGCGACCATCCCTCAGCTGATCACATAGGTCATTAACTCGGTCCTCCCCCTCATTCACGTCATACTCTAGCTCCATGATACGTGCGGCTTGCTTGTCATTGGTCGCCTTCGCCTGAGCCACCTCAGCCTCCAATGTAGCAACCGCAGCTTCAAGCTTAGTATTTTCCTTAGCAAACTCCTCCCGTTCCTTTGCCACCGACAAAACTAGTGTATTTGGGTAGGCATAATTGCTACGGCACTCACACTGTCGAACGCGGCTAGCCGGGCTCCAACGCACCACGGCCCCCTTCTGCCTCAGTCGATACTTAATTGTCGGCAGGGTGCTACGAGGACGATCGCCTACCGGACGGTCACTCGGGTCACCACTCGCATCCATCCTATAACAAAGGAATAAATAACATGAATAACCTTAATAGGTATAAACAAAAGCATCCTCAAGTCCTGCACTTCTATCACACCCAGGCTAGTTCAAACCTAAGCTCTGATACCACCTGTGACAGCCCCACCTTCCCCTAAGGCGAACCAAAGGGGTTAGCGGACTGCCTGCCCAGCTCTCGCCAGGACTAACGGTACAGTTTTCGTCGGTCTATTACGTTCCGGAACATAGCAATGCGCGCATACAAGTCAAAAACACAAAATAAAAAAAATGAAAATTGAAGCCGAAGTGAACAGTAGAAGCCACGTCAGAATCCGGCCGGAATCTGGCCGGATTTCCGGCCGGATTCTCGGCCGGATACAAGGCCGAGAGCAAAACCAAGAAATTCAATTTTCCCTCGCAATCCGGCCAAGATACCGGCCGGATTCCTGGCCGGATTTGCTACTGTTCATCCTCGCCAAAAATTTTTCCGTTTTCGTTTGAAGCCGTA
Organism: Coffea arabica; assembly: GCF_036785885.1. NCBI lineage: Eukaryota > Viridiplantae > Streptophyta > Magnoliopsida > Gentianales > Rubiaceae > Coffea > Coffea arabica. Next base: position 24,784,056 of record NC_092326.1, read on the forward strand.
TCGATCCGAAATCCGTCCATACACCAACCAAACGTATATATACATTGAAAATCAACATTTACAAGCCAAACGGCCTACCAAAGTATCCATTTAGTTCATACATATACAATTAGGCCAACACAAGCCCTTCATTAAAGAAAGCTATACACTTAGGGTTATCACCCTCAAGGAGCTAAACAAAATTACATGTACAAGAGCTCAACTTGTCATCCAACTATCAAAATCTTTCCAAAAGTGTTCATTTTCCTGTAAGGAAAACAAATGACACGGAATGAGCTAAAGCCCAGTGGTATACCACCCAGTAAGCAATCAAAGTCATATAAGAATGAACTTTCATTTAAAGTGCACAAATAAGCAATGAAGCAAAACGGTAAAAGGATACGGTCGGCTCTCAAGAGCCCGATTCCACGCTTGCCATCTTGATCCAATCTCATTGACTCTCCGTCAATGTTAAAAGTACCAAACCGTAGACCTCACTTTCCTTCCATTCCTTCCACCCAACATACCCCAACCGGGCCCGCACTCCATTCAGTAACTTTTGGTAATACTCGAGTTTACCGGAACCAAGGGTCTCATTACCACAAGGTTCCCCAGTACAGTCCCCGTGGCATGATAATTTTCACGACCAAGCCCTCGCCGGCTCGATCCAATTAACTACCATACGGGGTTGAGCTCATAAATGCAGTAAAGCCATTGGATACTCGTCCAACGACACCAAATCAGTTTCCATGAATGGAATGCAGTATCTCATATATCCAGTGCAGTATTTCAGTAAAACACAATCAATAGCCATGAATAAAATCACAAGGGGTGAGGGCGATCAAGTACACCCTCACCTCAATCATTTCCAATAACCAAGTAAGCCTCCAAGGCATCAAATACACATAGCACAAAGCCACATTATAACAAGTAAGTGAGTAGTATACTCACAAAGCAAGTAAGTGGTATTTCATGTACCACGATCACCAAGCCGTCGTGCACTACCTTCACGCCCTAGAATCATGCAACACATACAATAAGACTCCATGCCGAGCCATAAACAACACCAATTCACAACCCCAATAGGGTTCTATAAACATATACAAGCATGATAGCAAACCAGAAATTAAGAAAGGGCTTTAACTTAAGCCTTGATAAGAAAACCGGTTTTGACGTCATAATGCGGTAATGGCACAACTCTCACTACAATTATTGGTTGGGGGTGTAAGACACACCGTTTCGAAGCTATGGAACAGGGCTACAATAATGTAAAAGACCACTCAATCCAGTTCCTAACACAACTAGGTCAAATATACGAAATACTATACCAGAATTCCCAAAACAGGTTTGCAAAACACAAAAAACTGTAATCGGTATATCTCAGTCCATACAAGTCCAAATGCCGAAATTCCAAAGGCATATGTTAGCTAAGACACTCAGCTACATTTCATCAGAAGACACCAACTCCAAAATCCAAACCAATTCGAGTCAAAATGGCCAATTACTATCGCAGTTTTCGCATTCTGTCCAAAGCAGAACAGCTACAGTAATTTCGTCATAACTCATTCTACATTAATCCAAATGACCTAAAATTTTACAGACATCTCAATCACATCAATACCTACAACTTTCATGTTTTTAGCAAAGTCTAATTCGGCCTCTAACCCAGTGATCTAAAACCGGACAGAATTGGGAGTTAAGAACCCTAACTTTTCAATTTTCACACCAAATCCAAAATTGATTGCATTTATCCACATTTCACACCCACTAGAGTCATTTTAGTCCATTGCCAATCATCACCAACAACCACACCATCATAATCCAATTAAACCAGAAAAATCATCATAAAATGGAAAATTTCACCAAATCACCTCCAATCAAGAAACAAATCATATATTTCAACCCTCATGCCACCATTAAGCACAAAATAAGCATCATTAGGTGTAGTAGAGTGTTTCAAGCTTCACTTACCAAGAACCAAGAGAGAGGAAGATGTTGGGCACCTTAATCCTTCAAACAAAGTTCACCACAACCCTTACTAGCACTAGAAGATAGTATTTTATGGAGTGAAATGGATGGAAGCAAATGTTTTTGGTTGATTTGCACCAAGTGGGAGCTTGAAATTTGATGAACTTTCTTCCTTGTGGAGCTTGGGATGGCCGGCCAACAAGAAGTGAAGAATGGTGATTTTTTTGTGAATTTTTGGAGATATTAACTTAAGTGGTCAAAAGTCAAAAAATGTCAAAAGGTGAATAGTGTTTCTTAAAAGGCATCCAATGAAGAGATGACATGTGGCACTCTATTAAATGCATCCTTATCATTCTTTTCTCTCTCACATCAATCACTTCACACACCCTACTTATCTCTTAATACCCGATAAACTTTTAACAGTATCCGAAACTTAACCTTAATGGCCGAATTTTTCCGAACTTTTCGCACTAGTGGGTCCCACGTCCAATATTTATTCTTAATTTTCTAAAAACTCACCAATGCTAGAAAAATCATCTTAAAACTATAATTGCTCATAAAATCCACTAAGAAAATATTTCTAAGCCAGAAAATGCAGAAAACATGCAATTAAGGGGAAATAAACCCTAGGAAAATATTAGGGTTTTTACGGGTTCTCACATCTCAGGAAAATGAACTTACCATTGCTCAGTTATCACTTAAAATGGATGCTATGTGGAAGGAAATGCAGAGGAGATTTGACCAAAGACTGGAAACGATCCATGAGCAGATTGATCAACTAAGTTCATCTAGGGTTTCTTCTAGGAAATCTAGGGGAAAATCCACCCTGGAGGAATCTAGTGACTCCAATGCCGATTCGGACCGTGAGGCATACGGGCAAGGGAGACCGAAGAGAAACACAAGAGCAATTGGTGATGCAATCAAAGGGATTAAGATGAAGATTCCTCCATTCCAAGGCAAATCCGATCCGGATACATACCTTGAATGGGAGAGTCGGGTAGAGCTCGTATTCGATTGTAATGACTACACCGATGCACAAAAATTGAGACTTGCCATAGTAGAATTCACCGACTATGCCATAGTTTGGTGGGAACAAGTGGCTACCAACAGGAGAAGGTGTGGTGAACCACCTATAACCACTTGGACTGAGCTCAAGAGACTTATGAAGAAGCGATTTGTACCAAGTCACTACCATAGAGACTTGTACCAAAAACTTCAAACCTTGACGCAAGGTCAACGCTCAGTTGAGGACTACTACAAGGACATGGAAATCTCCATGTTGAGAGCTGATATTCAAGAAGATCGAGAGGCTACAATGGCAAGATTTCTCAGTGGTCTAAGGGTTGAAATAGCCGATCAACTTGAGCTTCAATACTATGTGGAGATAGACGATATGGTGGACAAGGCTATCAAGATTGAGCAAAGGCTCAAGCGGAGGGGTACCACCAGAAATAATAACACTAATCCACAACCATTTACTCGACCATTCCAGCCCAGGAAGGAGGAGAGACGTCCGAACGCTTGGAACCCCCCAAAGCCGAAGCAAGATCAAGGGTCAAGCTCACGGTCACCTTTTACCAAAACCGACTCCAAGGTTGTTTCAAAGCCAACAATTGAAACTTCAAAACCTAGGAATCGTGACACCAAATGTTGGAGGTGTCAAGGAGTTGGGCATATTGCAAGCCAATGTCCAAACCCAAGGGCCATGCTTGTCCTACCAAATGGAGACATTGTCACTGATGACGAAGAGGAGGATTACAAAGACATGCCTCCCTTGGTTGAAGAGGAAGATGAGATAGAGGAAGTTCCTACACTAGCTACTCAAGCTAGTAAAGATGAGCTTCAACGTGACAACATCTTTTACACTAGGTGCCATGTGATCAATGTAGACACCAAATTTTGAATTAATTGGTATGCTTTGTTTTAGTGATAATTCTTATCAGTTGATTGGTGTTTAGATGGTTTGCATTTTAGTTCATTATTGTTTGTGTTATTTTATTTTAGTTTTATTCACTTTTTAGTTTTTAGTTGTTTTTGTAGTTTTTATTTTGTAAGTTTTAGCGTAGAATTTTTAGAAAAAAAAAAGAAAAAAAGTGAAAAATAAAAAGAAGGAGAAAAAGAGGAAAAGAAAAGGAAAAAACATGGTTTAATGCATATTGGCTTATCTTTGAAAAAAAAAATGAAAAAAGTTTGAAAATTAAAAAAAAGGAAAAAAAGAAGAGCTTTTTAATATTATTTACTTCTTGATACATTTTAATTATTTTTATTTTTCAAAGAAAAGAAAAGCGTTCAAAAAAAAGAAAAAAAAAGAAAAAATAAATAAATATATATGTTTAGTCGTTTTAGATGTGGTTTCTTTAAAAGTTTAAAATTGGAAAAATGAAGAAAAAGAGAAAAGTGCTGAAAATGGAAAAGGAAAATCGATAAAAAATGGAAGTTGTAATTTGTGGTTTTTAGTTCATTTATTTTCCATTCAATGTTAATTAAATTGTTTTGTTATTTGTTCTTATTATTATTATCAATTTCTGTTTAAAAAAAAAAAAAAAAGGAAAAAAAAAACATTTTCCAGTCGCGGCAAGCTGCAAGCGCAGCTTGCACAGAAGGGCCTGAGGGGTTTCGGCTGCAAATGGTTGAAAAGGGTAGCTAGGTTTCTAGGTTTTCTAACCTATAAAAGCCACGGAAAGGGGCAGCCGCAGGGAAGAGAAAAAAGGGAGAGTGACGGGATAGAGAAGAAAAGAAAAACAAACAAGCTGAAGGAGGGAGCTTCTGGGGTTTTGGAAAAGACAAGCACCGAGGAGAGGTTTTGGGGAGGCATCAGGCTAACAAAAATAGGAGGGAACCAGGAGAAGGGTTAAAGAAAAAGAGAGCTTTGTGAGGCAGGGTACAAAAGAAAGACAGAGCAATCATCATTCATCGCCGCCACCTCTGAATCAACCGTCACTGCAGCGAAGCCCGCTGGAATAGCACCGGCTTCAGTTGATTTCTTCTGATTTCTGGGGAGTACGATTGCTGCCTTGCGGATTCCTGCTGAGGATTCAAGTCCAGAAGAAGTGAAGCAGGTAATATTCCACTTTCTTTCCCGTTGTCTCAAGTTTCAGATGGAACCAAATCTGTTAAGTTGAAATCTGGTCCTTTGATTCATTTGATGAGTCTCCGCTAAACCAAATGCATCATCCTTGCGTCTGATTGGGTTGAAACTAGATACCCATGGTTGCTGTTTGCTTGCCCTTTCTCCCTTGTTTGATAGTTTTGTTTGGTGGCTTAGCTGAGTTTTGCCGGCTCATGTTGTAGCTTGTTGCCATTTTCGTGCTGTTTTCTTGTCATTCATACTGCTGCAATTGTGGTAGTTTAGTTGAGCTTTCTTTTGGGTCACTCTGTTGATGGTTAGCTCTGGCTAAAATGGCATGCTTGATTCTCTTTCTTGCCCTATGATTGAGTATTCAATAGATCTGAGTAGCTGGGAGTTGCGAAAATATTGGACACAAGTTTTGCAGAAAGTTTATTTCCAGCTTCGCATGCCTCTCTTTTCCTGATTTTTGTATTTAAGCATGAGAGTTTTCTGGTCAAAAGTGAAGAAAGGCTGGTTGTCTTGATAGCTTTGGTCCAAGTAGTTGTTAATCGGGACATTAGTTTGGGTTTGTCTAAGGGGAAAGCTGCAAATTCGCAGCAGGAGGTGCGAAGCTGCAGATGAAACTTTCACTGCATTTTTTCCTTTCTTTCTTTTGCTGTCGGTCATACCAGATTTGCGTGTTTCTTGTTCTGGAATTTTGTTTATCAGATTTGAGATAGTTGATTCTCTGGTTAGAAGGTTTGTTTCGTTAGGATGACATGCCATAGTTTCCTACTTTGCTCTGTTGATGTTGCCATGGATCCGAAAGGTGCACAACTGAAAGCTGCAGATTTGTATGCGAATGTTTGCTAAAGTATATTTTCTTCGTAGCTTGCATGAAGCTTACATGAAAAACTTCTAAGAATTGCCTTGCCAGGAGATGTTTAGTCATGTTTGATTAGAGTTAGTTCAAAATTTTGCTTGCCGAAGGTTTGTGATTGAAATTTGAGGGTGAAATCATAGACAAAGCATGCTGGAATGAGTTTGTTTGTTGCAGAAAATCAGGTCGTAGCACTTGCATGCTTTTTCATGCAAAATAATTCTGAAAAATTGCACTTTGACCCCCCAAGTCTCTCATAATGTTAATTTGGCCCGAGTATTTGAAAAAGCTAATCAATTGGGTCCCTGTGATTTTTGCAGCAATGCATTATGGCCCAATTAGGTTCCATTTTCTTGCAATTAGGTCCTAAGGTGGGTGTATTTTGAGTCATCATTTGGCCTTTCATTGTTTTTGAGACTTTTGAAGCTCTTAAATTTTTCAATTGGTTTTATTTGGTTGATTAAGGGTTGCTATTGAGTTTTCAAAATGCATGTTTAAATCATTCATGGACCCTTGTTCATTCCTGGACCTTCGAATTTCCATAAATGTTTGCTTGGATCTTGTTATTTACTTGGGGAATTTTTTTGTGTTTTTTAAATGTTTCAATTAGGTTCAAATGATTGAGTAGTGCTTGCATTTGGGTTTTTAGTAGATGTTATGCTTGGGGATTGGATGATCATGCTTTTTGCCTTGGTCTTTAAGTAGTTTTGACTTCATTGAGTTGCAATTGAGGGAAAGTTGGATGTTTGGTGGATTCAAATTGTTTAGTTTATATCTTATCATTAAGTTGGTGCATTAATCTTTTGTTTTGGTGATTTTAGCCTAAAGTAGTCTTTTCTTGGGTGACTCTAGCCAAGTTGCGTTTGTTTACTTCCTTAGTATCACCAACGGGGAGGTATAATCTCTTTTACCCCTTTTGTTTCTCTCCTATGTGGACTAATGTGCTAATTGAAATATTGCATGTCTACTTTGCTTTCTTAATTCCTTGCATTTATTTCATTTACTTTTACTTTTATTTAAATTATTCATTATGGGGTATGTGTACACCTCTTGGCTTGTAATAGATAGGGCATAGCAAGTAATTTGGTCCATTTTCCCTTTCCCTTTTGTTTTAGTTAGCAAATGTAATGGTTGCATGCCTATGTGTTATATGTTAAATGCTTTATTAGGATTTTGCATCTAGTCAAGCATGCTAAGTGTTATGTGCTACGTGTTTATAAGTGATTCGCATGTCTACTCGCTTTTTGTAGTATAGATGAATGGAATGGATGAATGTACGTCACCACACTAGTCCAACGCTAGTTGTGGCTTCTTTTATCGTTTCCACTAGTCCAACGCTAGTCGGAATTCATAGAATGGTCTAGTCCAATGCTAGACCCAATAGGTTTTTTTTCCCTTCTTCATTAAGTGCATGATCACCACATATCACGCATTTTTCCTTAGTTTGTCATTTGGTATGTTCCTCAAACCCCTTCCCCTTCATTTTAGGACTTGCATCTCATGCTAGTTAGGGTTCATTTGCGTGAAAATCCCCTCTTGATAAGGGAAACGAGCGAGTGTGGCTACTTGATAGCCTTAGCACGCTAGTTTTACCTTCTAATCCGAGGGAAAATCAAAGTCGAAATTAGGCGTCATCCCCGTACCCGATTTGTTGCATTCCCTTAGGGACATACTTTCATTTTTTCTCACTTCCATGCTCTTTTAATCACTTTTTCTTTCCACATCTCTCAATCCATATTTTTTACTATGTTTTACTCATCTTACTCCACAAGTAGAATTCAAGTTTCATAAATATTTATAATCCTATCTTCATTCATTTGCACACACTAATACTTTGATTTTTCATCCAAATTCACACGTGCACTTTCTTTACATACTCACACACTAATACTTTGATTTTTCATCCAAATTCACACGTGCACTTTCTTTACACATGCGCACACAAACACTTTGTTTTTTTTTACACCATTTCATACATGAATCTTTTCATACACTTGCACACTTGCACTTAAGTCACCATTTGCATCAATCGACCTCTATGGGGTTTTCCTTTATTGGCCGCCACAATTCATGTGGTTTGGGACCAAAAACCTCACGAGAGACATCGTAGAATTTAGGATTGCATTTTTTCATTTTTGCATTCATATAGGCATAATCCAACATGCAATACATACCCTGGGTAGAAAGTCAGGAAAGTTAGGGTTAAGTTACGCAACTAGCCTTGGCTAGGTCAAAGGGGTGCCTTGGAGTCTATCCTTGCCTTCCCCTTTGTCAAACGTGACTCCCGAACCTTTTTCTTTGTTTTACGTAGACTAGGAGTCGTTTTAAAAAGGGTTTATTATTACTTAATTCATTTTTAGGTGACTTGGTACACCTTAAATCATTACCAAGTGGCGACTCCAAACTTTTCATTTCAAAACCCTTTTTAAAACTATTTTTTGGGTCAAATCGTCGCTTTCCAAAGTCCCATTGAGACCCATGTCTTTTCAACTCACAAAAATCATTTTCCAATCAAAATTGAAACAATACATCTTTCTCAAACGATTTATTTTTCTTATCAAAAAATGGGGCGCGACAATCAACAAGGTATGCAGCTTGGTGATTGACCCCAGAAGTTGCACTAATGTTGCTAGTGCATTGATGGTGGAGAAACTAAACTTGCCAACTAGTGAGCACCCCCGTCCCTACAAGCTTCAGTGGTTAAACAACAGTGGAGAGGTACGTGTTCATAAACAAGTTTTGGTTACTTTTCGCATTGGTAGGTATGAAGATGATGTTATGTGTGATGTAGTACCAATGCAAGCTGCACATATACTCTTAGGGCGTCCTTGGCAATTTGACAAAAGAGTCACTTTTGATGGTTTCTTGAACAAATACTCTTTCATGCATAATTGTAAAAAGATTACACTTGCACCTCTTACACCTCAACAAGTGCATGAGGATCAAGTTAGTCTACAAAAAGAGTATGACTTGCATGCTACCACCAAGAAGGACAACGCCAAAGCTAAGAAATTAGTGTTGGCCGACCCTTCTTCAAGCAAGTTGGATCACTCTCATTCGGCCTTTGAGCCCACACAGGAGAGAAAACCCAACATGCTTGCCAAGGTAAAAGATGTGAGAAAGGCCTTGCATTCTAATCAGGTTTTATTTATTTTATTTGGCAAGGAATCCTTACTCACTAATGCTCTTGATGCTTCTTTGCCTAGTGTTATTGCTAACCTCTTACAGGAGTATCAAGACGTCTTTCCTGAGGATATACCTAATGGTTTGCCTCCATTAAGGGGAATTGAACATCAAATTGATTTCATTCTTGGATCTTCCCTTCCAAACAAGGCACCGTATAGGACCAATCTTGAGGAAACCAAGGAGCAACAACGACAAGTGGAGGAGTTGCTTAGTAAGGGTTGGATTCAAGAGAGTCTAAGCCCTTGTGCTATACCAGTTCTACTTGTTCCAAAGAAAGATGGAGGATGGAGAATGTGCACTGATTGTAGGGCAATTAATGCCATCACGGTAAAGTACCGCCATCCCATACCTCGTTTGGATGACATGCTTGATGAATTACATGGTGCTATCATTTTTACTAAGATTGATTTGAAAAGTGGTTACCATCAAATTCTCATGAAAGAAGGAGATGAATGGAAAACTGCATTTGTAACAGCCCCACTTTCCCCTAAGGCGAACCAAAGGGGTTAGCGGACTGCCTGCCCAGCTCTCGCCAGGACTACGGATCAGATTAGAGCTATCCGCTTCAATCCGGAACTTACAAACTCGCGTAAACAAATCAAAATAGTAAAACAACCCAAGATAAAATGAAATGAAATCCGGAGCCGGCCATGAATAGTAACCGACCCATCAGAACCCAACCGAAATAGCTAACAAACATTTACATCTGAACTTTAGCGTTTACAAATCAAAATGACATACAAAAGCTTTCAAAAGATAATACATATACACGGTTTGCCAAATCAAAAGAGAAACGCCCCAAAAGTACACTTAGGGTTTTAATACATGAGCTATACAAAAGATATGTTCAACTAGCTCAAGTCGGCAACCGATTATCAAATCCAGTCCAAAAGTATTTATTTTCCTGTAAGGAAAACAAAAGGGACAGAACGGGGTGAGCTTGCGCTAAATGAGGTACCAAACAGATAGCAGAAAAATCATGGCATTTCACATTTTTCAAATCAGATACACATGCCAGATGTAAAGCAAAGGAACCAATGATTCAAATCAAAAGGATACGGGTGGCTCTCAGGAGCCAAATTTCCAGCGCAGTACTTGATCCAAATTGGTTGACTCTCCGTCAACGTATATAGAACCAAAACGTCCGTAGACCCCTCTTTACACCGAATTCCGTCCACCAAACACCCCTTTACCGGGCCCGCTCACCGTAACCGAACAGAAATGGTAATACTCGAGTATACCGGAATCAAGGGTCTCAATACCCAAAAATCCCCGAACAGACTACCGTGGTTCGTTATCTAATCGTCCAGGCCCTTGCCGGCCCGACTCGAATAACTTAGCCACAGGATTAAGCTCATAGGTCATAGAAATCCGAACAGATGCAGACACAGATAACAGATTCAAATTTTACATAGTAAATTGGCATATGAACAGACTAGAGAACGAGTGTGATAAAGTACACCCTCGTCTCGAACAAATAAACAGATTGCAGAGCAGAAATCAAGTTAAACAGCAATGGAGGGGAGTGGTACACTCACCGACTCAACTTCAAAAGTTTTCACTTCAGATTGGCCTTAATCGCCAACAAACCCTAAAATAATCAAAATAAACCAATTGAAGGTTTTACTTCCAGAATCGAGTAAACAGAATGCACATGTGAGGCTCGACTACACGTCGTACGCCTTGCCAAATAAATACTAATGCAAGGGTGCAAAACATGATTTTCTTGGAAACGAAAAGGTAGCATGAAGACCTAGGCGCAACCAACCCAAAAGCCTTTCATTCTACCAAAAGGCAAACCCAACTTAAAGGAACCAAACGGCCTAGAAAATCGGGCAGCACTTCCCCTAAATTTCTTACTTTTCCAGCCATTAAGGCTTCATTCTATCCTCAAATCAGTCCCAACATCTCACACAAAATTCATCTCATTTCCCAAAAGCCGTTCACTAGGCTCAAAGTGGTACAAGTACAAAAGTTAACTAGGAAACAACCGAAATGAAAGCAAGCCCTAAAAGAGACTCGATAACGAGTCATAAACCAATGCCAACCACAACCCCAATAAGGTTTCATATGCATATATAAGCATCATAGGTAACCAGAAATTAAGAAATGGCTTCAACTTAGGCCTTAACAAAAAAAACGTATTTGACCTCATAATGCGGTAATGACACCACTTTCACTACGGTTATCGGATGGGGGTGCAAGACCCACTGTTTCGAAGCTATGAAACAGAGCTACAACAATGTAGAAGGCCACTCAATCCAGTTCCTAACACAACTAGGTCAAATATGCCAAATACTAACCCAGAATTCCCAAAACAGGTTTGCAAAACACAGAACACTGTAATGGGTATATCTCAGTCCATACAAGTTCAAATGCAGAAATTCCAAAGGCATATGTTATCTAAGACATTCAGCTACATTTCATCAGAAGACACCAACTTCAAAATCCAAACCAATTCCAGTCAAAAGGGCCAATTACTATCGCAGTTTTCGCATTCTGATCAAAGCAGAACAGCTACAGTAAAAACGGCATAACTCACTCTACACTCATTCAAATGACCTGAAATTTTACAGGCACCTCAAACACATCAATACCTACAACATTTATGTTTTGAGTAAAGTCTAATTCGGCCTCTAACCACATGATATAAAACCGGACAGAAATTGGGGATGATAGAACCCTAACTTTCACTTTTCCTTCCAAATCCAAAATTGGTTGCAATTATCTATCATTCACACCTACCATAGTCATTACCCCTCATTATCAATCATCATAAACAACCACAACACCATGATCATATTAAACCAGAAAATTCCTCAAAAAAATAAAAACTTCACCAATTCATCACAAACCAAGAAATAAATCACATAATCCATCACTTTAGCTCCCATTAGGCACAAATTAAACATCATTAAGTGTAGGAGGAAGTTCAAGTACCACTTACCTAGTAAACAAGAGAGAGATAGTGGTGGAACACCTTAGCTTCTCCAAAAACTTCACCAAGTCACTTACTAGCTCCTAATGGAGTGATTTTATGGAGCAAATCTAAGTTTAATTGGTTGGAATGGAAGATTGAGATAGTTTGAAGCTTGTAAATTGAAGAAGTTTTTCTTCCTTGTCCAAGAGAGAGAATCGGCCAACAAGAGGTAAGAAAGAATGAATTTTTAGTCAATTTTTGAGATATTTAATCCATGATAAGAAAAGTCAAAAATGTCCAACAAGTGGACCAATCACATAGTGCCACTTGGCACTTCATTTAATGCCTTCCTATCACTTGGTTCCTCTCACATCAATGCCATGTCACCCTCTACTTATCTCTTAACACCCGATAAATTTCCACCAGTATCCGAAACTTAACCTTATTGGCCGAATTTTTCCGTACTTTTCGCACTAGTGGGTCCCACGTCCAAAATATATTCTTAATTTTCTAAAAACTCACCAATACTAGAAAAATCATTTAAAAACTATAATTACTCATAAAATCCACTAAGAAAATATTTCTAAGCCAGAAAATGCAGAAAACATGCAATTAAGGGGTAATAAACCCTAGGAAAATAATTAGGGTTTTACGGGTTCTCACAGCATTTAAAACAAAACATGGACTCTTTGAGTGGTTGGTCTTGCCTTTTGGGCTAACCAATGCACCAAGTACTTTTATGAGACTCATGAATCATGTTTTACGCTCTTTCATTGGTAAATTTGTGGTCATTTACTTTGATGACATTTTGATCTATAGTAAGACTCTAGATGAGCATGTTGTGCATTTACAAATGGTCCTCGATGCACTTCGCAAGGCAAGCCTCTATGCTAACCTTAAGAAGTGTACTTTTTGCACAAATCAATTGGTTTTCCTAGGATATGTTGTTAGTGAGCAGGGAATTCATGTTGATCAAGAAAAGGTGAAGGCTATTAGTGAATGGCCAACCCCTACCAATGTAAGTGAGGTGAGAAGTTTCCATGGCTTGGCAAGCTTCTATAGGCTTTTTGTCAAGGATTTTAGCACCATTGCTGCCCCACTTACATCAATTGTCAAGAAAGATATGCAATTTCATTGGGGAGAGGAACAAGCTAAGTCTTTCCAATTACTTAAACACAAGCTCACACATGCACCTATTCTTAGTTTACCTAATTTTGACAAAGCTTTTGAAGTAGAGTGTGATGCTTCTGGTATAGGTATTGGAGCTGTTTTACTCCAAGAGGGTCACCCGGTTGCCTACTTTAGCGAGAAGTTGAATGGAGCTGCTCTAAACTACTCAACCTATGATAAGGAACTAATGGCCTTAGTGCGAGCTCTACAAACATGGCAACATTAGCTTCGCCCTCGTGAGTTTGTCTTGCACACAGATCATGAGTCGCTCAAGCATATCAAGTCCCAAGACAAGTTGAGTAAGCGACATGCGAGATGGATTACCTTCATTAACAGTTTTACCTTTGTGATCAAATACAAGACAGGTAAGACGAATGTTGTGGCTGATGCACTCTCACGAAGGTATGCACTTATCACTACATTAGATGCTAAGTTGCTTGGTTTTGAATTTCTTAAAGATCTTTATGCCACTGACTCAGATATTGGTGAGATTTTTGTCTCCTTGCCACGACACTCTCATGAGCACTATTTCATCTCTCAGGGGTTCTTATACTACAAGGACAAGCTTTGCATTCCCAAGAGCTCCATGTGCACACTCCTAGTGAGAGAAGCTCATGGAGGAGGACTAATGGGACACTTTGGCATTGCCAAGACCTTAATGATTCTCCAAGAGCATTTCTTCTGGCCACGCATGAGGAGTGACGTAGAACGGCACATTGAAAGGTGTGTGACTTGTCACCAAGCAAAATCAAAGGTACACCCTTATGGTCTCTATACACCTTTACCAATCCCACATGAACCATGGGTTGATCTGTCAATGGATTTCGTGCTTGGACTACCTAGGACTAGAAAAGGACATGACTCAATCTATGTGGTAGTTCACCGCTTCTCCAAAATGGCCCATTTTATTCCTTGTCATAAAACAGATGATGCTAAGCATGTTGCAGATTTATTCTTTCGTGAGATTGTTAGATTACATGGCATGCCACGCACCATTATTTCTGATAGGGACGCCAAATTCCTTAGCTACTTTTGGAAAACCTTGTGGTGTAAACTGGGTACTAAATTGCTATTTTCTACTTCTAGTCACCCACAAACTGATGGTCAAACCGAAGTGGTTAATAGGACTTTATCTACCCTGTTGCGCGCAATTATAAAAAAGAACATTAGATCTTGAGAAGATTGCTTACCACATGTGGAATTTGCATACAATCGCACTGTTCATTCTGCTACACATTATTCGCCTTTTGAAATTGTGTATGGCTTTAACCCTCTCACACCTTTGGATTTAACTCCTTTACCTGTTCATGAGAGAGTTAACTTGGATGGTAAGCACAAAGCTGCATATGTACGTCAGTTGCACACTAAGGTGTGCGCCAACATCGAGAAGCGTACACTTCAATACATCCAAAGTGCCAACAAGGGGGGCCGCAAGATGGTCTTTGAGCCCGGTGATTGGGTATGGATACACACGCGCAAAGAGAGGTTCCCAATCAAAAGGCGTAGTAAGCTACTTCCCAGGGGGGATGGTCCATTCCAAGTCCTGGAGCGTATAAATGACAATGCCTACAAACTTGACCTTCCAGATGAGTATGGAGTACATGCTACTTTTAACGTATCTGACTTGAGTCCTTTTCATGCAGACGATGAGTTTGATTTGGGGACAAATCGCCTTCAAGAAGAGGGGACTAATGAGGAGGGGCTCAAGGCTGCTCGAACTTCTAGCGCTCAAGTCATGCAAATACCAAGTGGTCCGATTACAAGAGCGCGTGGTAGAAGACTTCAAGAATCACTTCAAGCTCTTGTTTGCACGATTCAAGAACGAGTTGGTGATGACTTGAGGACCATTGAGGGATTACATAATGGAGAAACTACTCTATACACTTTCCTTCAGGTGGAAGAATCAAGTGAAGACTAGTTCGCGGATTACTAACTTATTAATTAGGGTTTTAGTTACCATTATTAGTTGTTTGTTAGCACTAAATAATTTCGGTCAATTACACTCCACTTTGACCGAATCCGGAGTCTTAGATTAGTTAATTAGTTGTTAGATATTAAGTTAATACAACTTGGACAATTACACCCTTAATGAAGGGCAAGATCGTCCATTGACAGTCTAGGGTTTTGTCTTGTAAGGCTATATATAGCCTAGGTATTCATTCATGAAAGGCGATTCAGATTTTATAAAATATTCGAGAATTACTCACTCTCTCTTGTCTCAAGAGAATTTCCTTTGAATACTTGAGAATTGATCTCAAGCTGTTCATCGAACTTATCAATCAAGTAGTCTCCTTGGTTGTGGCGTTCTTCTAACTATACTTTTGGTTCACTAAATTTGCTAGTCTTGGGTTAAGGATTATCCTTAGTTCGTGACTTGTGATTCTAGAAGGGTCAAAGTTCCGCATATCGATTCAACTTGGTGTTCGTCTAGATCCGTCACGCATCAATTTCACAAGGAGAGGTGAAGGATAACTCTTGCAAGCCCTTTTATTGAGGTATTATGGCTGACCATCCTTTCCTTTTCCCTTACTCTTGTTTGAGTTATGCTTGGTGATACTGACCATCCTTTCCTTTTCCCTTACTCTTGTCTGAGTTATGCTTGGTGATACCTAATCTAAATGATTTTGATGATTGTAGTAATGAATTTTGAGTTAGGGTTTTGAATGGTTCATTTGTAATTCTTGTTGTTTGGATGGTATATGGTGTATGTAGGCTTGTATAGGAGGTAGTAGTAGTGGTTTTAAGCTAGAAATGTGAAGTTGCACCTTAAATTCATTGAATTCCAGATTTGAAGCTCTTCATTGCCCTGTTCTGACCGGTTCTATTTGGCCATGATGGAGGCCAAATTAGGCTTAGCACAAAACATGAAAGTTGTAGGGAATGATGTTTTATATCTTCCTATAAAATTTCAGCTAAATATGAGTACTGTAGCATGTGAAAAGATGAAAATACCCCTGACTGCCATGGGTAGAGTTCTGTGGACAGTTTTGACATTTCATCATTCTGACCGGGGTTTTTCACCTTGATCCGTGTTTAATTAGCATTTGGCCAAAGCAGGAAAGTTGTAGTGCTATGTTGTAGTGCTTTTTTGGTTTCAATCCAAGACCATTTCGATACCTAAATGATGGACCAAAGTCGTTTTTCAAATCTGGAAAATGTTCAATCTGTCCTTATTTTTAGCTAACTTTGGACTGCTATATCTTGATGCTCGAAACTCTGATTTTAGTTATGCTTGTTGTGTTTTAAACTTTGATTCGAATTCTAATTGAGAAACAAATTTCAGAGGTTAGTTCATTTTTTGTGAATTTTACCAAATTTCCAAAGTTTACCGAAAACTAAGGCTGAAACTGTCTTGGGAGTCCAAGTTAGCCCATTTAGGCCAAAATTTGAGTGTCTTCCATTTTGAATCTTAGAAAAGTGTCTTCTAGGAACTCTTAGTACTTTGAAAGTAATTTTGAATGGTACCA
Organism: Coffea arabica; assembly: GCF_036785885.1. Lineage (NCBI taxonomy): Eukaryota > Viridiplantae > Streptophyta > Magnoliopsida > Gentianales > Rubiaceae > Coffea > Coffea arabica. The sequence continues at coordinate 24,800,675 of NC_092326.1, forward strand.
AGTTTTCGAATTTTGGATCTACGAAGTGCAAGATATGATTTTTCAAAAATTGTTCCTTAAAACTGAAATTTTCGAACTTGACAGGGATTGGGTTATTAGAAAATCTCCATTAACCGTCGATATTAAATAACCGTTTTAGACTTGATTTCGTGAGGGAAAAATAGTTTTACCTTGCATGATTAAACCCCACTTTTGAGCCTCGATTTACGTGTAATTTAGGCTCTTTTCACGATATTTTCTTAAGTATTGTACAAGGGTACAATCTTCTCCGATAGTTAGGGATTTTTAAGTGGTAGTATGTAATCACTGATTATTTTTGCTCAGGAACTCAAGGGGACCATCAAGAGGACCTCACAACGGACGCTTAGATATTTGATTGTATATCACTCTCTTATTTTGACTAGCTGAGTCTCAAGTGCATGTTAAATGCTTATGTGATTGAAATATTAATTGTACAAGTGTTATACATGATACGTAAACTTGCCAAGGTGAGAGTGTACTTTATCGCCCTCGTCCTCTCTCTCTTTTAACTACGTGGTACTTATTACATGAATACATATGATTGGTAATTGTACATGGATATGTTTAACTTGTCAGCTCGGAACGGATGCATGTACCACACCGATTCGAGTGGGAGGTGTCTCTTATACCGTCTCGGTGCTATAATTGGTTCACTGAGCGATAGTAAGTACCACACCAATTTGGGTGGGAGGTACCTCTCATGTCGTCTCAGAACCACAAACCATTCTAAATCGATTGGAGCGATGTCTCATCGACCACTGAGCGATAGTAAGTACCACACCAATTTGGTGGGAGGTACCTCTCATGTCAACTCAGAAACATAAACAAAGTATAAATTGATTGGAGCGATGTCCCATCGACTACTGAGCGATAGTAAGTACCACACCAATTTGGGTGGGAGGTACATCTCATGTCGACTCATAACCATAAACAAAGTATAAGTCGATTGGAGCAATGTCTCATCGACCACTGAGCAATAGTACGTACCACTCCAATTCGGGTGGGAGGTACCTCTCATGTTGATTCAGGACCATAAACATATAATCAATTCCTTAGGCGATAGCATGTACCACACCAATTCGGGTGGGAGGTACCTCTCATGCCGACTTAGGATCATAAATGGAATAAGTAAAGTTCTACGGACTTAATTATCCACTCAGGTGATGGAGTGTCATCACGAGGAGATACTAGATTGAACTTTGGCAAAGCAAGTGGAAATGACCTGTTTTGTGAATATTCACAAATTACTTAAATGTTATAGCTTTATTTCTCGTACAAGTTTTATTGCTACTTAAATTACGTGCTTGCATGATTTTGTTGACCTCACTAAGCGTCAACTCATCCCATTAGTTTTGTTTTCCTTAACAGGAGCTGAAATGGAAGGAATTATGGAAAGGTCGACTTGATGGCCCTTTTGATTAGAATTTTAATGTAATTGACTAGATGACTTTTGGGAGACTGTATTTTGGGGAAAGTGATGTACTTTTGAGAACTTGAGTTGTAACACTTGAAAGTTTGTTTAAGGAAGTGACTTTTCTTACTTCGAATGGCATTTCTTAGTTGATTATCTTAAGTTTGAATTGAAATTGTATCGAGTCTTGGCGAGAGCTTGGCAAGCGTTCTGCGGATATCCTTGGGTTCGTCCTTGGGAGAAGTGGGAGCTTCACATTTGGAAGCACTCACCACAGATGTAGTGCTTTTACAGATCACGTTCAGGTAGTACTCCTGGTTTGGAGTCCAAATTGCGATAAAACATCATTTAAGAGTTTTGAAAATCGACCAAGGTTCGAAACTTAAATGTTTCGTTTAACGAGAATCAAGTAATTGAAACTTACTTGGAGAATATTTGTAAACTCATGCTTGCTCTTAAAACTTTGAAACTTTGAAGCAATTAAACCTTGAAATTTCCATTTGAGTCGAAGTGACAAGGAAACGTATTTCTATTAGTCGTTACTTTCATGTTTCCAAGGATACAAGTTTCGGCCGAATTCTAACTTATATACCTCTACAAAAGAGGACTCGAATAACCTAGACAATTCGAGTTAGATTCGTCCTCAAATCCTTACTCAAGTCGTGAGTATATCTTCCTAGCTTTCGAGTGAAAATTTGGGCAACACGCCCTTTGTTTTTTTTTGACAAACGATAATCTCATATATATATATATATATATATATATATCAACACTTGAAATTACAAGAGTTAATTACAAAAAGGGGTAACTACCCCTATATCCTTTCTAACTAGCCTTGAAAGCCAAGTTGGGAAAGAACCTTCCCATTCAAAGCTTCTAGTTGCCTTTGCTGCAAATTGAGCTAATTCATGGCTGCATTGATTCACCGTTCTAGGTACAAAAGTGAAGATGCAGCTTTCAAAATTTTTCTTCTGAATGTCAATGTCTTCCAGGATTGTTTGAAGACTACATTCCTGGACATTGTCCGTGTTGATGAGGCTCACTACATGCTTGCAGTCAAATTGGACTTCTATATTTGTCCATCCTGTAAACTGAGCCATTTCGAGCGCCCCTCTGATTGCTAGAGCTTCTTCAGTGGCTGCAATTCCGTTCCTCCTCGCAGTGATTCCTTTCGCTCTCACTAATTCTCCGCGCCAGTTCCTTGCAATGATCCCAGGACCTGATCTGACCATTTTAGTCGAGATAGCAGCGTCCGTATTGATCCTTATTGTTCCTTCCTTAGGAGGTTCCCAATGCTGCTGGACTGGTGTTGCCTTTTCTGGTGCAGAATTTGTGCCTATGTCTGACTCCTTTGCTGCCTCATACTTGATCCATTCCTGTTGTGCCTTGTCTACAATTACTTTTGCATCGGCTATCTCACACTCAAAAGTAAACTTGTTCCTTGCTTTCTAGATTTGCCATAAGATGTTTGTTGTAAGCTGGATTCTGCCCATACCTTGAGTCTCTTTTACTGCTTGCAACACAGCTTCCCACCATCTCCACAAGTTGCCTTGAAGTTTAGCCAGCCCTTCCCACCGTACAGGTGCAATCTTCCATATTACTTGCGCTGTTGGGCAGTTGAAGAAGATATGTTCAATGGTTGACAAATCTTGTTCCCTATTCCAAATCTTTTATAGAGAGCTTCATTAGTAGCCAGTCCATTTTGTAGACATCTCCATAAAAAATGTTTCAATTTCAGCTTAATGTTTAGGCTCCACAATGTTTTCCAAACTGTATGCTTTCTTATCTCCCAACTGGTTTTCAGATCAGGTGCTAGCCTTTGATTCGTTTTTTCCTTTTCCTCCTTAGCAATCACATATCCGGTCTTCATAGTGTAGATTCCAGACTTGCTGAAGTTCCAGAACAATCTATCTTTCCTGTCATACAAACTATGTGGAATATTAGTAATATGGTTCACGACATCTACGTGAAACCAATGCTGCAAAAGATCAATGTTCCACTTCCCTCCCTCTATAAGCTCATTAACAAACTCAAGTTGACATCCTACTGGTTTAGCTGTGTGAACTCTTCCATCCACCAACCCAGGTATCCATCTATCATGCCAAATCCTCACTGACCTCCCATCTCCCACCCTCTTCCATAACCCCTTTTGAAGCAATTCCCCCTCTTGTGCATGCTTTTCCAGCGCCATGAATCATTGTTAGGGGGTTGCTATCCTAACCAATTCTCTTCCTTCATATACCTGGCCTTCAAGACTTTGCTTACTAACAAATTTGGATTGATCACAATTCTCCAAATTTGTTTCGCAAGCATAGCCAAATTGGAGGCTTCCAGGTCTCTAAAACCCATACCCCCTTTCCCTTTCACCTCAGAAAGCTTACTCCATCTAACCCAATGCACCATTTTTTCCTATTCCCCACCACCCTACCAGTACCTCGCAATCTTAGCACTAACAGCCTTACATAGACCCTTGGGTAATTTAAAGCAGGACATGATATACGTTTGCATGGCCATGATGACTGCTTTGATCAACACTTCCTTACCCCCTTGACTAAGCAATTTTTGTTTCCAACCTTGGAGTTTACTGTTAATGTTGTTCATCAGAAATCCAAATACCTGGTTTTTATCTCTCCCAATCGTCATCGAAAGTCCTAGATATTTGCCACTATGCGCCTCCTTCATATTGTCAAACACCTTACTAATTTCCCCTCTAACTCTCTTGGGAGAATTCCTACTGAAAAACATAGCAAATTTATCAAAATTTACTTCCTGTCCAGATGCTTGTCCATAAATCTTGAGTACCTCCTTGAGCTTTTGAGCTTCTTTTTTACTTGCTTTACAACACAGTAGGGAGTCATCTGCAAAAAATAAATGAGATACCATAGGACTATCCTTGCAAATTTTGATTCCAGTTAAATGCTTATTATCCACAGCTTTCTTGATCAGATTTGAAAGTCCTTCAGTACAGATAATAAATAAGTAAGGAGATAAGGGATATCCTTGTCTAATCTCTCTGGAAGGTTTCACACTACCCACTTTTTGCCCATTTAAATTAAAAGAGTAAGAAACCGTGGAAATGCAGGTCATGATCTTACAAACAAAAGTGGGACAGAAACCCATTTGCATCATGATTCTACCAAGAAACTTCCACTCCACTCTATCATAGGCTTTAGACATATCAAGTTTAAGGGTCATGAAGCCTACCTTACCAGTTCCCTTACTTTTAAGGAAATGTAAAATTTCATGAGCAATGATAACATTGTCTAAAATTTGCCGTCCAGGAACAAAAGCAGACTGAGATGGACTAATACAATGCTTAAGGACCTTCTTCAGTCTATTAGCCAAAATCTTGGAAATGGTTTTATACAAAACGTTGCAAAGACTAATAGGTCTGAAATTAGCAAGCATCACAGGGTTATCAACCTTGGGGATTAAGGAAATAATGGTCTCATTGATGGTCTTAAGAAGATTGCCCGTATGAAAGAAGGTAGAAATGGCATGGACAATGTCAACATTGATGATGCTCCAGTAAGATTGAAAGAAACATGGGGACATACCATCAACTTCTGGGGCTTTGTTAGGGAACATAGAAAAAATGGCATGTTTAATCTGCCCCTCGTCCACAGGTTTAATCAACTGTTCATTCATGAGATTGGAAATAGTGCACGGAATGCCTTGTAGCACATCCTCAAACTCTGTTGGATTGTTGGAGGTGAAAAGTTCATTGTTGTGGTTACACATTTCCTCCTCAATTTCCTTGTCGCTCCTACACCATTCCCCATCAGATTTTTGGAGAACACTGATTCTGTTTCGTTTCCTTTTAGCCATGACACTTTGAATGAAAAAAGCAGTGTTTTTGTCCCCCTCCTTGAGCCATCTGCTTCTGGACTTCTGACTCCAATATAGCTCTTCTTCCTTGTAAGCTTTGCTTAGCTGAATCTTCAAGGTTGCAATGACTCCTCTATTGCACAACTCCCCCGCTTCTCTTGTGGCCTTCAATTGCTCCTTAATTTCCTGGATTTTTAGCTTTGCATTATGTGAGAACCCGTAAAATTTTTTATTTTCTAGGTTTTATTTTATTTATTTGCACGCTTCTTATGCATTTTCTTTATTAAGAAAATTTTCTAGATAATTTTTATGAACAAATAGGGTTTTTAAATTATTTTTCTAGTATAATTTAGTTCATGAGATTTTTGGAGCATATACCGGGCGTGGGACCCGCTAGTGCGGAAAGTTTGGTAAAATTCGGCCAATTAGGTTATGTTTTGTATACTGGGATTAATTTGCTAGATGTTAAGAGATAATTAGAGGTTGCCTAGATGGCTAATGATGGAGAGACAAAAGGATAAGTGTTAAACTTATAAGGTGCCACATGTCGCGATCCGATTCGTAGTTGGACTTTGATCAAACCTTCTTACCTTTACTAAAACCAAATTTCGACCAATTTTTCATCCCTCATGGCCGGCTGTTCTAAGGAGGAAAACAAGGGAAGGTTCTTCAATTTCTAGCTTCCAAATTTGCTCCAATCTTGAGTTTCAACCAACCAAACTTGAATCTACTCCATACAAGTGTTCACTAAGGAGGTTTAAAGCTATTGGTGGAGTTGTTTTGGAAGAAAGAAACCTAATCTATTATCTTTCTTGAGTTGTAAAGGTGAGTTGTCTAGATATCTTCCCTTTCATGATAATAATGATCAATTAAGGGTTTTTAGTGGTGAAGCATGTCATTTTGTGGGTTATTTCATAAGTTATGGTTGAGTTGTCTATTTTTTTCTATTAATTGAGGATTTTTCTGTTTTATATAGTATTTTATGGTTTACTCATGGTATGATAGCCAATTATAGTGTAAAATTAAGTTGATATATGTTGGATGTGATAGATTGTACAAAAATTCTGGTTTGGGGCAAAGATTCCAGATTAGGGTTTCACTAACCCCTGTTCTGCCCATTTCTGTTCGACCAGGTTAGAGGCCGAATTGGCCTTAACACAAAACATGAAAGTTGTAGAGAATGATTTTTTCTAGTTGCATGTAAATTTGTAACCTAATCCGAGCATGGTAGCCTGAGATAAGACGGAAATACCCAGACTGGTCTAGGTAGGAGTTCATCGAACAGGGTTGACATTTCACCCAATCGGACCGTGACTTTTCACCATGATCCTTACCTAATTAGATTTTGGCCAAAACATGAAAGTTGTAGCCAATAGTATAAAATAGTTTCATACAAAATTTCAGCTTGATCAGACCACTGTAGCATGTGAAATGACCAAAATACCCTTGACTGTCCATGAAACCTGTTTCGCGCCCAGAATTCTGTTTTCGTGTAGTTTTCCATTTTTGATCATGAAAATGCATGATTTGGCCTTGGAGGTCTTCATAATAAATGTAGGGTTATGTTTTAGCTTCGAAACACCATAAGATACACTTCAATCGGACTTCGGTAGCCTGAGTTATTGCTGTTTAACAAATGTGCGGTTAGCCAACCTGTTTGTGAGATTCTGGTTTCGTATATTTCAATTTTGACCTAGATACATTGCAAAATGGACTGAGTGGCCTTCTTCAACCTTGTAGCCCCCTGTCTTAGCTTCGAAATGGTATAAGTTTCACCTCAATCTGATAAGCGTAGCCTTGGATGTACCCATTCCGGAAAAACCCGTTAAAACTGTCTTTTGTAAACTTCGTTTCCGCACTTGTTGTTAGCTTAAATTTTGTCCTTATATTGTCTTGAGCATATTGAGTGGCTGTTTATGTTATGTGTAATGTTGGGATTGATTGAGGAAAATAATGAAGCCATAAATGGCTGGAAATAGGAAAATACAAAGGGCGTGCTGCCCAAATTTTCGCTCGAGGGCTAAGTTTCTATTTGAACCTGTATATTTCCGCTTGGCAAATAAAGTGATCATTTTACCATTCTAAAACCTAATACCTCTTTGGTTTGAAACTCCAAATGTTGTTTACTTACTGTTTACCAAAATATAGAGGTTGACCTCGGGTTCTCTCGGCCACAAGTGAATAACTTTTAAGTGAAGTTTTAAGGGTGAAAGTGAGGTAGTTTTGCCACCATTTCATGATTTTCGTCAAGGCATATAGTCTATTGATTTTGAGCCACATAAACGATTCCAGAAACAATACTTCTTAGCTTACCTTATTGGATTTCGATTTGTCGATGGTTAAAGTGTTTTCTGTCGGAAATTTCATAACCTTTTTGAGTTTGGCTTCACGGTTGGTTTATGAACCCTAGTTATTCCCGTCCACGGATCCAAATACCCTCTTTACACTTTAAAAGTCATTTTTATACGTTTACTCGCGAGTAGTCGGGTAATTCTTGAATGCATCTAAAGCATGCTAGATGGATTGTAATGTGTTCTTTGTTTAATTTTAGGTTTCATTGGTGATTGAGAAGTGAACGTTATTTTGCGTGTATAGGTGAGTGTTCCTTGTTTGTTATGTTTCATGGTTATATGGCCTGTATGAATGATTGATAACATGTTAAATGTTTTCAATGATTGCTAAAACGAGTTTTCTAGGCGAGTGTGTACTTTATCGCACTCGGCCTAAATGATTGAGAAGTTTTCAATGATTGAACGATTGAAATGTTATTTGTGCATGAATGTAAGCCTTTTGGCTGAATTGGCCACTGCCCCTTGTTACCGGTAGTCTCGAGCCAGAAGCGGACTCGGTCGGGCGATTAGGAACCTGGGTGAACGTTTTGGTATACTCGAGTATTACCTTGTAGCTTGGTGGAGGTTGGTGGAGCCTGGACAATGTCCGGGATGGGGTGAATGAATGCATGAACGAATGAATGAACGAGGAGTTTTACTTATACAAAATGCATTTACAAATGATTGAAGGTATAAGGGAATGAAAGGAGAATGAATGAACGAACGAACGAACGAATAGCTCCATGTGAGCCTGTATCCTTTTAATGAATGTGTTTATCGTTTTATCTTATCTTTGTATCTTGAATTATTGGCAACGTGTAATGAATGCATTGAACTTCTTGTTTGCCTATGTGATCGGAACCTCACTGAGCTTTCCAGCTCATCCCTTTAGTTTTGTTTTCCTTAACAGGGGAAGGCAAGCAAGGACGAGAGCCTGTATAGACTAGCTTGGTCTACCACTTGGTTTTCTGTTGTAATGGTTTTCGCCCTAGTGCTTGGCACGGGCTGGTTGTATGGTTAATTGAGAACCTTGGTATATTTGATGGTTGTACTTCCTCTTGAGATAGCAATGTATATAAGTTCCGCTTTAAGTTTTGACTTCTCGTACTATTTATTCCTGTGGTTGAATTCGGGTTTTGATTAAGGACTGTAATGAACTGGATCCTTGTTTTACTCTTCTTGAGGTTTTATTTATGATTCGTTTGAGTGAACGACTGAGTCCCGGCGAGAGCTGGGCAGGCGGTCCGCTGAACCCTTTGGTTCGCCTTAGGGGAAGGTGGGGCTGTCACACATTACCTTTTGCTATTCTGTTCCACTTGATTAATGCTGCTCTGCACTCCTTAATTCTTCTTGTAACTTTATACATCCTGGATCCATTTTGTTCTTTTCCCCATGCTGTGCGAACCACAGGCATAGTAGCTTTGTCTTTCGCCCATGTTTGGTCGAAAAAGAATCGTCTCTTCCCACTCATTTGTTGCGGTTTTGTGTCCACCATTATTAGGCAGTGATTAGAGCCCTCGGTTTCAATATGCTCATAGGTTACCTTTTCATAGACTTGCATCCATCCCACACTCCCTAAACATCTATCCAATCTCTCATTTACCTCCCCCTCCCCCTCCCATGTATTGCACCAAGTCCATGGAACCCCCACAAACCCAATATCCACTAACTCGTTCTCAAAAATGAAGCTCTTAAAGTCCCTAAAACTTCCCTCAGATCTTTCATTCCCACCCCATTTCTCTCCATTAGAGCAAATGTCATTAAAGTCACCCATCACAACCCATTTCTCACCCCATTCTCATTTTTATCCCTCAATTATTTTCCACTGATGTTTCCTAACTCTACCCTCCGTACTTGCATACACCCTTACAAACCACCAGCTATCATTTGTTTCATTATCCACTACTTTCGCTACAATATACCAATCTGAACCATGCACATCCAGTAATACCACTCCCTCCTTCCAAAATAAAGCTAACCACCCAGCTCTACCCTTAGGATTTACTATAAAACAATTCTCGAACTTTACTTTTTTTTGCACTTGTTTCATAAAAGCCTCCTGGTTCTTTGTTTCACACAAAAATAAAATACTAGGAGAGTGGAGGTGAAGTACCTCCTTCAATTGGGGAATTGTCAAGAGGCCTCCTGCACCTCGACAATTCCACACCGCCACCTTCGTTGCGCTAGTGGAGGCATTGCGGGGCTAGCCTCCATTTCTCCTCCTTGTTTACCAGTACCTTCATCCCTTTTTGCCAGCTTGAACCTCGTGCCTTCACCCACATCTTCCTCCATAATATCCAACACTTGATTATCCACCATCACTTTCCTTTTCTCTCCAAACGAGCACATTGGCTCTCTGCCAGTAATGTCTCGTAATAGAGCTCTTTTAATTCGTGAGCTTCTTCTCCATTTTCCCTTCCCTTGTATGCTCTTGTTTACTGGTAATCTACTACCTTTAATTCCATTCTCATTCGTTTGACTTGTTATGCCACCATTTTCAAGAATATCCAACATCTCCTGCCCTGGAACTATCTCCATCATCATATCCACTGAAGCATGATCAGCCGTTCTACTCTCCCTATTCCCCAATTCCACCCACAATCACCTTACTGATTTCTATCTTTTCATTCTCCACTGGCTCTTTTCTTTTCACTTGTTTTTCCCCCTCCCCTTCACCTTTTTCCATACTTTTATCCAGCTCCTTGTTTTCTCTCAAAATATCCCTCCACTTTCTCTCCATAGCTTCCTTATTCTGCTCCCTATTCTTACTCTCATTCTCACCCCTATTACTACTCGTCTAAGCTATACCCCTAACACCCTTCTCCCTAGAAGATCCTACATGAATTCCTGGGTCTTTGTTACTCATTGCTACCACCATACCTCTTTGTTTTACCTCAGCCTCGGCCCCTTTTTAAGCTCTCAATGGGGAGGTCATGATATTCCCCGCTCTCATCCATGCTTCATATTGACCATCCCTACCAGACTGTCCTTCCTTCCATTCCCCAGTGCAAGATTTGTCACCGTGGCCAACTATCCCACAGTTATAACAAAAATCCGGACATCGCTCATATTTAAATTCCACCCATGTATTCACTCCCTCAAGCTTCACCAAAGTGCCTCTGAGAAGAGGTTGTTGCATATCCACCTCTACCATTATCTTCATATATCTACCCTCTTTTCCCCTCTGGTGGAACTACAACGTCCCTCACTAATTTGAAAAGTTTTCCTAGCTTAATCCCTACTGTCCTACACAGCCAGTGAACAGGGAGATTCCATACCTGCACCATAAGTAGGTATATCTAAAAAACTGGGCTTTCTTTCACATCCCATTTCCCAATTGTTAATCACCAGGATCTGATTGTCCAGTACCCACGGACCTCCCATCAACACTTTTTCCCGTTCATCATCAATTTCAAACTGGAATTGAAAGAGGTTAGGGCCAAGCTCAGTTACCACAAAATTTCTGGGATATCCCCACGCATGGTTTGTGAAATTTTTAACCCCTGTGAAATTTGCCACTTTCTCTCTTATCAATCTGCCTACCAGACTCCTGTTGCAATCCTTGACTCCTTCACTGACATCATCCGAGCAAAGATCCATCCCTTCCAGCTCCGTTGAAGAGAGCTCAAACTTGCTGAAAGCACGAGTTAGCTCTTCTTCCATCTTCTATTAACCCAGTTGCTTGACACCACCTTTACGCTATTTCCTTTCTCAGAATTCTAGTTGTTCAAACCTGCAAAACAGAGTAGGAGAAATAGAGTACGGTAAAACAGAGACCTTATATCGATCTAAAAGACACAAGGAACCCTATCCAACCACCCGCTAAACTAACACACACTACCAAGACCTTTACAGATTCACCCATCTACTGTTCCCCGAATCATGACCTCTTTCGCACCAGGATGCAGAAGTGTAAGTACAATGGAGGTTTTAGGTAGCTAAAAATGGGTGTTTGTAGTACACCAGAAGATGAAAGGTCACTACACTGATTGTGAATCTCAGAATTCTTCCTTTCTATTTTGGGTTGCCGCTGCCTTTTGAATTTTGAAGTCTCCTATTAAAGAAGGGAAGCTCTCAAAATAGAGAGAGAAGTTCTCAAACAAGAGAGAGTACACATTTACACTTAACATGCCCTTTGTGTTTACCTATTTTCCAGCCATTTATGGCTTCATTATTTTTCTCAATTCAATCCCAAAATCACACACAAGTAATGTTACCAACATAGCCATTCACTTAGGCTCCAAAATCATTCAATTACAATACAAGTCTAATAATACAATTGGAAATCAATTTTGAAGACAAAAAGCTAAACAGTAGATTTGACATCTTATAGAATTTTGGTTATATCTGGAGCTACGTTTATCGAATTGGGGTACACTTTATATCGTTTCAAAGCTAAGACAAAGGGTTACAGTTTTTATGAAGACGACTCAACCCAGTTCACAGATGATCTAGGATGAATTTGTAGATTATAGAACCAGAAGTTCATGGTTAGTCTGGTTGTCAGCACTGGATTCAAACAGCAATAACGCAAGCTACACAATTCCGATTGAGGCGTTTTTAGCTGCATTGGAAAGCTAAAACATAGGGCTAAAACTTTCATGTTTTGGGTAAAGGCTGATTTGATATGGATCAAAGTGAAAATGAAGCCAAAAATAGGAAATCTCAAAACTGCCTGCTGAAAAGAACATTTGGCAGTCAAGGGTATTTTAGCCATTTCACATGCTACAGTACTCCGATTGAGCTGAAATTTTACAGGCAGCCATATAACATCATTTCCTACAACTTTCATATTTTGACCTAAGCCTGATTCTATGATGACCCCACCTCCCTCTAGGGCGTACCCAGAGTTTAGTGGACCGTCTGCTTAACTCTCACCGGGACTTACTCACTTCAAATATAATAATTTATAACCTCAAGAACAATAGAAATACCGGTATCCAAACTTGGAACATACATGTACATTCATTTCTATTTCAAACATTCGTACAATCTCACATATATCAAAAGATGTGAGTTTCAGATACATTCAGTCCGAATCGAGCACTAACACGAGTACAATCGCAAAATTCAAAAACTACTAGACTATGCTAGCCTGTACCAATCACACACCTCGCTCGTACCCCCTGTAAGGAAAATAAATGGAGTAGAATGAGTTAAAAGCCCAGTGAGGTTGTGAGAACCCGTAAATTTCCCGATTTTCTAGGTTTTATTTTATTTAATTGCACGTCTTTTATACATTTTCTTTATTAGAAAAATTTTAAGTAAATTTTATGAGTAAATAAGGTTTTTAAATTATTTTTCTAGTATAAGTTAGTTCATGAGGTTTTAAGGGTATATACCGGAAGTGGGACCCACTAGTATGGTAAGTTCAGTAAAATTCGGTCAACTGGGCTAAGTTTTGTATACTAGGTTTAATTTATAAGGTGTTAAGAGATAATTAGAGATTACCTAGATGGACTATCAATGGAGAGACAAAAGGATAAGTTTAAACTTTAAAGGTGCTAGGTGTCGCGCTACGGTTGGTTCTTGGACTTTGACCATCTTACACTAACTTTACTAAATATTTAATTTAGACCCAAAATAACCTTCATTCATCATCCTTCTTGGCCGAGCTCTTCAAGAGGAAAAGAAAGAAAAACCTTCAACATATTCCTTCCAAAACTTGCTTCAATCTTCGAATCTAACCGATAAAACTTCAAATCATTCCATAAAAACCCTTAGCTAGGTGGTATTGAAGTAGTTAGTGAAGTGGGTCGGAAGAAATTGGTGCTAAGTGACTTCCTTTCTTGAGTTTGCAAGCTAAATGACTTGTGTTGGTTAAAGATGTGATTTGGTGGAAGATTTCTTGATTTTTGGTAGAGATTGGTGAATTTTATTTTTATTCATGATTTTTTTTCTGTTTTATATGTTTAATATTGTGTGGCCATGGATGATGGCTTGGATTGGTCTAGGATGAAGCTTTGACGCATAAATTGTAGCTATTTACGGAAAATTTCCGCCTTGTACCAAAATTTCCAGATTAGGGTTTCAATTAACCCCTGCTCTGGCCGGTTCTGTTCGGCTAGACTAGAGGCCGAATCAGCCTTGGGTCAAAACTGAAAGGTTGTAGAGAATGATGTTTTATAGTTGTCTACAAAATTTCAGCCCAATCGGAGCAACGTAGCCAGTGAAAAGACTGAAATACCCCTGCTGACCTGTTTCTGTCCGAAACTGATAATCAGCTTTGGTAATTAGTTAGTTTGACTAGGAATACTACTGATTTGGTTGTTGATGTCTTCTTAACATTTATATCCTGGTATCTTAGCTTTCCGATGGCTTTGGAATCACTTGAATTCGAGTTGTATGCGCTGAGATATGATTGAATGAATCAGGACTGCTGGTTGCATTTCATAGTAAACTTCGAACTGGAAAATCTGGGGATGTTTTGATAAATTTGACCTAGATACATTGCAAAATAGACTGAGTGGCCTTCTTCAACATTGTAGCCCTTTCTCTTAGCTTCGAAACGGTGTAAATTTTACCCCAATCCGATAAGTATAGCTCCAGTTGTGACCGTTCCGCTAAATAACGTCAAAACTGTCTTTTGGTTTTAGGGCCTAAACTTCATTTCCGGACATTGTCCTAGCTTGAATTTGTACTTGTACCACTTGGAGCCTACTGAACGGCTATTGAAATAAGATTGTTTTGTGTGTGATTTTGGGATTGATTGAGGAAAACAATGAAGCCACAAATGGCTGGAAAATAGGTAAATATAGAGGGTATGCTGCCCAAAATTTTTGGGCTACGCGATTCTTTTAAGTTGAGTTGATCTTGGTAAAAATGATGGGCTTTGGGAGTTGTTGTAACCCAAGGATTAACTGTTATCCTTTTTTCTCAAAATTCATATTTTATTCTTTCGTACTAGTAGTTAACCTGGAAAGGCGTACGAAATGTAGTCGAGCCTCATTTATGCATTCTATTTACTAGATTTGTGACTGTGGGGACCATAATTGTTTACTTTGGTTATTCTAAGGTTTCTTGGTGATTAGAGCCCTACCTTGGTTGAAACTTTTGACGTATTTTTGTTTAACTGGTGAGTGTACCACTCCCTTGAATTATTGCTAAACGTGTTTTCTGTACTTGCAAATTGATATTTCAATGTCTTTCCTGACTGTTTATCCTGTATGAGACGAGGGTGTACTTTATCACACTCGTTCTCTTGCCTGTACTGAACGAACTGGAATCTATCACTTGTACTTGTTATGTACTTGAACTTGTTTCTTGCACTAGTTATGATGTCGTTTGGAAGTGTATCCAACGACTTTCCTATTAAACCTGAGCTCAACCACATGGGGAGTTAATTGAATCGAGCCAGCAAGGGCTTGGTCGTGAAAATTGACAATCCATGGATACCTGTTCCTGGGAAATCTATGAGTATTTGAGACTCTGGATTTCCAGTATACTCGAGTATTACCATTCCTGTTCCTGTTTGGCGTTCGGGCCCAGTAAGGGGTATGTTTGGTGAATGGGGTTTTGGCGTTAAAGTGGTGTTCTACTGGACTGGTTCTTTTATTTGAACATTGACGAAGGGTCAACGAGGCTGGATCAAGCATAGCAACGGGGATTTGGCTCCTGAGAGCCACCTGTATCCTTTACATTGTGATGTTCATTCTTTTCTCGTATTTGATGTGAATACATGCCTCCAAAGTGCTTTCTCATGAATTCTACTGTTTATACTGTTTGTACCTCATTGAGCTTTTAGCTCACCTCATTTCATTATCCTTGTTTTCCTTACAGGGAACCATCTTTTGGAACTTCAATGTTTTGAGGAATGAGTTGAGCTAGTTAGAAATTCTTTTGTTCTTTTGGTATAGCTCCTCGACAATTTGGAAACGCTAAAGGTACCTTAATACAATGTTCCTTTTGGATCTGTAAACATGCTAATATGTATATTTTAAAGTGTTTCCTCATGTTTATGTAACATATGTATTCGGGTATGTACCTACTTTCATGGCAAACAAAGTTTACTTGTACTTGGTTTGATCCTGCATGGCGGCAGCCCTTCCATTTCGTTTTGATTCTTACAGTTTTATTCCGGTTTTGGTGGAGGTATGACTGAGTCCCGGCGTGAGTTGGGCAGGCGGTCTGCCGAACCCTTTGGTTCACCTTAGGGTGAGGTAGGGCTGTCACAGGTGGTATCAGAGCCTGTTTCGCGTGGTCTCTGTGCGGAGTAAGCTTGGGCCAAGTGGTGAATGAGGTTAAAGGACTAAGTGCTCACTTG
Source organism: Coffea arabica (assembly GCF_036785885.1). NCBI lineage: Eukaryota > Viridiplantae > Streptophyta > Magnoliopsida > Gentianales > Rubiaceae > Coffea > Coffea arabica. Next base: position 24,816,528 of record NC_092326.1, read on the forward strand.
AGCGTAAGCTATGAATCACAAATGTATAGGTCTTAAATCTTTCTCATGGTATCTGAGAACCATAGATACGTATGTCAGGTAGGAATTACAAGTGTAGATGATTTACTCTTGGGACTGGTCAGCTCGAGTGGTGAATTATCTTATTTTGGATTCTTGTGCCCGAGTACAAAAAGGGATGAAAGCCTAGGGTAGAAATGATTTGGGCGCATTAGAAATCTGATTCTACGGAACTTTATATGATGTGTTAGGGATCACTAAGAATGGTGAACCCTGCCTAAGATTTAAATTGTGGTATTCTCATAGATTATAGATAGAACCCTAGGGGAAAGCTTTTCATTAGTTGCTAATGACCCCCTCACTTCCATAGGATTTTTTTTTTCCTTGTATCTGACTGACTGTTACTGTGTGAATTGTTTGATATAGTCGTGTTTTATGCACATTTGCTTTTGAATTGATTCGGACGTAGTATATACATCTGACTTACTGACCTCGCTAGTTTGTATCTTGTATTCGCGCCTCGAGCCTAGATTAGTTAATCCAATGGAAGGAACACGTAGTGGACGAGGCCGGGGCCATGGACGTAAGAAACCCTTGGATGAAAGGAAAAATCGGGAACCAATGTCTGAACCCAACCTTGAATCTGGACTGGACCCTAACATTCAGGTAGCTGCTGCTATCCAACGACCTTCTGGCTCACGTAGTGGAACAGCAAGGCCAAAATCCTATTACTTAGACGGGAAATCCTGGTAATCATACCGAGGGTGAGGATAAAGCTCTTGAACGATTTCAAAAGTTCTCGCCACTGAAATTCCTTGGAGGACCAGACCCTGACGTGGCCGAGAGATGGCTAGAGAAGATGATTGATATCTTTGCCGCGTTACACTACACTGAGGAGCGACAGGTGACTTTTACCGTCTTTCAACTGGAGGGAGCGGCCCGATCTTGGTGGAATATGATAAGACTGAAATGGGAAAGAGAACAAACCCCAAGGAGGTGGGTGAATTTTATGAGAGAGTTCAACACGAAGTATTTTCCACCCCTGATCCAGGAAAAGAAAGAAAATGAATTCATTAGGCTTCAGCAGGGAACTCAAACTGTCGCCGAATATGAGAGCCAGTTCACCAGGTTGTCTAAATTCGCTTCCGAACTAATTGTGGCCGAGCAAAGGCGGATAAGACGTTTTGTCCAGGGATTAAATGTTGAGATTTAGAAAGACCTGGCTGTAGCCCAACTCAGTACCTTTAGTGATGCTGTGGAAAAAGCTCAACGAGTTGAAAATGCGAGGTTACAAGTCAAGAACTTCCAAACCAAAAAAAAGGGATTTCCTGGAAGTAGCTCAGAGCAAGGGGATAAGGGTACGCCTCCTAAGATTGGAAGGGGCAACGGGGGAGTACAACTACCAGGGATGTCTAGTGGTGTCTCACGAAGAGGCTCAGTCTCCACTTCTCGTGGTCCCTGCGGGTACTGTGGGAAGTCGAATCACACAGAGGAGGTCTATTGGAAGAAAGGAAGAAAATGTATACATTGTGGGAGCACAGATCATCAAATCGAAAACTGCCCAGGCCGATCTCGAGAAGGGAGTAGGAACCAACAACCAACCATGACCAACCCTGACCAGTCGAAGGGGGAGAAGAATGGACCAAAGGTGTCAGCTCGGACGTATGCCCTAGAGCAACATCAAGCCCCTGACTCGTTTAAAGACGTGGAAGGTAAGATTCTGGTATTCCACCGTTTGACCACTAGAATGGTGTACAAGAATTACACTTTGGGAAGGAAGAAGAAATTATACCAGAGTCTTGCCAGTGAAGGGGAAACAGGTTGGTTAGCTAAGTATGATGGTCAATTTAACCGTATGAAGGAAGTAGTAAAATTTTTGTATTCCGAAGAAGGCGATGATAAGGAATTTTGAGGACGAAATTCTTTTAAGAGGGAGAGAGTATGAGAACCCGTAAATTTCCCAATTTTCTAGGCTTTATTTTATTTAATTGCACGTCTTTTATACATTTTTTTTATTAGGAAAATTTTCTAAGTAAATTTTATGAGTAAAAGGGTTTTTAAATTATTTTACTAGTATAAGTTAGTTCATGAGCTTTTAACGGTATATACAGGAAGTGGGACCCACTAGTGCGGTAAGTTTGGTAAAATTCGGTCAACTAGGCTAAGTTTTCTAAACTGGGTTTAATTTATCAGGTGTTAAGAGATAATTAGAGGTTACCTAGATGGACTATCAATGGAGAGACAAAAGGATAAGTTTAAACTTTAAAGGTGCTAGGTGTCGCGCTACAGTTGGTTCTTGGACTTTGACCATCTTACACTAACTTTACTAAATATTTAATTTAGACCCAAAATAACCTTCATTCATCATCCTTCTTGGCCGAGCTCTTCAAGAGGAAAGAAAGAAAAACCTTCAACATATTCCTTCCAAAACTTGCTTCAATCTTCGAATCTAACCGATAAAACTTCAAATCACTCCATAAAAACCCTTAGCTAGGTGGTATTGAAGTAGTTAGTGAAGTGGGTTGGAAGAAATTGGTGCTAAGTGACTTCCTTTCTTGAGGTTGCAAGGTGAGTAGCTAGGGAATTCTTTCTTTGGTCTTGATAATGTCAAATTAATGACTTGTGTTGGTTAAAGATGTGATTTGGTGGAAGATTTCTTGATTTTTGGTAGAGATTGGTGAATTTTATTTTTATTCATGATTTTTTTTCTGTTTTATATGTTTAATATTGTGTGGCCATGGATGATGGCTTGGATTGGTCTAGGATGAAGCTTTGATGCATAAATTGTAGCTATTTACGGAAAATTTCCGCTTTGTACCAAAATTTCCAGATTAGGGTTTCAATTAACCCCTGCTCTGGCCGGTTCTGTTCGGCTAGGCTAGAGGTTGAATCAGCCTTGGGCTAAAATAGAAAGGTTGCAGAGAATGATGTTTTATAGTTGTCTACAAAATTTCAGCCCAATCGGAGCAATGTAGCCAGTGAAAAGACTGAAATACCCCTGCTGCCCTGTTTCTGTCCGAAACTGATAATCAGCTTTGGTAATTAGTTAGTTTGACTAGGAATACTACTGATTTGGTTGTTGATGTCTTCTTAACATTTATATCCTGGTATCTTAGCTTTCCGATGGCTTTGGAATCACTTGAATTCGAGTTGTATGCGCTGAGATATGATTGAATGAATCAGGACTGTTGGTTGCATTTCATAGTAAACTTCGAACTGGAAAATCTGTGGTTGTTTTGATAAATTTGACCTAGATACATTGCAAACTAGACTGAGTGGCCTTCTTCAACATTGTAGCCCTTTCTCTTAGCTTCGAAACGGTGTAAATTGTACCCCAATCCGATAAGTATAGCTCCAGTTGTGACCGTTCCGCTAAATAACATCAAAACTGTCTTTTGGTTTTAGGGCCTAAACTTCATTTCCGGACATTGTCCTAACTTGAATTTGTACTTGTACCACTTGGAGCCTATTGAACGGCTATTGAAATAAGATTATTTTGTGTGTGATTTTGGGATTGATTGAGGAAAACAATGAAGCTACAAATGGCTGGAAAATAGGTAAATATAGAGGGTATGCTGCCCAAAATTTTAGGGCTACACGATTCTTTTAAGTTGAGTTGATCTTGGTAAAAATGATAGGTTTTGGGAGTTGTTGTAACCCTAGGACTAACTGTTATCCTTTTTGCTCAAAATTCATATTTTATTCTTTCGTACTAGTAGTTAACCTGGAAAGGCGTACGAAATGTAGTCGAGCCTCATTTATGCATTCCGTTTACTGGATTTGTGACTGTGGGAACCATAATTGTTTACTTTGGTTATTCTAGGATTTCTTGGTGATTAGAGCCCTACCTTGGTTGAAACTTTTGACGTATCCTTGTTTAACTGGTGAGTGCACCACTCCCTTGAATTATTGCTAAACAGGTTTTCTGTACTTGCAAATTGCTATTTGAATATCTTTTCTGACTGTTTATCCTGTATGAGACGAGGGTGTACTTTATCACACTCGTTCTCTTGCCTGTACTGAACGAACTAGAATCTATCACTTGTACTTGTTATGTACTTGAACTTGTTACTTGCACTAGTTATGATGTCGTTTGGAAATGTATCCAACAACTTTCCTATTAAACCTGAGCTCAACCTCATGGGGAGTTAATTGAATCGAGCCAGCAAGGGCTTGGTCGTGAAAATTGACAATCCATGGGTACCTGTTCCTGGGAAATCTATGGGTATTGGAGACTCTGGATTTCCGGTATACTCAAGTATTAACATTCCTGTTCCTGTTTGGCGTGCGGGCCCGGTCAAGGGTATGTTTGGTGATTGGGGTTTTGGCGTTAAAGTGGTATTCTACTGGACTGGTTCTTTTATTTGAACGTTGACGGAGGGTTAACGAGGCTGGATCAAGCATTGCAACGGGGATTTGGCTCCTGAGAGCCACCTGTATGGCTGTATCCTTTACATTGTGATGTTCATTTTTTTCTCGTATTTGATGTGAATATATGCCTCCAAAGTGCTTTCTCATGAATTCTACTGTTTATACTGTTGGTACCTCATTGAGCTTTTAGCTCACCCCGTTCCGTTATCCTTGTTTTCCTTATAGGGAACCATCTTTTGGAACTTCAATGTTTTGAGGAATGAGTTGAGCTAGTTAGAAATTCTTTTGTTTTTTTGATATAGCTCCTCGACAATTTGGAAACCCTAAATGTACCTTAATACAATGTTCCTTTTGGATCTGTAAACATACTAATATGTATATTTTAAAATGTTTCCTCATGTTTATGTAACATATGTATTCGGGTATGTACCTACTTTCATGGCAAACAAAATTTACTTGTACTTGGTTTGATCCTGCATGGCGGCGACCCTTCCATTTCGTTTTGATTCTTGCAGTTTTATTCCGATTTTGGTGGAGGTATGACTGAGCCCCGGCGAGAGCTGGGCAGGCGGTCTGCCGAACCCTTTGGTTCACCTTAGGGTGAGGTGGGGCTGTCACCGAGGTTCCGTATAGCAAGTTGACCATTATTGAAAAGTACAAATATCACGTAGCAAAATAGCGAGCATAACACGTTCATGAAAGTGAGCAATAATACTTCAAATAGCAAATGTCAAAATGAGTGAGTAAAACTCTTTTTGATTTCCAAAATAACAATAACACTTCGAATTACAATCAATGTATAAGGATACAGATGGCTCTCAAGAGCCAAATTCCCATTTCTTCACCAGAGCTTGATAAAGTATTAGTTGACACTCCATCAACTTTCAAGTAAAATAACTAGTTCAGTAGTATACCACTTAACTCTAATCTCCATCCATCAACCAAACCCCTTACCAGGCCCGAACTCCACGAAAAACATGGGTGGTAATACTCGAGTATACCCATTAGTCGAGGAGATAACACTCCACTCGACAACACTAGATGCCCATGGTTCGTTATCTAATCGACCAAGCCCTTACTGGCTCGACTCGATTAACTAGCCAGTAGGGTTTGGGTTCCCAAGAATTCGATGAGATAACATCTCCAATCGACTGAATCAAGATAAAAGTACGAAGACGAGAATGAGAGGTACCTCCCACTCGGATCGAGTGTGGTACATACTGCCGCTCAATACTTACAATTCGCGCACAAGTATATCAAGTCCCTTGCAATAATAACAGGTACACATCACATTAGGGCAAGTGCAATAAAGTACACCCTTGCCCGATCATACCAATCACATATCATTCGATTACATTGGTCAAGTATTGAAAACAAGTGTTCAGTTCAATCAGGTATTTGGAAGCACTCACCAAAGGTCTAATGCCTCTCAAAAGTGACATTTAGGTCCAACTCTTTGGTTGGATCCAAATCTGCGATAAAATATCATTTACGAATGTAAAACTCTCTAGGGTTCGAAGCATAGGAGTTTCGCTTCAAGAAAATCAAGTAAATGCAACTTGTTTAAGTAGTATTCAAGATACTTAACAAATTCTGAAAAATTCTTGCTCGCTCGTTTAGTTATGATTAAGAAATGGTTTCGACTTTAGAAGTTATACTTGGTATCAAAGACCAGAAAAATCGTATTTTGAAAGGGTCACTACTTTCATTTTCAAGGGTACGAGTTCCAACAAATTTTAGCTTATATACCTTGACTAAAGAAAACTCGAATATCATAGGCGATCCAAATCCATCTTGACCTCAAATTGTCGCTCAAGTCGCAGGTACATATGCCTAACTCTCGAGTGAAAATTTGGGCAGCACGCCCTTTGTGTTTACCTATTTTCCAGCCATTATGGCTGTATTGTTTTTCTCAATTCAGCCTCACAATCACACACAAGTAATGTTACCAACATAGCCCTACAATAGGCTCCAGCATCATTCAATTACAACACAAGTCGAATAAGATAATTGAAAATCAGTTTTGAAGACAAAAACTAAACAGCAGATTTGACATCTTATAGAATTTTGGTCACAACTAGAGCTACGTTTATTGGATTGGGGTACAATTTATACCGTTTCGAAACTAAGACAAAGGGTTACAATTTTTATGAAGATGACTCAACCCAGTTCATAGATGATCTAGGTCGAATTTGCAGATTACAAAACCAGAAGCTCATGGTCAGTCTGGTTGTCAGCACTGGATTCAAACGACAATAACTCAAGCTACACAATTCCGATTGAGGCGTTTTCAGATGCGTTGGAAAGCTGAAACATAGAGTTAAAACTTTATTGTTTTGGTGAAATGCTGATTTGATACAGATCAAAGTGAAAAATGAAGCCAGAAATGTGTAATCTCAAAACTGTCTGAAAAACTATACATTTGGCAGTCAATGGTATGTTTGTCATTTCACATGATACAGTGCTCGGATTAAGCTGAAATTTTACAGGCAACTATAGAACTTCATTTCCTACAACTTTCATGTTTTAACCTAAGCCCAATTTGGCCTCTAACATGGGCGAATATGTAGTAACAGGGCAAATTCATCACTATCAATGCTGGGAATTTGAAGCTAAAGCTGGAAATTTCATTAGGTAAGTCAAACTAGCATATAATTCCTCAATATTACACATGGCTAAGTTATCAAACCATGGCCAATCACTAAGTATCATATAAGAGCAGAGAATTCATCATAAAACTGAAATTTACCATAATACTACTTCAACCCATGAAATTTCCTCACAAAGCTACCAAAACTACAACTTTAATCTACTAGACTACACATATATGAAGTGGAGGGAAGTTTCTTACCAAAGTACCTTGTAACCTCAAGAAAGATGGTAGCTTAGAGCTTTCCTCTCCAAAATCACTCCATCAAAGCCTTTAAATCTCCTTAGTGAGCAAGTTTTATGGAGTAGTTTGCACAAACTTTGATTGGAACTCAAGATTCAAGCAGAAGTTGAAGTTGGAGTTGAAGGTTTCTCTCTTGTTTTTGCCTCCCCTAAAATTTCAGCCAAGCTCAAGAAAAATGGAAGAAATGGAGCCAAGGAGAAGATAAAAAGGAAAGACAAATGCTTGGTCAAAATTTTCCTATGCATCCAACAAGTGTCACCACAAGAATAATTCTCATTTTCGCTTTCTTTTCTCTCTTTTTCTTGGTCCAATATTTCGGCTGCCTTGAGGATATTTTGGGGCTGATTTTCCGTTCACCTACTTCATCCCAAAAAATTGGGGATCTACACTTCCGACCATAAAGTGCCTCATACGGAGCCATCTGAATAGAAGAGTGAAAACTATTATTGTAGGCAAATTCTACTAAAGTCAAGAACTTACTCCAATTCTCTCCAAAATTCAGTACACAAGTCCTCAACATGTCCTCAAGAGTTTGAATTGTTCTTTCAGATTGTCCATCAGTCTGGGGATGATAGGTGGTGCTAAAGTTTAACTTAGTCCCCAACACTTCTTGCATCTTTTGCCAAAACCTCGAAACAAATCTTGGATCCCTATCTGACACAATACTCACAGGTATACCATGTAGTCTGATGATCTCATCCAAGTACAACCTGGCCAACTTCTCCAATGGATATTTCATATTAATCGGCAGAAAATGAGCCGATTTAGTCAATCTATCTACTATCACCCAAATGGCATCATGGCCACTCTGTGTCCTTGGTAAGCCTGATACAAAACCCATGGTAATGTTTTTCCATTTCCACTCAGGTATTTCTAGAGGTTGCAAAAGCCCAGATGGTTTCTGATGTTCGGCTTTAACCTGTTGACAAACCAAGCATGTCTGAACAAATTGGGCAATTTCCTTCTTCATATTTTTCCACCAATATAGACTTTTCAAGTCTTGGTACATTTTATTCCCTCCTGGATGTACTGTAAACTTTGATCGGTGTGCCTCTTCCAAAATTTCTTTTCTAAGCCCTTCATCCTTTGGCATAACCACCCGATTTCGAAATCTCAATATTCCATCTGATCCCAAAGTGAAATCGGTCTGGTCTCCCATCTTGACTTTCTCCACCAACTTTTGCACTTCAGGGTCCTTTTCCTGAGATTCCTTAATACGTTCCAATAAAGTGGAGGTTATCACAATATTCCCCAAAATTACTTTCCTTGGTTCTAACCGAGGATTCCAATAGCTAACTTCCTCCAACAACTGAAATTCCTTAACCATCAACCCAGCCATTTGTACCTGACGGTTCAAAGCATCGGCCACTACATTGGCCTTTCCAGGGTGGTACTTAATCGTGCAGTCATAATCTTCCAGAAATTCCATCCATCTACGTTGCCTCAAATTCAGCTCCTTCTGAGAAAATAAGTACTTAAGGCTTTTGTGATCTGTAAAAACCTCAAATGTTATTCCGTACAAATAATGTCTCCATTTCTTCAAAGCAAAGACCACAGCTGCTAACTCCAAATCATGGGTCGGATAATTTCCTTCATGCGGTTTCAATTTTCTAGAGGCATAAGCTATCACTTTATCATTTTGCATCAAAACACATCCCAAACCTTCCTTAGAAGCATCTGTGTAAACCACAAAACTATCATGTCCATTTGGTAGAGCTAGAACAGGCGCTCTAGTCAACCGTCTTTTCAACTCCTGAAAACTTCCTTCACACTTAGGATTCCAAATAAATTTTCCATTTTTCTTGGTCAACTCAGTCATAGGTCCAGCAATTTTCGAAAAATCTTGGATGAATCTCCGGTAATACCCTGCCAATCCTATAAAACTCCGAACTTTCGTTGGGTTTTCCGGTCGTTTCCATTTCGAAACAGCTTCCACTTTGGCTGGATCCACTTTAATCCCATCCTTAGAAATTATATGCCCTAGGAAAGTCACTTCCTTTAGGCAGAATTCACACTTGCTAAACTTAGCATATAACTGATGTTCCCTCAAAATTTGTAAAACAATTCTCAAATGTTTCTCATGATCTTTCACATTCTTAGAATATACCAAAATGTCATCAATGAAGATCACCACAAATTGATCCAAGTAAGGCTTAAAAACCCTATGCATTAAATCCATGAAAGCGGCAGGTGCATTGGTTAACCCAAAAGGCATTACTGCAAACTCGAAGTGCCCATACCTTGAGTTAAAAGCAGTCTTAGGTATGTCCTTCTCTAAAATCCTCAATTGATAGTAACCTTGCCTTAGATCCAACTTTGAAAACACTACCGCCCCTTGCAGTTGGTCACACAGTTCATCAATGTGGGGTAGTGGGTATTTATTCTTAACCGTAACATCATTTAAGCCTCGATAATCTATACATAACCTCAAACTCCCATCTTTCTTCTTTACAAACAAAACTGGGGCTCCCCACGGGGAATCACTCTCTCGTATAAAACCCCGTTCCAACAAATCCTGTAATTGTAACTTCAACTCCTTCAACTCAGCTGGAGCCATCCTGTATGGTGTCCTTGATATAGGTGCTGTTTCCGGAGCTAAATCAATTTTAAAAGCTATTTCCCGTTCCGGGGGTAGAGACTCCAATTCTTCAGGAAAAACATCAGAAAATTCTTTTACTACCGGTGTGTCCTCCAGATTCACCTTATCGCTAGAGGTATTAATAAGAAAAGCCAAATACCCTTGAGCTCCTTTACTTAACAATTTTCTAGCCCGAATTCCCGAAATAAGTGCAGACGAGGCTAACTTACCCCTCACATCCAATTTCAAGGTTGCCTCCCCTGGAATACACAATTCTACAATTTTCGTCCTACAATTTAACTGAGCATTATATCGGGCTAACCAATCCATCCCTAGGATCACATCATATCCTTTAATCGCCAGGCCTATCAAATCGGCCAGCAATTTTCTTTCCTTCACGCAGATTTCACTATTCTTATACACCAGATTAGCAATTAGACTTTTGTCCCCAGTGGGTGTTTTAACCTCCAAGTCATATGGTAACTTAATTGGCTTCAAGTCTATTCCACTCATGAAATCAGGGTTTACAAAAGAGTGCGTTGCACCCGGATCAATTAAAACCCTAGCTAGGCAGTGAAAGATTGGAATTGTACCTTCGACCACTTCGGTCGCCTCTGGAACTTGTAGATAGTCCAATGCGTAGACCCTAGCCGGTACTTTCGGTCAACTCCCTCCGACACTGGTCTGCTTAGAGGTCGATTTTTCAGGCCTCTGCAGGCTTCCCCCTATCTTCGACGATTTCGGACAATTTGCGATTTGATGCTCAGTGCTCCCACACAGCAAGCATTTTCCCAGCTTTCTCCAGCAGTCGTTCTCAGAGTGGTTGGATTTACCACAATACCCACATGTAACTTGAGGGGTCACAGTCGATCCAACAGATGGTGCCCCCCTAACTGGAGTCGTCCCGCTACGACCTCCCCTCGATAGAGTTCTCCTAGAAGCTCCAGCAGTTCTCGTTCCTCCTTCCCCTCTTCCCTTTTTAGAAGGGTGTACAAACTTACTGGTCTGCCCAGAAGTGCGACTAGGAAAATTCCTTTTTCTGTTGTGAAAATCCCTCACTTGAGATCTTGCATTCTCAACCCTTTGCGCTTTCTCTAAAGCCTCAGTAAAAGTAGAGATTTGGGCTGCAGCCAGGCCCTCCTGAAGTTCCACATTAAGTCCCTGTATGAACCTTCTAATCCTCCTCCGTTCATCGACTACTAACTCAGGAGCGTATTTGGAAAGTTTAATGAACTTCCCTTCATACTCTGCTACAGTAAGGGTTCCTTGTTTCAACTTAATAAATTCGTCCTCCCTTTTCTCTTGGATCAAGGGCGGAAGAAACTTTTCATTAAACTCCCTTGTGAAATTCTCCCAAGTCCAAGGGGTTCGAGCTCTTTCTCATTTTCCTTTTATTAAAATCCCACCAAGCACGGGCCATTCCCTCAAATTGAAAAGCAGCAAAGTTCACTCGCCTATCCTCAGTGTAGTCTAGTGCGGCGAATATATTGGTCATCCTTTCTAACCAATTCTCCGCTACTTCGGGGTCAGGTTCACCCATAAACTTAGGCGGGTTAAACTTTAGGAATCTTTCCAAGGCTCTATCCTCTCCTCTATCCTGGCCCCCAGGTTGGTTAAATGGTCCAGGACCCTGTCTCTCCGCTAGACGTTCTAGGATATCAGTCATCCTATTGATGGCAGTAGCCACTTGGTTACCCTCAACGTTTTCCTGTCCCTGGGTCGGTCCAATTCGCCGATCCCTGGTCATCCCCCTGAGGTTGGGCCTGTCTAGACGCTCGCCCACGGCCTCGACCACTCCTTAATCCTTCCATTAGTCTAAATGTGCCTAGTGCAAGAAATAGATTAATTTAAGCAGAAAACAAGAAATATATCTAAATTAGAACTAACCAAGAAAGCATTGAAATTAACAATAATTTACATTCATAAGCATGTCAAGTTCGTACAATTAGCAAGTTAGGGACAATTCACAAAATATAGCACACAGGTGCTCAAAGTATACTTTTAGTCACAGAAGACTAAAGTAAGAACAAGTGCCCAAAAGTAGGCCACACAAGCATGCAAAATACAATGGCCTCGGCACTCGCGTCACCCTAACTAGTCCTAACTGTACCAGTCAAAAGTCAAAAGGGGTCAACGACTAAGATCCTAGTCCATAGCAGGGCTATCAGGAGGAACCTCCTCCTCGGGATCCTCCTCCTCATCATCAGGAATCACCTCAGCAGCGTCCTCAACCAATCTAGTCGCATCAGCCAGAATCTCGAAAGCCCGAGTACGGACATCCCGTCCTAGTCTAGTAAGTCGAGCCATAGTATCCCGAAGCTCCTCATTAACCACTGCAGATGTGGCTACCTCACCCTCCAGCACCTCCTCGAGCTCGGCAATCCGCTCACCCTGAGCGCTAACCATCTGCCTAAGCGCGTCTACCTCAGCCTGTAGATCGCGGTTGGCATCCACCAACTGACGACGCTCGTCGTCGAAAGCAAGCACCAAATGGTTCGGGTAGGCGAAAGTCAACCTACACGAACATCGAGGGTATCTATCATACGGTGAGTAGCGTACTCGATCTCCTCCCGCTAGAGCTCGGTAGAATATAGTCCTAAGAGGCTCGTAATGACCATTCGCATGGCCATTCCCGTTAGCTGCCGGGGCTCCGTTTCCATCAGCCATCCCTGCAAAATAATAATAATAATAATATTTTTCAAGTTAGAAACTTAAATCACTACTCAGTTCCAATATCCTGCAATGCATGCCCATCTTAATCGTTGGTTCATCCCATTCGTCACTTGAGGTAGGACTAACTTAGTTGCTAGCTCGCCTCAAGTATCACTTAGGGTAGGATTAAGTCATCCCATATCGAGTCTTAAAGGTAGAGTATCTAATATGTCTCCCATATAGACCTCTAACCTAGTGCTCTGATACCAACTGTGACGCCCCACATCTCCCTAAGGCGGACCAAAGGGTATCCGCGGACGCCTGCCCAGCTCTCGCCAGGACTCAAGCAATTCCATTCAATTTAAAACCGAACTAAACACTTCGATGAGAGCAACATGAATACAATAATGCGGAAGCGTTCAAGCTTAACAAGTCACTTAATGTATAACCAGTACATCGGGTAATCATAAAACGACTTAAATTCAAAGTACACGTCAGGGCCCAAACTTTTCAAGTTTTCAATTTCCAAAAGTACAACCCAACCCAGGGCCTAGTCAAAATATATAACAGGAGTCTTAACAAAAGTACAACGGATGGTTTCTCCATATTTCTCCAAGATTCGGTCCTGTTAAGGAAAACAAAACTATAGGGTGAGCTAAACGCTCGTGAGGCCAAGAACACACATGCAAGCACTTTGTCAAATATCAATCCCAAATTTAATAAATAAAATCATGTCTTTCAATAATCAATCATTCAAACAGGAAAAGTAATCAGAAACAATTCAAGGATATAGTAGCTCTCAGGAGCTAAATTCCACTCGCTCTGCCGATGACATTGGTATACCTTCCCGCGTTGACCCTCCTGTCAACCAGGTCAGTATTTCCATTTCCGTAGATCACCACTTACTTCCCTCCGTCCACCGTAGACCCCAAGGGCCCACAAGTCTATTATAAGGCGATACTCTACGAGTATGCCAAGCATGACCTCTCATTAGGTCGAGCTTATATATATCTCATGGCTCGCCCCAGTCCCCGACCAAGCCCATTGCCGGTTCGAGTCCAAGGTCGGCCTATGAGTTTGGGCGTCCCCCATTCATTTAAAAGTCGAGGAGGTTCACTCCATCGACGTATGTATTCATAACATACCATTGCATTTCAGTCATTCATTCAATACATTTCAATAATTCATTTGAAATTAGAACAAGTGCGATAAAGTACGCACTCGCCCTTATTTTCTTGAAATTCCAACAACTACCACAAATAAACATGTATCAAAGATTCACACACTTGACACTCACCGAGCAATTCAATAAGAATTATTTTCTGGGAGTTCAAGTGTGCACTGTGAGATCCTCTTGAAGGTCTCCTTGTGCGCCTGGCAATTAATAGTGGATAATCACACAATTAACCCACTTATCAAGAAGATTGTACACTAGTACAATCTAAGGATTATTTCGCAAAAGGAACCTCAATTACACGTAAATCGAGGTTCAACTTGCCTTTTATTATGTACAATATTATTTAAGTTTTTATCATGAAAATCGCGTGCAAAACGTTTAAAAATATCAAAACAATAAAGAGTTCTTGAAAAACTCTATTTCTTTGAAATTGGAAAATTTTCAGTTTTATTATGAATCTTTGAAAAATCGTAACTCGCTCGGTATAAGTCGAGAATTGGAAAACTTTATACCGTTGGAAACCTCTTGGAAAGTACTATAAGTTCCTAGAAGACACTTTTCCATGAATCGAAGTGAAAAGTGTTCATGGCAGACTTAAGTTGGATTTCGGCCAACTTTGGAAATTCGGCACGATTCACACGTTGCAAACCGGCCTCTGAAATTTGCAGCTCAATTAGTGTTACAAGTGAGGTTTATAACAAAACAAGCGGATCAAGGATCGGAGTTTCGAGTACCGACATACGGTAGCCCGAAGTTTGGGAAATTCAAGACTGGAGAAGAATTTCCAGATTTGAACCTCCAACATGAGGAATTTAATTGGGTATCGAAACGAACTTGGATTGGTACCAAAATTGGTAGTATTTTTCTCCCATATGAAAGGTACCGCTCTATCAAATTTCAGGGAAAAATACCTTCGGTAAGATAGTTAATTAGTCAACCAAAGTTCAGGAAAATTATAAGGCAATCTGCCTTGAGACTTTCATTACCCAATTCAAAACGTTTAATCAAGCAAACTATCCAATCATGGTTCATTTGTGAAATAAAGGCCCAAGAAACATCCATAATGCCTTTGGTAAGTGTTTAGTATCAAGAATATCAATTAACAAGTTCACTCCAAGATCTTGTTCCAAACCAGTCCAACATTAGGGTTTTTCCAAAACAGAGCAGTCCACTTGTTTCAGTCACAACTCAGTCAATATAACTCGAAATCGAGCATGGCTTACGCCGTTGGAAAATACATTCATAGGGTTAAAATATCACAGAAGAAATAGTTCCCAAATTCGGCACCCATCTGGTTTAAAATCGGGCATCAATTTGCTGCCTGAACACTTCATTCCAGATGAACAGAGCAACAGGACAGCGAACTTAAAACATTTGGTTCGGCTTGCTCACAAAGAATCAGAACGTGCATTATATACCAAATTAAAGCCAGGAATATCTAGTTTCCAACGCCACCAACGGAACATGATTTCGACATCCGAGGACAGAGTTATAGCCAAAATACTACCACTGGTCAGAATCATACGCGAACAGTTTTCCAGATTTGCTAGTTTCTCAAGAAAAATTCATTTGCTCAATCAAACCTCAATATTTTCCAATGAAATTTTTCACACATCAAATACATCCTATAAACATCCAATTCAAGCTGTTAGACCATTAAAATTTGGCCTCAAAATGGCCGAACATGGCAGGGGCAAAATCAGAAGTTTTTGCTTCTTACACCCAATGAAGTTTCTACTAATTACCCACCACTAATGCATCATTATAACCACTAAACCAACAATATAATCACCATCAATCATCAAATCAGCAACAACAACCCAAGTGTGGGAATTCAAAGAGCCCACAATCACATTTTTACACCATACACAAGCTAACCAAATGCATGCATGAACTTAACAAGGTAAGATAGCTTCCAAACTTCAAGTTTCCAAGAGTGGATCATCACTTACTTTGGGTTGATGTTCAGCAGAATTTTCGGCCCTCTATTACCCCAGAAAAACCGTGATTTCCAGCCCTTGTTTGCAGCTCAAAATGCTCCTCAAGTATCAAGCTAAGTGTGGTGCAAGTTTGGTTGAATTTGGAGATGATTTGGGGTGGTTTTGAGTGAATTTTGTGAGCAGAAATTTTGAAGCAAATGAGTTGGAGAGAGAAGAGAGCTGGTCGGCAATGAGGAGAGAGAAGATGGAGAGAAATCTGATTTCCTTTAGCTTCCAAGAGAAGGTGAAATTAGTGGTGGAAATTCACCCAAAAGTCAACTCTCATTAGGGGCCGTTTGGTGCGATTACGGCTCGATTTTCTCGCGCGTTTGGTTCACTAGTGCACTAAACCTCCAATGCATTAATATTCATGTAAGTATTATTCACTCTTAATTATCCCGAAATAAGGGTCTAAGTCCCTCAAATAAAGTCGCGCGCGTGAAAACGCGTACCGTCAAATTTAACGTTATAATGCGAAACTTCCGAGAAATTCTTATAACGATTGCACTACTAACTATCACTTAAGTATTTATTCATAAGATTACTTATTTTAGGACCATAGTATAAGTCTCCAATATTCCAAGCTTATTGTGCTACTACGCGGATAAAATCTCCAAGCACTATTCACTATTTTTACTAAACGCGCTCCAGGTAATTAATTTTTGAAACGAATCATTTTAAAAATATAACGAAATTATATTACCATGTATTTAGGTCTAATAAGACTAGAAATATTCCTTGGAAATAAAATCCAATTAAATAATTTATTAAGCCATAAATCAGGCATAAAATAATAGTTTTTACGAGTCCTCACAACTTCCCCTAAATTTCTTACTTTTCCAGCCATTAAGGCTTCATTATTTCCTCGAATCAGTCCCAACATCTCACACAAAATTCACCTCATTTCTAAAACCCATTCACTAGGCTCAAAGTAAAAGTTAACTAGGAAATGACCGGAATAAAAGTAAGCCTTAAAACATACAAACAAGTACAATGAGACTCGATAACTAATCATAAATCAATGCCAAATATGACCCCAATAGGGTTCCATAAGCATATACAATCATTAGAGAAAACCAGAAAATTCGGAAATGCAATTAGCTTTGGCCCTGAAAAAACAGTTTTTGACTTCTTTTTGCGGTAATGGCACCAAATGCCCTATGACTATCGGATGAAGGTGTCAGACCCACCCTTTCGAAGCTAAAAGACAGCGCTACAACATCACAGAAGGTCATTCAACCCAGTTTTGAGTGCAAACAGGTCAAAAATGCAAGATACTACATCAAAACGTAAAACAGATTCACCAAAACGCATTCTAGCGGAAATATCATAACTCAGGCTCTACAAGTCCAAATCCAGAAATTCCAAAACCAGTTGAAAGCTAAGAAACAGGGATAAATTTCATCAGAAGGCCTCAACAACTCATTCGGAAGCAATCCAGACCAAAACAACCAATTATAGAAGCAAATCCCAATTTCGGGTAAAACCAGAACAGCAATAGTAATTTCGACTTATCGCATTCTATACTACTCCGATTGACCTGAAATTTTGTAGGCACCTCTAAAATGTCATTCCCTACAACTTTTATGTTTTGAGCTAAGGCCAATTCGACCTCTAACTAGGACCTAAAATTTCGGACAGAATGCCCCCTCAAGAACCCTAGTTTTCTGAAATTTCTTCCAAACCAGAAATTGGTTGCAATTAATCACTTTTCCCACCTCCTTAAGTCATTATAGACCATATCCAATCATCATAGATAACCACACAATCATGCTTATATTAAAACAGAAAAATCCCCAAAAATAATAAAACTTCATCATTTCAACCACAAATCAAGAAATAATCCATAAACTTGCATCTCTTACTACCACTAAGCATGATTTAAGCATCAATTAAAGGAGGAGGGTGGTTCTTCACAACTTACCTCAAGAACAAGAGAGAGAGAGCTATTGACCACCTTAACTTTCCAAACAACTCCACAAATCCACTCACTAACTCTAATTGAAGAGGTTTTATGGAGTAATTTCAAGGTTGGATGGCTAGTTTTGATGATTTGGAACAAGATTGAAGTGTTTTCTTCCTTGTGCTTGGAGTAAGAGAGAGAGAAAGGGAGAAAGAGAGGGCCAGCCACTTCTTGATGTTTTTTGAAGATTTTTGGTCAATTTTAAGCTATTTTAACCAATTTGGTAAAAAGGTCAAAAGGTGAATAGTTGTGGATAACTCAACCCAATCACATGGTGACACTTGTCACCTCATTTAATGACTTGCCTAACTTTTTTGTCTCTCATACACCTATCCACTTGGTACCTCTAAATATCTCACAACACCCGGTAAATTAATTCCAGTATCCAAAACTTAACCTAATTGGCCGAATTTTTCTGAACTTTTCGCACTAGCGGGTCCCACGTCCGGTATACGCTCTTAATTTCTCAAAATCCATTCGATACTAGAAAAATCATCTAAAAACTATATCTGCTCCTTAAAATTATATTAAAAAAAATTTCTAATCACGAAAATGCAGAAAACAAGCCATGAAAAATTCTAAAACCTAGAAAATGAAAATTACGGGTTCTCACACTCACACTCTCTCCCCCTTAAGAGAATTTCAAACTCGAAATTCATACCTTTAGTTGTAAACAGCTCTGGATACTTTTTCTTGCATGTCTTTCTCTAGCTCCCAGGTTGCTTCCTCCACCTCATGGTGTTTCCATAGAACCTTAACCAGTGGAATTTGCTTGTTTCTCAAGTCATTCACCTTCCTATCCAGTACTCGAATGGGTCGTTTCTCATAGGTTAAAGAGTCGTCCAGTTCAATATCTTCTGGTGGCAAAATGTGAGTTGGCTCCGGATGATATTTCTTAAGCAAAGAAACATGAAAAACATCATGGATTTGAGACAAACTACCTGGTAACTCAAGTCGATAAGCCACCTTTCCTATTCGCTGGAGTATACTGAAAGGTCCTATGTACCTCGGTTGCAACTTTTTCCCTTTTCCTCCTTTAATCTTTCCTTTCAATGGAGTAACCCTAAGGAATACTTTATCTCCTATCTCAAACTCCAAATCCTTCATTCGATAATCGGCATAGCTCTTTTGTCGACTTTGGGCCATTTGAAACCTCTGACGAATCACCTTTACCCTTTCGTAGGCCTCCTCAACCCATGGTATTGTAGCTGAATTTATAATCTTCCTCTCTCCAACTTCATCCCAATGGATTGGTGATCGACACCTTCATCCGTACAATACTTCATATGCGGCCATTTGAATAGAAGAGTAATAATTATTGTTATATGCGAACTCAACCAGGGTTAAATATTGGCTCCAACTCTCTCCAAAATCTACAATACAAGCTCTCAGCATATCTTCAAGAGTTTGAATGGTTCTCTTAAATTGTCCATTGGTTTGAGGATGATACACTTTCCTCGAGCCTCTTGCAGCTTTTGCCAGAATCGAGATACAAACCTGGGGTCTCTATCGGATACGATACTCACTGGTACCCCATGTAATTTCACTACTTCATCCATATAGAGTTTGGCAAGTTTCTCTAAAGAATATTTCATATTTACTGGCAGGAAATGTGCAGTCTTAGTTAATCGATCAACTATCACCCAAATCGCATCATGCCTATTTTGAGTTCGTGGTAACCCTGATATAAAATCTATCGTTATATGCTCCCACTTTCATTCAGGGATCTCTAAAGGCTGTAACAGACCTGACGGTTTTTTATGCTCAACTTTCACTTATTGATATGTAAGACACTTTTGTACAAACTGGGCAATCTAAGTTTTCATATTATCCCACCAATACAAGCTCTTGAGATCCTGGTACATCTTACCACTACCTGGATGCATCGTCTACCTAGAACGGTGAGATTCCTCCAAAATTTCCTTCTTAAGTTCTTCATCCTTAGGTACAACGATGCGATTTCGAAACGTTAAAATCCATCAGGACCTAGGTTAAAATCAGGCAATTCTCCTTTCTTCACTTTTTCCACCCACTTTTGTACCGTTGGTTCTTTCATTTGGCCCTCTTTAATCCCATCCAACAGTGTCGACTTCACCTCAATATTTCCAAAAATAACTTTCCATGGCTCCAGACAAGGGTTCCATTCACATACATCCTCTAACAAGCTCCACTCTCCCACCATTAAACTTGCTAGTTGAACCTTTTGATTTAGACCATCTGCTACAATGTTGGCCTTTCCTGGATGGTAATTAATCGTACAATCATAGTCTTCTAAAAACTCCACCCACCGACGTTGTCTCAGATTTAGCTCTTTCTGAAAGAATAAGTATTTAAGACTTTTATGATCCGTATATATCTCAAATGTCACCCCGTATAAATAATGCTACCATTTCTTCAAAGCAAACACAACCATTGCAAGCTCTAAGTCATGGGTTGGATAGTTTTGTTCATAAGACTTTAACTTTCGAGATGCATAGGCAATCACATTCCTATTTTGCATTAAAACACACCCTAACCCTTCTCTCGAAGCATCAGTATATACCGTATAGTTATCCTTCCCATTTGGCAAAGCTAACACCAGAGCCATGGTCAATTGCTTCTTAAACTCTTGAAAACTATTCTCACACTTAACATCCCAAATGTACTTTCCTTGTTTCTTTGTCAAATTAGTTCGGGGTCCCGCAATTCTCAAGAAATTTTTTATAAACCGACGGTAGTACCTTACTAGACCCAAAAAACTTCGCACTTCAGTAGGATTCTTCGGAGCTTCCACTTTAGCCGGGTCTACAGTAAGTCCCTCCTTTGAAATTATATGGCCTAGAAACGCCACTTTCTCTAACCAAAATTCACACTTGCTAAATTTAGCAAACAACTGGTGCTCTCTTAGGGTTTGTAGCACTATTCTCAAGTGTTGTTCATGCTCTTCCCTTGTCTTCGAGTACACTAGGATACCATCAATAAACACCACCACGAACTTATCTAAATAGGGTTTAAAGACTCGATGCATTAGATCCATGAATGCCGCTGGGGCATTGGTTAAGCCAAAAGGCATTACCGCAAACTCAAAATGCCCATATCGAGTGTTAAAGGCCGTTTTTGGCACATCCTCCTTTCTAATTCTCAATTGATAATACCTTGTCAAAGATCCAACTTAGAGAACACCACAGCCCCTTGTAATTGATCAAACAACTCATCAATGTAGGGCAAAGGATTTTTATTCTTAATGGTTACTGCATTCAATCCTTGATAATCAATGCATAATCTTAAACTCCCGTCATTCTTTTTGACAAATAGTACTGGAGCGCCCCAAGGTGACTCGCTCTCATGTATGAATTCCCGTTCTAACAAGTCTTGCAATTGAATAACTCCTTAAGTTCAGCAGGTGCTATTCGATACAGGGTTTTTGAAATGGGAGTAGTTCTAGGTGCTAGGTCAACCTTAAACTCAATTTCTCTTTCAGGTGGCAATGACGCCAACTCATCTGGGAACACATCTGGATACTCATTGATCACCGGCATATCTTCTAGCTTAATCTTTTCTCCCGGGGTATTAACCAGAAAAACTAGGTAACCCCGTGCCCCATGACTAAGCAATTTCCTAGCCCTTATTCCCAAAATGAGAGCAGATGAGGCTAACATACCCTTCATGTCTAATTTGAGAGTTGCCTCACCTGGTACGCAAAATTCGACCACCTTCATCCTGCAATCTACCTGAGCATGATAATGAGCTAGCTAATCCATGCCTAGAATAACATCTTACCCCTTAATAGCCAGACTTATGAGGTCAACTACTAATTTTCGCTCATCAATCCAAATGTCGCAATTTCTATACACCTCATTAGCAAGTAAAGTTTGGTTACCCGTAGGTATCTTTACTTCTAAGTCATATGGCAATCTTGTGGCTTTCGCATCAATTCCAAACATAAATGTAGGGCTAACAAAAGAATGGGTTGCACCATGGTCTATCAAAATTTTGGCTAAACGATGAAAAACAGGAATCGTACCTTTCGCTGTCTCCGTCGGTTCAGGTACCGATTACTGGTCCAACGAATATACTCTAGTTGACACCCTTGACTTGGTCCCTCCTACATTGGTTGATTTCGGGTTTGGTTTGCCAGCCGACTAAACGTCATTAATTAGGGGGCAATTACAATCTGGTGCTCCGTACTCCCACACCTTAAACACTTTTGAGCTTTCCTCCAACAGTTATCCTCGGTATGGTTCGATTTCTCACAATATCCACAGGATACTCGGGAAGCGGAGGTCTGGCCTCCCTATGGAACATCTCTTCCTTGTCCTCTTTTACGTTGGCCTCCTCTCTGGGTACCTCCCCTCGATGTACCCGTAAACCTTCCACCTCCAGCTCCACGACCGGCTTTAGAGGGTAGCATGTTTCGATCACTCTGTGCCGGCCCTTGATGTCCACCAGGCGCCTCTCTCCATTTTGCATGAAAATTTCTTACTTATGCCCTGGCAATTTCTATTCTCTGGGCCTTCTCCAAAACCTCCGTAAAAATGTTAATCTGGCCAGCTGCCAAGGTCTCCTGTATCTCTACATTGAGCCCCTGCACAAATCTGCTTACCTTCCTTTGCTCTGTAGCTATCAACTCAGGAGCAAATTTGGATAACTTCGTAAACTGAGTCTCATACTCAACTACACTTAAAATTCCCTGATGGAGATTAAAATAATCATCCTTGTCGCGCCCCACTTTTTGATTGGTGGTGAATATGAGTAGTGTGTGAGATATGTATGTGAACGTGTGTGAAAGTGAAAATAGAAGGCCGTGGGATTGTGAAATGCGACGGTTTGGCCAAATAAAGTTCAAAAAGGGTTTTTTGGATGAAAAAATGGAGTCGCCACTTGGTATAGAGTTAGGGTGTACCAAGTCACCCAAAAATGATTTTTTGTTTTCGAACGAAAAAGTAAACAAACCTTTTTAAAGAACTTTTAAGTCTACGTAACCAAAGAAAGGGATCGGGGGTCACATTTGATAAGGAAGAAGGCAAAGGCAAGGCCTAAGGCACTCCCTTACCCTAGCCAAAGCTAGTTGCGTGACTTAGCCCTACTTTTCCTAATTCTTCTACCCAAAATATGCGTTGCATGTTGGACGTGACTAATGGATACGAAAAAAGAAAGAAAAATGCAATCCTAAATCTAAAATGTCTCTTATGAGGCTTTTTGGTCCCAACCACATGAGTTGTGGTGGCCAATAAGGAAAGCCCTCATAGAGGTCATGGTTAGTGCAAATGAGGACTCAAGTATGAGTGTAAGTGTGCAAATGTAAGAAAAGTGCAAGTGTGCGAATGTAAGAAAAGTGCAAGTGTGCGAATGTAAGAAAACTGCAAGTGTGCCAATAGAGAAAATAAAGGTGTTTGTGTGCAAGTGGATGAAAATAAGGTATAATGGTAGTAAATATATAAATGCAATTGGGTGCAATTTGTGGGGTAGAAAAATAAACAAGTGATAGAAAAAGAAATAAAATGTGCAAACATGGCATGTGGAGTGAGAAAAATATAAATAATGAGAAAATGTGGATAAAAAAGGTGAGGAAGTGATATGATAAAAATGAGAGTGTATGAACCTAGAGGAATGCATCAAGTCGGGTATGGGAATGACTCCTAACTTCATGATTTTAATTTTCCCTTTGATTAGAAGGAAGAACTAGCATGCTAAGGCTATTTTGTAGCCACACTCCCTCGTTTCCCTTACCAAAAGGGGACTCTCAAGCAAATGTACCCTATAACTAGTATGAGGATGCAAAAACCTAAAATGAAGGGGAAAGGATTGGAGGAGCATGCCAAATGCTAGAAAACTAAGAAAAATGCATGATATGTAGTGAAACATGCAAGTATGTACTAACGAGAGGGGACGGCCTATCGGGTCTAGCATTGGACTAGCCCTTTTCTAAAATTCTCTCACAAACATTGGACTTGCGAGAGCTCGAGGTGAAAGACCATGGCCAGCGTTGGACTAGCCACGGTGACGCATTCATCCATCACATTCATCTATGACTATAGAAAGCAAGTAGACATGCCAATCACCTATAAACACGTAGCACATAACACTTAGCATGCTCGACTAAATGCAAGAGCCTAATAAAGCAAATTAACACGTAGCAACAAAAGCAAGCAATCAATCTAATGAACTTATTACATTCGCTAACTAAAACAAAAAAGGGGAAGGGAAAAATGGACAAAAATGCTCTCCAAGCCCTATCTATTACAAGCCAAGAGGTGTACACATACCCCATAAAAGAATAACTTAATAAAGGCAAAAGTAAATGAAATAAATGAAAGGAAATAAGGAAAGGTAAGGGAAGCAAGTAGACATGCAATTCTCACTTAGCACGTTGGATCACATAGGAGAGAGACAAAAAGGGATAGATGAAGTTATACCTCCCCGTTTGTGATGTTAGTAAAGTGAACAAGACTTAACTTGGGCTAGAGTCACCAAAGAAAGGGATAACTTGGGCTAAAACCACCAAAGCAAGGGATTAATGCACCAATTTAATTACCAATTAATTACATGGAATAAAAATAACACGAAATTGAAGCACTTAAAACACCCAAATAGACTAAACAACCTATACTCAAAGGTTTAAAGCAGACAAAGACCCAATTGAAAGAATTAGTCAATCATTCGAGTCCAATCGAAACATTTAAGAACTTCAAGGGTCCAAGAACAAAGCAAGGGTCAAGTAGTCACAAATAATCACATAAATGTTAAAGCATCTAAATAACTCAAACAGCCATGTTCGCAAAGCTGGGGCCTAATTGAAAGGAAAAAGGAAGTTTGAGGGCTCAATTTGATTGATTTTTCCAATTATTTGGGCCAAATTAGCATTATGGGAGACTTGAAAGGTTAAAGTGTAAATTTTCCTTTTGGTTTTCATGCATGCATACGTAGAAGGCTTTCTTTTCTGCACCAATTCAGCCGCACTTTTCTTTCCATTTTATCATGCAGGCAAATTCAACAAGAAACCAGAATTCTACCTATCCATCATTGACTAACATGCGACTTCATAGCAGGATTTGAAATTGAGAATCAGAGCTGACCATCAGGAGTGCAAACTAAAAACAGAAATAGAAGGAAAAAGAAAAAGTGCCGCAAGTTTTCTGCAATACTTTGCTTTTATGCTTTCAGAAAACAAAACAAATCCAAACGCACAGCTTGTATATCAAAATTCTGGTTTCAAACCCCAAACACACAGTTTTAAACTAGGCGTAAACTACATACTCACCATCATAAAAAAAACCTTAGAAAGGTCTCACGCTCATGCAAAAATTCTGGAAAACATACAAACTCTTGAAGAACAAAAGCTACCGCAAATTTCTCCATTTCTTATTCAGGCAACCCAGATTAGCATTATGCATTTTATCATGATCAAAGTAATCTGTGCACAATCAAATGCATTGTAGTGAAGTAGATAAATGCATCCAGACCGCAAAACAAAGACAGGTGGCTTTGAATTTGGTTCAAGGAACATCAAAATCACAAACTTCCTTGCAAGTTTCTGGTCTGGAAAAAGAAATTTCTTTTGCAAAGTACACCATTCCCATTACGCACCCCATTGCACCCAACTAGAGACAAAACAAAGGGAAAGACAAATGCAACCCAGAGATAAGCAAACAGGTCTCAAAAGTTAAACAAACCAAAAACTTCAGCAACTCAAAGAAAAAAAAAATCTGTTCGCACAGCTGCTGAAACATATCGAGAGCTTCGAAATTATTGTAACAGATTTTTATGCACATTATCTCAGACCAACACAATCTTAACCCAAGCAACAAGATCTTCAAGGATGCAAATCAGAAACTTTGACAACCGAAACATTTCCCATGAACATAAAACAGAAGAGACGAGATACTAAGTAATGATAACAGACATCTGAAACAGATTCAGAGAATCCACGCTTAGAAAGCTTCAAAAATCTGAACTTTTAAAAGGAAACTTGAATTTAAAGGAAAAGGGTAGCTCACAATGCTTTCTTTCAAGCCTTTTGCGGTGAGGCTTTGCACACGGTGGTGGTGGATTCTGATGGTAGCAGCGGCGTCAGCAACCCATCGCCGAGACCTTCGATTCTTGGTGGTTCTTTACTTTGGTTTGGCTTGGACCAAAATCCCTTAAGCTCTCCCCAGAACCTCTTGGTTTTTCTCACTTTTCTCTCCAGATTTTCCAGCCATCACCCCGTCTCCTCTCTCTCTCGGTCGCTCCCTAATCTCTCCTCTCAACTTTCTTAGCCGCCACCCTCAGAATTTTTCTCAGTTTGTCAGCCGTTCTCTCTCTGGTTTCTGACCACCAGCCGAAAAAACTCCCAGCCTCTCTCCAAATACCCTAGCCGTATCTCTAGTCCTCTCTTCGTTTCTCTCTTTTGCTGTCAAAAACCTCTCCGATATTTTCCCTTTGCTGGTTTTCTTTCTCTTTGTTTTCCCACTGCCAACACTCTTTAAGCGCTCAGTTTTTCAGCCGTCACTCCTTCTCTTACCCACTTCAGCCTCTCTCTATTCCTTGCTGCATTTTTCTTTTTATATCAGCTGCCCCCCCCAAAACCTCATCTCAATGGTTAATAAACAACCTCAGTTCCCCTCCTTTCTTTAACCATCCGATCCAGAAAAAACTCCCATGCAAAATGACCATTTTATGCCGCTGCATGTGTGGCTTTTTTTTTAAGTAATTTAACAAAATTAAAAATAAAATTAAGTAAGAAAAACAACAATTTAAGTAACATCGGACAAAAATAAACAAACTAGAAATAATAAAGTTACGATTTTCATTTTTCTTCTTTTTTTTTCTTCATTTTTTCAAGAAAACATTGAATTTAAATCACAAACAACTAAAACATATTTTTTGAATGCTTTTTCTTGTTTTTTTTTTCTTTTCGAGAAATTCTATAATAAAAACTTAAAAATGAAAAATAATAAAATAAAAACTAAAAAACTAAAAACTAAAAAGTGAATAAAACTAACACGACAAATAAAAAACTAAAAAATAAATAGTAAATGAAATTACACTAAAATTTTGGTGTCTGCAGTTTGTCCTTCTTTGTCTGAGTTTTGAAAAAACTTGAGACAAAGAAATAGACGCCAAATACTTACTTGTGTTATTTGGCCGCAAAATGATTCCAACGAACAGGAATTTAAAACGAGACTGACCCGAACAGGAAATTTAAAACGGGACTGACCCGAACAGGAATTTAAAACGGGACTGGCCCGAACAGGAAATTGATTGACCCGAACAAAAAATTTAAACGGGACTGACCCGAACAAGAAGTTTAAAATCAAGGGACTGACCCGAACAAAATTTAAAATCATGGGACTGTGTGAGAACCCGTAAAACCCTAATTATTTTCCTAGGGTTTATTTCCCCTTAATTGCATGTTTTCTGCATTTTCTGGCGTAGAAATATTTTCTTAGTGAATTTTATGAGCAATTATAGTTTTAAGATGATTTTCCTAGCATTGGAGAAATTTTAGAAAATTAAGAGTAAATAGTGGACGTGAGACCCACTAGTGCGAAAAGTTCGGAAAAATTCGGCCAATAAGGTTAAGTTTTGGATACTGGAGTTAATTTATCGGGTGTTAAGAGATAAGTAGAGGATGTTATTTGGATTGGTATGAGGGGGAAACAAAGAGATAGAGATTCATTTATGAAGTGACAAGTGTCACCATTTGATTGGTTGGACACTATTCACTTTTTGACTTTTTTTACCAAGTGATTAAATATCTTAAAATTTCACAAAAATCACCATTTCTTCTCTCTCTCATGGCCGAACCTCTTGCAAGGAAAAGGAAGAAAACTTCTCCAAGTTTCAAGCTTCAAACTAGCTCAAATCTTCCAAGAAAATTACTTAAACTAGTTTCTACTCCATAAATTCCCTCTAGTTGGTGCTAGTAAGTGATTTGGTGAAATTTTTTGGAGAAGCTAAGGGTGGGGTGGGGTGCAACCTTGGTGAAAACCCGAATGGGCGCCAAGGTAGGTTTCTGCAATGAGCAAGCACAAAGAGCAACAACTGGTGGTTTGGTCCATTTAGATTTCTTCTCATTTTTGTCATACCTCTGGCAACATTGAATTCCGGAGCTAAGATATCCAGAGATTTGAATATGACATCTGTTGGCCAAAGCTGTCATTTTGTAAAACATTCTTTTGCAAATACATTCTTAGGAAACTCATTTTTTCCAAATTACTTGCATTCATGGCATTTTTTTGTAGAATTTAAGCACAAATGGTTAGGTGTGCATTCTTGTGCATATTCATTTTTACATGACATGTGAATTTTTTTGCATACCTCATTCTTTATCATTGAATTGTGGTGAATGACAATCCCCGTGGTTTATTGCAAAAAGTATGCTTGGATTCAATCATCTTTTGGAAATAGTTGAAATTCAGCCAAGCCAGTTACACAAACTTCATAATAGGGCAAAGCACATACCTGGTCAGTTTGAAAATCGGAAGAGTCTTAGGGTGAGAAATCCAACTCAATTGGCTGCCGCAGCAAAAGTTGTTAAAAGCGTCGAAAGACTCATGTTTACACGATTCTCAAAGGAAAACGGATCAAATGGTGGTGGCAATTCCTTTGTTTTTCTCTTTTGCAGGAAAATTGCATGCACAAATGAAAGTAGTCACACCTCGCACTGGAATCGGTGTCGGAAAAGTCCTCCGGTGAACAAAGGCAGATCAAAAATATTGCAAGCAAATCTGATCAAAAGGTGCAACAGAATCAACTATGGACTCAAAATTGCAGAAAATTCACCATACTGGGGCAAATTTTTGGGATTTCGTGAAGCCAGAATCTTATGAATCAAGGTCTCAAGGAGGAGCAACCATAATACAAATCAATTGATCGGTTGCACAAATTGGGGAAGACTGGGGCAAATTATTTCGACAAGTCTCTCTCAGTCAGGGAAAAATCAAAAAAATAAAAAAAAAAAATCAAAAAATCAAAAAAATAAAAAAAATCAAAAAAATCAAAGTCAAAAATCAAATCAAGCCAACCTCGGCAGGACCGGGTATAATCCCGCTGACCGCTTTTATCAATTGGGACCGGGTTTTATCCCGCCAACCTCGGCAGGACCGGGTATAATCCCGCTGACCGCTTTTATCAATTGGGATGGGGTTTTATCCCGCCAACCTCGGTAGGACCGGGTATAATCCCGCTGACCGCTTTTATCAATTGGGACCGGGTTTTATCCCGCCAACCTCGGCAGGACCGGGTATAATCCCGCTGACCGCTTTTATCAATTGGGACCGGGTTTTATCAATTGGGACCGGGTTTTATCCCGCCAATCTCGGCAGGACCGGGTATAATCCCGCTGACCGCTTTTATCAATTGGGATGGGGTTTTATCCCGCCAACCCCGGCAGGATCGGGTTCTATCCCGCTGACCGCTTTTATCACGTTGGGACCGGGTTTTATCCCGCCAACCTCGGCAGGATCGGGTTTTGTCCCGCTGACCGTCCACACCCTGTCAGGCTCAGATGTTATCCCACCGACCAATTCATCACACTGGGGCAAATTTTTAGATAATTTTTCAAACAAGTCTTATACAGTTCTTCATTTTACATTTCTGTTCGGGTCAGTCCCGTTTTAAAATCCTGTTCGGGCCAGTCCCGTTTTAAAATCCTGTTCGGGTCAGTCCCGTTTTAAAATCCTGTTCGGGTCAGTCCCGTTTTAAATTCCTTGTTCGGGTCAGTCCCGTTTTAAATTCCTTGTTAGGGTCAGTCCCGTTTTTTTAAAATTCCTGTCCGTTCAAATCATTTTGCAGCCAAATAACACAGGTAAGTATTTGGTGTCTACTTTTTTGTCTCAAGTTTTTTCAAAACTCAAACAAAGAGGGGCAAACTGTAGACACCAAATTTTTAAATAATTTGTATGTTGCATCTAATTCATGATTTTGTTTTAGATTGTCTGCATTTTAGTTGTTACCTTTTTATTTGTCTTTTATTTGCTAATTATTTGTCATATTAATTTTGTTCACGTTTTAGTTTTAGTTTTAGTTTTAACGTAAAATTTGTGAAAAAAAAAGGAGGAAATTGATGGAAAAAACGGAAAATTGTGCTTTGTTGATTCTAGTTTATTTAGTTTCTATCCAATGTTAATTAAATTATTTTTTTGTTGTTTTTGTTGTTTGTTATCTATCTTTATTATCAGTTTTATTTAATTAATTTCAAAAAAATAAAAATAAAAAAAAATAAAAAAATAAAAAATCACAATTCCATTTCTGCCGAATCCATTTTTCCACTTCTCATTCCAGCATTTTCCATTTGCTATTGCCGACCAACTCCACTCACCAGATCACCCTATATACATTACATTACCACACACTCTCTTGGGGGGGGGGTTCTAATCACCACAATATCTTCATATTCCATTGGCTTTTCTGCCTGGAGCCGTGAGTGACTAGCTACTTTGGAGTTAACGACCGAAAGAGAAAAAAAGTGAGGACTTAGCTTCATTCCCAGCTCCACACGTCCATTTCCTTTACTGCCGTGAGCCGTGAGTGAGTAGCTTCCTTGGAGTATCGACTGAGAGAGAGGGAGAGGCCGAACTGCAATTTCTTTTGCTGTCTCTGTTCTGCCATAAGCTGAGGGAAGAGACCAGGGAACCATCACCTTCTTCGTCAACCTCAGACCAACAACCACCAGCTGCAACCTCAACCAAGCTGCATTTCACCATTTCCAGCCGCAACTCATCAAACCAGAACCAGCAAACCCCGCGGAAGAAGAGAGCCGAGAGGGAGAAAATTTTCAGAATTTCTGTGCAAGAGCTTAGCTTGCTGTGAGGTAATTTCTGGACTTTTTAGGTTGATTATTAGTGGAGGAAACTATATGCGAGTTGCATGTGAGGCTTGTACAGTCGGTGGATAGAAATCAAGCCATTAGGAAATTTCTGTTTTGGCTAAGTGTTGCTGCCGAGAAACTGATGAGAGAATGCAGCTGTATTTCTGTTTTTCTAGGACAATCTGAGCACCTAAGTGTACTTAGCCGAATGAAATTGTGATGATTAAGACTATGCATGTTAAATTGTGCATTCGGATGATGTTATGAAGCATGCAGAAATTCTGTTTTGGCTAAATGTCTCTGCCGATGAACTAATTTGGGACATGTAATTTTAATTCTGACTCCATGTGATAATCTGAGCTTAATTGAGGATCCAATTTGATAGATAACCTTTTTATTTGGTGTTGCATGTGAACCTTATGGCCAGGAATCTGATTACATGGCTGGAATTTTTTTTTTATTAGAAGTTGTTGGACTGCTAAACACTTTTCCAGCTTAGCCGATGGAGTTGTTTTGGGAGTTGTATAGGTATTTTAGAATGAGATTTGCTGGAAAGTGTTTGATTCTCATTGGGTTGTGTGTTTAGCTAACTAAATGCTGGATGATTAAGCCCTGCATGAGATTAATTAACTGTGTTCTGTTCTTGGTGTTCTGTGATGACTTGGTGCTGGTTTAAGATGTCATGAATACGTTGTTTCCCTCGTTGCCCAAAAGGAAAGACACGGCAAGAGCCATTCCTTCCTTTACCTGTGATAGACCAGGCTTCCTCTCTTCTCTTTTTTCTGTTTTCCTACGTTAGAATAATTCTGGTTTTGTTTAGAGTTTAGGTGAAGTTTTTGTATAATGAACTATTTTTCATAGTTTTCTTTTGGGGCTGGAAATGAGGTAGCAGGGCTGAAGCCTTTTGATGGTTGCAACAATGTTTATTGTCGGTGTTGCTAAAATTGCCAAAGACCTTTTGGTTGCTGCATTTTTTTTTTCCTTTGGCTGAGAGTCTTGTCCTCATTTTTTGGCTTGCGTGAAGGTCCTTGTTGTTTCTGATTCGGTCATCCCTTTGTACGCATGATAGGATTTTGAAACAGGTTTTTTGATTTGAGATGTTTGAATGCATATGCCATGCAAATACTGAAGTTCAAGAGCATTGCTTACTGAAGTATAGAACCATTGATGTCCTGCTAAGTTTTTCTGTTTTGTTTAAATAAAGTGGCTAAGTTTTCTGGTTGTTTGGTCCAAATGAAGTTGTTTGGATTGGAGAATGTACAATCCAAGTTGTGCTTAAAA
Organism: Coffea arabica; assembly: GCF_036785885.1. Lineage (NCBI taxonomy): Eukaryota > Viridiplantae > Streptophyta > Magnoliopsida > Gentianales > Rubiaceae > Coffea > Coffea arabica. The sequence goes on from NC_092326.1 coordinate 24,848,191, forward strand.
TTCGGCATTTGAACATGGAGAGTGTAGTAAATTTTGTGGTTGTAGTTGTATCCATTGCATCCGTTAGCTTTGCATGAAGTTTTTTCCATGTTTGCCTGTTTTCTTCCTCTATCTTTGTTGATTTGAATGTCAAGTTCATGCTTCGATTGTTTGGTTTAAAGTGTTGGGAAGTTTGATTAAGAGAACTTTGGTTAAAATATGTGTTTGAAGCTGTTTAATGGTGCTTGAAAAGTGAAGGTTAGTAACTAGTTTGTTGCAGAAAATTTCCTCAGATGCTGAATCCTTTTATTGCCGAGAGCTTGGTTTGCATTCTTATTTGCATGAAAATCTTCTTCATTCTGGTTTTTTGCATGCATGATAAGTTAGTAGGAACTTGAGTTTGGGATTCGGTCTGAAAGTTTCTTTTAAATCTGTCATGCGAGGTTGTTAAGCTTCAAGGCATAAGAGAATAATTGCAGAATTTTTCTTCATGATATTTGCATGATTTTTCTGTTATGTTTTGGTTTGATTGAATGTTGAAGTTGTTTGTAATGTTTTTCTTGATGTTTGGTTGAAAGATTTGTGATCAAGTTTGTGTTGAGGTTGACACATGTTTTGCGGAAATGAAAGTAGCAAATGGTGTTTTGAGTTGCAGAAAATTTTCGGCAAGAATGATTGTTGCAGGATGAAGTTTCTTACGTTTGCTTGCATGAGATTGCATGAAATCATCTTTCTAAAATTTCACTTTGACCCCTTAAGTTTGCTTTGGTTGCACTATGGCCCAAGCAATTGAAAAGATTAATCAATTTAATCCCTCAAGCTTCTCCATGTTCCACAAAAGCCTAAGCATGTTCTAGTTTTCTTGCAAATAGGTCCTAGAATAATTGCATTTTAACCATTGCTTCTCCTTTTCGTTACTTATGGACCCGTGAACTTCCCAAAATGTGTTAATTGAGCTTGAATGATTGGTCAATTTTGCAATTGGGGCCTTGATAGTTTTTCCATCTTAAAAGTTTGACCAATAGTTTTTACTTTCTTGGAAATTATGCATTCTTTGATTGCATTTACGTTGCAATTAGGAAGGCTTTGGTGATTTTGCTTATATTTTACTTTTAAATTGGTGCCTTGACCCCTTTATTGTTTTGAAGCCATTTTTCCTTCATTTGCTTATCATTGCAAGGGAGGTACACTCTATCCCTCATTTGCACTTTATTTGACCCTACGTGCTCCTACGTGTTATGTGAATATGCATGTCTACTTGTTTACTAGTTTTTTCTTAATTTCTTTTATTTATGTCATTTACTCTCGTTTTTTTTATTTATTTTATTTTATTTAAGTTATGCTTTATGGGGTATGTGTACACCTCTTGGCTTGTAATAGTTAAGGATTTAATTATTTTATTCCTTTTTCCCCTTTTTAGATCGTAGTCTCCCTAATGTAATAGATAGGGCTTGGAGGAGCATTCAATGAAGACCTATCGAAGACGTGTGCCTAGCTAGCAAATGTAATAGTTAAGGCTTTAATTGTCTTATTTGTCTTGCATGCTTACGTGATACGTGTTAATTTGCTTTATTAGGGCCTTGCATCTAGTCGAGCATGCTATGTGTTATGTGCTATGTGTTTACGAGTGTTTGGCATGTCTACTCGCTTTCCATGGCCATGAATGAATGTGATGGATGAATGTACGTTTCCACTAGTCCAACGCTAGTCGGAATTCGTAGAATGGGCTAGTTCAACGCTAGACTCTTAGGGACCCTCCTCGCTAGTTCACATTCGCATGCTCCACTACATTTCATGCATTTTTTTAGTTTTTATGGCATTTGGCATGTCCCTCTAACCTTTTCCCTTTCATTTTAGGCCTTTGCATTTCATGCTAGTTATAGAGTCCATTTGCCTGAGAAACCCCTTGGGTAAGGGAAACGAGCGAGTGTGGCTTCAAAATAGCCTTAGCACGCTAGTTCTCCCTTCTAATCAAAGGGAAAATTGAGACCACGAAATTAGAGGTCATCCCGTACCCGACCTGATGCATCCCTCTAGGATCATGCACTTTCATATCATTTTTTCATTATTTTCCTCACTAATTATATATTGTAATTCACATGCCATATTCACACACTTCTTTTCCTTCTTTACTTTCTACCTCACCCTTTGCACCCATTTATACCTATATATTTATATTTTCATCCATTTGCACACTAACACTTATATTTTCATCCATTTGCACACAAACACTTTTTCTCAAATTGCACACATGCACTTTTCTACACCTTGCACACTTACACTCTTATTTGAGTCCTCATTTGCATCATTCATGTTTTTCTATGAGGTCTTTCCTTATTGACCTTCACAATTCATGTGAATGGGATCAAAAGCCTCATCAGAGACATTTCTTAGACTTAAGATTGCATTTCTCATCCATTAGTCATATCCAATTTGCATACATACCTTGGGTAGAAAAAATGAGGAAAATAAGGGTTAAATCACGCAACTAGCCTTGGCTAGGTCGAAGGGGTGCCTTGGATTTTTATCCTTGCCTTCCCCTTCGTCAAATGTGACTCCCGAACCTTTGTCTTTGTTTTACGTGGACTAGGAGTCGTTTAAAAAGGGTTTCTTACTTTTTCCTATTTTACTTTAAACAATTCAATTTTTTGGGTGACTTGGTACACCCTAATTCTATACCAAGTGGCGACTCATTTTTTATATAAAAACCCTTTTTAAACTATTTTTTTGGGTCAAATCGTCGCATTTTCAAAAGTCCCATTTAGACCCATATTTTTTCATCAAAAAATTCATTTTTTCAAAATCAATAAATTCACAAAACCAAGTATTTATTTTTTACCAAAAAAGTGGGGCGCGACAGTTGGCGACTCCACTGGGGATTTCCTAAGTGGGTCCAAGCATTCGATTTAGCTATTCTTTTCCTTTTTCTACCCTTTTTATGTATAGCATTTGGTTATTAGGGTTACATTTTCCATTTTAGGGCCTTTTGCCTCGCGCGCGTATCAAACTATTCCCTCACTTGCGTATGTATGATTGGTTGATTGGATGTATGTTGTACTTGTTTTATCTCGCGCTTTGCATTGCATTTGGGTGGGGGATATACCCTAGAGCCTCGCATTGGTTCTCGATCCCTCCCCTCCAAAACGTGCACTATCATACGCGCATACGCTTTATTATTCATCCCTCTTTATTTTCTTTTTAGTGGCTTGTCACGCCACTCCACCCTAGTAGGATTAGGAGACCCACTTGGACGTGTGATCGTGGCACGACGTGTGCGTAGCACGATCCAATGGGTCACTCGATCTTCAGCTTTAAACTTTGGGTTAATAGCCTTTAGTTTTTAGTCGAAGGTTGAGGATTTTTATAGATTCACTCAAACATGCAGCCGTAACACGACGTGTGCGTAGCGGTGTTTGGGGAATCGCTCGAGCCACCGACAAAGGGCCTTGGGAGTGATGACCCTTGGCCACGAGTCTGAAGGCTTGGGGGCCTGAGCTTATTGAGTATAGATGCATTAGCGAACCCCAACCTCATGCATCCATATAGTTTCACCTAGGGTAGAGTCTGCCTTACCCTATTAGGGACACCTTTCACGAGGGGAGGGATCCCACCCTTTTTCCTTATTTATGTTTCCTGCTTTTTGTATCCTTTAATTGTCCAACGTGTTATGTGTTGAACTAACTTTCCTTGTCTTTTGCCTTTGCATTCACAAACGTTAGGAAATAGGAGGTCTGGCATGACTTCTTTTAGGGCCTACCCTTATAGATAGGCTATCGCATGTTTAAAATTGTGACATATTTCATCAAATAATAATGCCATGCCATTTTAGGCCTACCCTGGCAGATAAAGGGTTCCTTAGGTCACGTTTCATTTCGAGTTGCATATTTTCCTGATTTAAATAAACTGCCATCATGCATCCACCTTAGAAGGGAATGCCATTTAGGGGATCCCGTGCTAGGTATAAACCGCCCTGTGTCTCGGATACATAATCCAATGAGACTTGCACGTTTACATTTCCTGTACCATCCAAAGGGGTAGTGCACAAGGTAAGGTGGGATCCGATCATTTTCATAAAGCGATCCTTGGAATATGAGCATCTAATAATCACTTTTTGGCCATTTTATCAAAATTGGTAAAATTCCCTTGCGCAAAGGACATTAATTTGAAGAAATTCACAAATAATTTCTCCTATTGAGACGATAAATAAATCAAGGCCAAAATTTGATTTTAGAAGGCTCATATGCTAATGCATCGCAATAGAATTTTGAAACTACCAATGGGTAGACAATTCAACCCATATTTCAATACATCAATTCCATTCAATTCATTTGACTAATTTACCCTTTTTAGGGTTATCCGATCAATTTTCAATAAATCATCAATTCATTTGACCAATTTACCCTTTTTAGGGTCACCTGGTCGATTTTGAATAAATCGTCAATTCATTTGACCAATTTACCCTTTTTAGGGTCATTTGACCAATTTACCCTTTTTAGGGTCATCCGGTCGATTTTGAATAAATCATCAATTCATTTGATCAAATTACCCTTTTCAGGGTCATTTGACCAATTTACCCTTTTTAGGGTCACCTGGTCGATTTTGAATAAATCGTCAATTCATTTGACCAATTTACTCTTTTAGGGTTATTCGGCCGATTTTTGAATAAATCACTAATTCAATTTCATTCATTTGGCCAATTTACCCATTTTTAGGGCAACCAAGCCGATTTTGAATAAATCAAGTTTCGTTTAATCTATTTGATCAATTTACCCTTTTAGGGTGATCTGATTAATTTTGGATAAATTAAATTTCATTCAATTCATTTGACCCGTTTCCCTTTTTAGGGTAATCCGCTCGATTTTTAAATAAATTGTCAATTTCACTCAACCCATTTGACCAATTAGGGTTTCAATGTCAATTTCAAATTGGGAAACTTAGTCGGTTTTTGAGAAAACCATCCAGACATTTGATCAGTTGTCCCGTGCTTCACCGAGAAAATTTTGTCAACGAATTCCAATCTCTTCGATAGGAAGTTCGTCAAAGTCAAACCCTTGCGATTTTCGATCAAAAAGTGATCAATCTATTCGGACGTTGACCTCATTTTGACACATATCTCTCGTCACTCCAGTTGACCAATTTTTCAAAATTATTTTTCACTCAATGAGTTGATCAGATCCATCAGGTATGGTATAGTGCCTACCTCAGAGGATTGCATTTTCATGCTAGGCTTACCCTTGGCACAAAAAGGGTTCCCCCATAGGACATGCATCCGAATTTTCTGGATATCTACTAACTCTTGCCTTTTTCTTTTCCTTTTCTTTATTTTCTTCGGAATAACTAAGCGAGGGTTGAATCTAAAGGCAATTCCTTTCAAAATTCTCAGGTAATATTTAAACATAACTTCTTGTCGAAGCCCCATCATCCCGTAGCCAAGCTCAAAGGAGTCGTGTAAACATGAGTTCACAACCGGAACAATCAGATAGGTCTGCTACTACCGCTCAACCCGAGACCATGAGTTTGGGGGTTCAGTTGACTGAGATGCTCACTAAGTTCGGTGAGATGACCACTGAGATGGCGGCCCAGAGGAAATTAATCGATAAGCTTATCAGCAGTGGAGTTCAACCCGAGCCCGTGCCCGGCAGGCAGCCTGGGCCAGAGCCATTTGTCATACCTTCGATTCAAGCCACTGTTGCTCCATCTTTCCCTATTCCAACCGAAGGAACTTTCACATATCCCACCATACATTTGCCATACACTTACCCTCCTGATCCTTCATTTTTCCCTGCTCACATGCAAGGCCCACAACCCCAAATCACTTCGGATATACCTCCTAAGCCGCATACCTTTTATCACGATACAGCTGAGCCTTTCTTGCCAGACCATACCATTCAAAACAAGCCGGAAATGGGGGAATCCTCTGCTCCCGTTGATATAAAGCTGCTTAAACGCCTCGACCGTTTTGATGAGTTTATAAGGAAGAGTCAGGGGTTGAACAAGCAAGGAGTCCTGGATTACGATGAACTTTGCCTTTTCCCAAATGTGCAATTGCCTGAAGGGTTCAAAACCCCGAAGTTTAACAAATATGATGGGACGGGCAATCCCAAGACGCACCTCCGATTGTTCGCCAACAAGTTGGGTAGGCCAACAGATGATGAAAATCTGCCTTTGAGGCTATTCCCAGAAAGTCTGGAGGGGGATGCGCTCGACTGGTATTCCAAGCTGAAACCCGAAGAAGCGAAGACCTGGCTTGACTTGTCCAACGCTTTTGTAAGGCAATACGAGTATAATTGTGAGCTAGCTCCAACACGGACTACACTGGAAGGAACAAAAAGAAAACCCTCCGAGGATCACAAGACCTATGCTAAGAGATGGAGGACAATAGCCGCAAAAGTCGAGCCACCAATGACCGAGGATGAAATCATACGCACCTTCATTAAGGCACATGATCCGCCATACTTTGAAGAAATTTTTCGAATGACTGGGTGTTCCTTTGCCGAGATCGTTAATAAATTAGAAGAATATGATGAGTTTATAAGGGCAGGAAAGATTATTAACGTGTCGGCTCTGAAATCGCAATTGGAAGCGATGCAAAATCAAGGCAGCGGTAACAAGAAATCCCCATTCAAAAGGAGAGAAGAGGAGGCTTCATTTGTCTCGAATCGAGGCCCTGCTCCCCAACTGAGATACCGATAGAACTCCACCTATTCACCCCGTTACCCGTACCAATCACACTTTCAACCTGTGCACCATACCACTGGTAACCACCCTCGACCTCGACCAAATTACCCAAACACACCTATGACACCATTTCATATTTCTCCACATAGCTTTCAAACTAGACCTCGCTCTCCTTATCATCCAAGACCCACCTTACCCGTCAGCCATAACTACAACTATCAACAGACCGCTGGCACCCAAGACCCGGCCCGATATAGAACTTTTACCAATCTAGGTCGGCCCCTCGATCAACTATATGAGCAGCTCAAGGCCGCGGGGAAAATTGGTACAATACCTCCTAAAGTCTATACTAAAGGAGTTCCCCCTGGTTATAATCCTCAATCTTTTTGTGCTTATCATTCTGGAGCTCCTGGGCATTCTACTACCAATTGTTGGGTACTTAAACACAAAATCCAAGACATGATTGAGGCCGGAGACATAATTTTGAAAAGGAGGGAAGAACAAGGACCAAATATAAAAACAAATCCTTTTCCTAAACACAAGGACACCTTTGAGGCATCCACCTCCAATGATGAAATTTGAAAGTCTTGAAAGAGCTCTGCACAATTTGAATGGCTGACTATCTTCCCTCTCGAAGGGAATTTTGATAAGTCTAGGGGTTGTCATTTGCTAAAATTCATGAAAACTTTTCTTGCATATGTGCATAGCTTAATGAAAGCGTCTTTTGCAATTGAGTTTTGTTTTGTTTCCGCTTTGATTTGGAGTTTCATGAAATGCACAATTTGATTATTTGTTTATTTGTTTATTGTTCTGGTTTTTGTTAATTCTTTGAAATGGCCAAAGGTGAAGTTATTTGACTCTTTGAATATCACTGTTCTGGAATTTGATAAAGCCCTTCATTGAAAATTCCTCCATTAAAAAGCCCTCATTGAGAAATTCCTTCCTTGGGAAAGCTTTCATTGAGAAATTCCTTCATTGAGAATCCCTTCATTGAAAAATCCCTTCATTGAAAAATCCTTTCATTTGCGAAATCCCTTCGTTGAAAAATCATTTCATTTGAGAAAATCCCTTTTCGGCCAGGTTGGAAGCTGATTTGTTAAAGCAGTGTCATTAACGATTGATTCTGATTGATGAAAAGCAGTTGAATGCTATGTGCCATGACCAACGTTGTCAAAACGCATGACCTATGTTCATAACAAAAGGATCCACCACCGATCTTCTGAAAAGGAAACAAAGTGCCAAAGCGATGAAAGACGAAGTCGAAGGCAAATTTGCTTCAAATTGACAAAGTTTATTGGGTGTTCAAAGGAGAGATGGAAGGACAGACATTCCCTTAATTTATCAACTTGGACATGTGTAAGATGTTCTTTATTTGATTATGCAAAGTTTCTTTTAGGAAATCATGCAAGGGGCGAGGCAAAAGTCAGGCCATCTTCCTTTTCAATCAAAACATTTCATCCCTAGTCATCCCCTTTGAGCTATCAGAACAATAATTTTCGTTTGGCAGCCCCTGAGAATTGCAAACCCCACACTTGGGCGAATTCATTTTGAAAAATGATCAGAAAGGAAAGAAAACCCCATACTGGGGCAAATGTATCTTTGAAAGAGATATGGAAAAAAAGAAAACCCCACACTGGGAAAAATCAAAAAATTTAAAAAAAAAAAAAGAAAAAAAAAGAAAAAAAATGCAATGAAAAAAAATACAAAGAAAGAAAAATCCAATCAAGCTGGGGCAAATTTTCTTCGGTTTCGTTCAAAAATTAGATATAATTTCAAAATGATGCAATCTCAGTTTATTTCACACCTTTCATCAGCCTGCTTTCAAGCCTCAACTTTTCTTGAAAAACACCCCACCTGACCTCATTACAAAAGCCCAAAGTCCTGGCTTTCGTCACTTGCTGAATTTCTATTAGGGATTTTGCTAATCAACTGGCACGTGATGTCCATAATGCCTTCGATTAAGTCTATAAGGGAAGCGCATTTTACTGATGCCAGCAATCTTCAACTTACATTCCTGAGTTGACTATGGTTGAGCTCTTCCATTGTTTCATTAGGTGAAAACCCACAAGGGTACCTCAAGAAAAAAAAAAAGAAAAAAAAAAGAAAAAAAAGAAAAAAAAAACCAATAAAAAGGGTGGGGTGGGGTGCAACCTTGGTGAAAACCCGAATGGGCGCCAAGGTAGGTTTCTGCAATGAGCAAGCACAAAGAGCAACAACTGGTGGTTTGGTCCATTTAGATTTCTTCTCATTTTTGTCATACCTCTGGCAACATTGAATTCCGGAGCTAAGATATCCAGAGATTTGAATATGACATCTGTTGGCCAAAGCTGTCATTTTGTAAAACATTCTTTTGCAAATACATTCTTAGGAAACTCATTTTTTCCAAATTACTTGCATTCATGGCATTTTTTTGTAGAATTTAAGCACAAATGGTTAGGTGTGCATTCTTGTGCATATTCATTTTTACATGACATGTGAATTTTTTTGCATACCTCATTCTTTATCATTGAATTGTGGTGAATGACAATCCCCGTGGTTTATTGCAAAAAGTATGCTTGGATTCAATCATCTTTTGGAAATAGTTGAAATTCAGCCAAGCCAGTTACACAAACTTCATAATAGGGCAAAGCACATACCTGGTCAGTTTGAAAATCGGAAGAGTCTTAGGGTGAGAAATCCAACTCAATTGGCTGCCGCAGCAAAAGTTGTTAAAAGCGTCGAAAGACTCATGTTTACACGATTCTCAAAGGAAAACGGATCAAATGGTGGTGGCAATTCCTTTGTTTTTCTCTTTTGCAGGAAAATTGCATGCACAAATGAAAGTAGTCACACCTCGCACTGGAATCGGTGTCGGAAAAGTCCTCCGGTGAACAAAGGCAGATCAAAAATATTGCAAGCAAATCTGATCAAAAGGTGCAACAGAATCAACTATGGACTCAAAATTGCAGAAAATTCACCATACTGGGGCAAATTTTTGGGATTTCGTGAAGCCAGAATCTTATGAATCAAGGTCTCAAGGAGGAGCAACCATAATACAAATCAATTGATCGGTTGCACAAATTGGGGAAGACTGGGGCAAATTATTTCGACAAGTCTCTCTCAGACAGGGAAAAATCAAAAAAATTAAAAAAAAAAAATCAAAAAATCAAAAAAATAAAAAAAATCAAAAAAATCAAAGTCAAAAATCAAATCAAGCCAACCTCGGCAGGACCGGGTATAATCCCGCTGACCGCTTTTATCAATTGGGACCGGGTTTTATCCCGCCAACCTCGGCAGGACCGGGTATAATCCCGCTGACCGCTTTTATCAATTGGGATGGGGTTTTATCCCGCCAACCTCGGTAGGACCGGGTATAATCCCGCTGACCGCTTTTATCAATTGGGACCGGGTTTTATCCCGCCAACCTCGGCAGGACCGGGTATAATCCCGCTGACCGCTTTTATCAATTGGGACCGGGTTTTATCAATTGGGACCGGGTTTTATCCCGCCAATCTCGGCAGGACCGGGTATAATCCCGCTGACCGCTTTTATCAATTGGGATGGGGTTTTATCCCGCCAACCCCGGCAGGATCGGGTTCTATCCCGCTGACCGCTTTTATCACGTTGGGACCGGGTTTTATCCCGCCAACCTCGGCAGGATCGGGTTTTATCCCGCTGACCGTCCACACCCTGTCAGGCTCAGATGTTATCCCACCGACCAATTCATCACACTGGGGCAAATTTTTAGATAATTTTTCAAACAAGTCTTATACAGTTCTTCATTTTACATTTTCTGTTCGGGTCAGTCCCGTTTTAAAATCCTGTTCGGGTCAGTCCCGTTTTAAAATCCTGTTCGGGCCAGTCCCGTTTTAAAATCCTGTTCGGGTCAGTCCCGTTTTAAAATCCTGTTCGGGTCAGTCCCGTTTTAAATTCCTTGTTCGGGTCAGTCCCGTTTTAAATTCCTTGTTAGGGTCAGTCCCGTTTTTTTAAAATTCCTGTCCGTTCAAATCATTTTGCAGCCAAATAACACAGGTAAGTATTTGGTGTCTACTTCTTTGTCTCAAGTTTTTTCAAAACTCAAACAAAGAGGGGCAAACTGTAGACACCAAATTTTTAAATAATTTGTATGTTGCATCTAATTCATGATTTTGTTTTAGATTGTCTGCATTTTAGTTGTTACCTTTTTATTTGTCTTTTATTTGCTAATTATTTGTCATATTAATTTTGTTCACGTTTTAGTTTTAGTTTTAGTTTTAAGTTTTAACGTAAAATTTGTGAAAAAAAAAGGAGGAAATTGATGGAAAAAACGGAAAATTGTGCTTTGTTGATTCTAGTTTATTTAGTTTCTATCCAATGTTAATTAAATTATTTTTTTGTTGTTTTTGTTGTTTGTTATCTATCTTTATTATCAGTTTTATTTAATTAATTTCAAAAAAATAAAAATAAAAAAAATAAAAAAAATAAAAAATCACAATTCCATTTCTGCCGAATCCATTTTTCCACTTCTCATTCCAGCATTTTCCATTTGCTATTGCCGACCAACTCCACTCACCAGATCACCCTATATACATTACATTACCACACACTCTCTTGGGGGGGGGTTCTAATCACCACAATATCTTCATATTCCATTGGCTTTTCTGCCTGGAGCCGTGAGTGACTAGCTACTTTGGAGTTAACGACCGAAAGAGAAAAAAAGTGAGGACTTAGCTTCATTCCCAGCTCCACACGTCCATTTCCTTTACTGCCGTGAGCCGTGAGTGAGTAGCTTCCTTGGAGTATCGACCGAGAGAGAGGGAGAGGCCGAACTGCAATTTCTTTTGCTGTCTCTGTTCTGCCGTAAGCTGAGGGAAGAGACCAGGGAACCATCACCTTCTTCGTCAACCTCAGACCAACAACCACCAGCTGCAACCTCAACCAAGCTGCATTTCACCATTTCCAGCCGCAACTCATCAAACCAGAACCAGCAAACCCCGCGGAAGAAGAGAGCCGAGAGGGAGAAAATTTTCAGAATTTCTGTGCAAGAGCTTAGCTTGCTGTGAGGTAATTTCTGGACTTTTTAGGTTGATTATTAGTGGAGGAAACTATATGCGAGTTGCATGTGAGGCTTGTACAGTCGGTGGATAGAAATCAAGCCATTAGGAAATTTCTGTTTTGGCTAAGTGTTGCTGCCGAGAAACTGATGAGAGAATGCAGCTGTATTTCTGTTTTTCTAGGACAATCTGAGCACCTAAGTGTACTTAGCCGAATGAAATTGTGATGATTAAGACTATGCATGTTAAATTGTGCATTCGGATGATGTTATGAAGCATGCAGAAATTCTGTTTTGGCTAAATGTCTCTGCCGATGAACTAATTTGGGACATGTAATTTTAATTCTGACTCCATGTGATAATCTGAGCTTAATTGAGGATCCAATTTGATAGATAACCTTTTTATTTGGTGTTGCATGTGAACCTTATGGCCAGGAATCTGATTACATGGCTGGAATTTTTTTTTATTAGAAGTTGTTGGACTGCTAAACACTTTTCCAGCTTAGCCGATGGAGTTGTTTTGGGAGTTGTATAGGTATTTTAGAATGAGATTTGCTGGAAAGTGTTTGATTCTCATTGGGTTGTGTGTTTAGCTAACTAAATGCTGGATGATTAAGCCCTGCATGAGATTAATTAACTGTGTTCTGTTCTTGGTGTTCTGTGATGACTTGGTGCTGGTTTAAGATGTCATGAATACGTTGTTTCCCTCGTTGCCCAAAAGGAAAGACACGGCAAGAGCCATTCCTTCCTTTACCTGTGATAGACCAGGCTTCCTCTCTTCTCTTTTTTCTGTTTTCCTACGTTAGAATAATTCTGGTTTTGTTTAGAGTTTAGGTGAAGTTTTTGTATAATGAACTATTTTTCATAGTTTTCTTTTGGGGCTGGAAATGAGGTAGCAGGGCTGAAGCCTTTTGATGGTTGCAACAATGTTTATTGTCGGTGTTGCTAAAATTGCCAAAGACCTTTTGGTTGCTGCATTTTTTTTTTCCTTTGGCTGAGAGTCTTGTCCTCATTTTTTGGCTTGCGTGAAGGTCCTTGTTGTTTCTGATTCGGTCATCCCTTTGTACGCATGATAGGATTTTGAAACAGGTTTTTTGATTTGAGATGTTTGAATGCATATGCCATGCAAATACTGAAGTTCAAGAGCATTGCTTACTGAAGTATAGAACCATTGATGTCCTGCTAAGTTTTTCTGTTTTGTTTAAATAAAGTGGCTAAGTTTTCTGGTTGTTTGGTCCAAATGAAGTTGTTTGGATTGGAGAATGTACAATCCAAGTTGTGCTTAAAATTCGGCATTTGAACATGGAGAGTGTAGTAAATTTTGTGGTTGTAGTTGTATCCATTGCATCCGTTAGCTTTGCATGAAGTTTTTTCCATGTTTGCCTGTTTTCTTCCTCTATCTTTGTTGATTTGAATGTCAAGTTCATGCTTCGATTGTTTGGTTTAAAGTGTTGGGAAGTTTGATTAAGAGAACTTTGGTTAAAATATGTGTTTGAAGCTGTTTAATGGTGCTTGAAAAGTGAAGGTTAGTAACTAGTTTGTTGCAGAAAATTTCCTCAGATGCTGAATCCTTTTATTGCCGAGAGCTTGGTTTGCATTCTTATTTGCATGAAAATCTTCTTCATTCTGGTTTTTTGCATGCATGATAAGTTAGTAGGAACTTGAGTTTGGGATTCGGTCTGAAAGTTTCTTTTAAATCTGTCATGCGAGGTTGTTAAGCTTCAAGGCATAAGAGAATAATTGCAGAATTTTTCTTCATGATATTTGCATGATTTTTCTGTTATGTTTTGGTTTGATTGAATGTTGAAGTTGTTTGTAATGTTTTTCTTGATGTTTGGTTGAAAGATTTGTGATCAAGTTTGTGTTGAGGTTGACACATGTTTTGCGGAAATGAAAGTAGCAAATGGTGTTTTGAGTTGCAGAAAATTTTCGGCAAGAATGATTGTTGCAGGATGAAGTTTCTTACGTTTGCTTGCATGAGATTGCATGAAATCATCTTTCTAAAATTTCACTTTGACCCCTTAAGTTTGCTTTGGTTGCACTATGGCCCAAGCAATTGAAAAGATTAATCAATTTAATCCCTCAAGCTTCTCCATGTTCCACAAAAGCCTAAGCATGTTCTAGTTTTCTTGCAAATAGGTCCTAGAATAATTGCATTTTAACCATTGCTTGTCCTTTTCGTTACTTATGGACCCGTGAACTTCCCAAAATGTGTTAATTGAGCTTGAATGATTGGTCAATTTTGCAATTGGGGCCTTGATAGTTTTTCCATCTTAAAAGTTTGACCAATAGTTTTTACTTTCTTGGAAATTATGCATTCTTTGATTGCATTTACGTTGCAATTAGGAAGGCTTTGGTGATTTTGCTTATATTTTACTTTTAAATTGGTGCCTTGACCCCTTTATTGTTTTGAAGCCATTTTTCCTTCATTTGCTTATCATTGCAAGGGAGGTACACTCTATCCCTCATTTGCACTTTATTTGACCCTACGTGCTCCTACGTGTTATGTGAATATGCATGTCTACTTGTTTACTAGTTTTTTCTTAATTTCTTTTATTTATGTCATTTACTCTCGTTTTTTTTATTTATTTTATTTTATTTAAGTTATGCTTTATGGGGTATGTGTACACCTCTTGGCTTGTAATAGTTAAGGATTTAATTATTTTATTCCTTTTTCCCCTTTTTAGATCGTAGTCTCCCTAATGTAATAGATAGGGCTTGGAGGAGCATTCAATGAAGACCTATCGAAGACGTGTGCCTAGCTAGCAAATGTAATAGTTAAGGCTTTAATTGTCTTATTTGTCTTGCATGCTTACGTGATACGTGTTAATTTGCTTTATTAGGGCCTTGCATCTAGTCGAGCATGCTATGTGTTATGTGCTATGTGTTTACGAGTGTTTGGCATGTCTACTCGCTTTCCATGGCCATGAATGAATGTGATGGATGAATGTACGTTTCCACTAGTCCAACGCTAGTCGGAATTCGTAGAATGGGCTAGTTCAACGCTAGACTCTTAGGGACCCTCCTCGCTAGTTCACATTCGCATGCTCCACTACATTTCATGCATTTTTTTAGTTTTTATGGCATTTGGCATGTCCCTCTAACCTTTTCCCTTTCATTTTAGGCCTTTGCATTTCATGCTAGTTATAGAGTCCATTTGCCTGAGAAACCCCTTGGGTAAGGGAAACGAGCGAGTGTGGCTTCAAAATAGCCTTAGCACGCTAGTTCTCCCTTCTAATCAAAGGGAAAATTGAGACCACGAAATTAGAGGTCATCCCGTACCCGACCTGATGCATCCCTCTAGGATCATGCACTTTCATATCATTTTTTCATTATTTTCCTCACTAATTATATATTGTAATTCACATGCCATATTCACACACTTCTTTTCCTTCTTTACTTTCTACCTCACCCTTTGCACCCATTTATACCTATATATTTATATTTTCATCCATTTGCACACTAACACTTATATTTTCATCCATTTGCACACAAACACTTTTTCTCAAATTGCACACATGCACTTTTCTACACCTTGCACACTTACACTCTTATTTGAGTCCTCATTTGCATCATTCATGTTTTTCTATGAGGTCTTTCCTTATTGACCTTCACAATTCATGTGAATGGGATCAAAAGCCTCATCAGAGACATTTCTTAGACTTAAGATTGCATTTCTCATCCATTAGTCATATCCAATTTGCATACATACCTTGGGTAGAAAAAATGAGGAAAATAAGGGTTAAATCACGCAACTAGCCTTGGCTAGGTCGAAGGGGTGCCTTGGATTTTTATCCTTGCCTTCCCCTTCGTCAAATGTGACTCCCGAACCTTTGTCTTTGTTTTACGTGGATTAGGAGTCGTTTAAAAAGGGTTTCTTACTTTTTCCTATTTTACTTTAAACAATTCAATTTTTTGGGTGACTTGGTACACCCTAATTCTATACCAAGTGGCGACTCCATTTTTTATATAAAAACCCTTTTTAAACTATTTTTTTGGGTCAAATCGTCGCATTTTCAAAAGTCCCATTTAGACCCATATTTTTTCATCAAAAAATTCATTTTTTCAAAATCAATAAATTCACAAAACCAAGTATTTATTTTTTACCAAAAAAGTGGGGCGCGACAGTAAGTAAATATAGGATTTGTTTTAATTACAAAGGTTTAGTAAGTTTGAATGATTAGCAAACCTCTAGTGTTACAATATTAGAAAGTTTAAGTGGAGTTATTTATCGCCCGCCTTTTTCCGCATTTTCTTTATTAGAAGAATCTCCAGGATAATTTTCATGAGTAAATATGGGTTATAGATGATTTTTCAAGTATCGGTTAGCTTTTGAGAAAATAAGAACGTATATTGGACGTGGGACCCACTAGTGCGAAAAGTTCGGAAAAATTCGGCCAATTAGGTTAAATTCCGGATACTGTGTAAAATTTATCGGGTGTTAAGAGATAAGTAGAGTGTGTGAAATGATTGATGTGAGAGAGAAAAGAAAGGATTGAATTGCATTTAATGAGATGCCAAGTGTCACAAGATCATTGGGTGGACTTTATGATTTTTATTCTTTTGTTTTGACCTTTTGACCAAGTGGTTAAATATCTTAAAATTTACCACAAAATCACCATTTCTTTCTCTTCTTTGGCCGACCAACCTTAAGGAAGAAAGGAAGAGAGCTCTTCACCATTTTAGCTTCCAACAAGCTCAAATCATCCAACTCAAGTGCTTAAGCTAGTTTCTACTCCATCAAATTCCTCCATTTGGTGCTAGTGAGTGTTTTAGTGAAGTTTTTTGGAAGAGCTAAGGTGTCCAACATCTTCCCCTCTCTTGTTTACTTGGTAAGTAAAGCTTAAACTTCCACCTACACCTATTGATGCTTAAGATATGATTAGTAGTGATTAAAGTGCTGAAATTTCTGGTTTTATCTTGGTTTGAAGTGATTTGGTGAAATTTTGATTTTATTGATGATTTTTCTGGTTTAATTGGATTATGGTGTTGTGGTTGTTTATGATGATTGATAATGAGGGGTTATGACTCTAGTGGATGGAAATGATTGATATTTGCAACCAATTTTGGATTTGGAATAAATTTTGGAAAGTTAGGGTTCATGAAGCTACATTCTGCCCGAATTTATTGCACCATGCTAGAGGCCGAATTGGCCTTGGGTTAAAACATGAAAGTTGTAGGTATTGATGAGTTTGAAGTGTTTGCAAAATTTCAGGTCATTTGGATTTGTGTAGAGTGAGTTATGTCGTTTTTACTGTTGCTGTCCAGGGTTGCTCAGAATGTGAAAACTGCGCTTGTAATCATTTGTTTTGACCGGAATTGGTTTGGATTTTGAAGTTGGTGTCTTCTGATGAAATGTAGCTGGATGTCTTAGCTATCTTAGGCCTTTGAAATTTCGGCATTTGGACTTGTATAGACTGAGTTATACCGATTACAGTTTTGTGTGATTTGTAAACCTGTTTTGGTAATTCTGGGTTCGTATTTTGCATATTTGACCTAGTTGTGCTAGGATTTGGACCGAGTGACCTTCTACATTGTTGTAGCCCTGTTCCATAGCTTTGAAATGGTGGGTCTTACACCCCCATCCGATAACCGTAGTGAATTTGGTGCCATTACCGCATATTAAGGTCAAATACGGTTTGTGATCCTGTTTTGCAATTCTGGTATAGTGTCTTGCATTTTTGACCTTGTTACATTCAAAATTGGACAAAGTTTCCTTCTTCAACATTGTAGCCCCTTAAGTCCTGGATATCCCTGTAAATGTTCAGGTTAAACGGATTAGTATATCCTGAGCTATACACGAAATACTCAGACCTGTTTTGACCAGCAAATTCTGTTACGTTTTTGGAAAGTTTACGACTGGAACTTTGGCTTCACATTTGACTGGGTTACAAGCTGTTTGGGCTTGCGACCAAAACACCAAACTTATAGCCTTATATCAGAGCTTTCCAACGCCCTTGGAATTTCATGAATCGGATTTATATAACCTGAGATATAGCCGAGCAAATAAGGCCTGGCTGTGAAGATGACCATTTTCTGGTCAGATCTGTTTTGGTCCTGATGACCAATTTCCGTTCTGAGTATTAAATCTGCCGTTTCCGTTTCCGTCCGTCATATTTACGTGCGCGCGTGTCGTTTTGCCGTTTTGCTTGTTTTGGGCATGTTAGTGGCCGTTTGTGATAAAATCTTCTATTTCAGACAGCGGTGAGCTAGGCGGAGCCGGTGGGGCCCACTACTAGCGAACGCGCGAAGCGATTTTGCTTTCGTACTACTTTCGGTATTTTGGGTAAGTATTCAGGCCAGTTTGGTGTGTTTTCTTTGCTATGTGTTTGAGATATGTGAAAGGGTACTTAGGCGAGGGTGTACTTTATCGCACTCGACCTAAACCCTAATTTGAATGTATAATTGTACTTGGCATATGTATATGAACCTTTTGGAACCAAAACCCTTGAGCTTGTGGCTCGGGGCGACTTTCGAGTAAAGTTTGTGAATTTTGTGAAGTTTGTGAGTTCGTGGGGCCGATCTAAGACCTGTTTGGACTATTCGAGCCGGTTAGGGCTTGGTCGAAGTCAGTCCAACTTAGTCTGAGGTCACCAAGTTTGTAGGTTCATGTTATGAACCAATTTTGTGAATCCGGTTCATCGAGAAGGTGACCAAGTTTGTGACCCGAGCTTGTGACTCAAGCTCAAGTTTGTGATTTCGTTCGCCCGGGCAAGTTTGTGAGGTGACTGGCCAGTGAGGGTGATAAGGTGTCGGTGGGTGTACAAGTGAAGTTCTACGGACTATTATTTGCGGTCGACGGAGTGTCGGCAGGAGATCATACATGGCACATGAATTGGCTTTGGAGCCACCCGTATCCTTATTATATGATGTTGTTCTTTTCTGCTTTTGCTTTACTCTTATTGTGTAATGGTTGCTACGTGAATTTATGCTTTCGCCCCTGTTTACTTACTAAGCTTTTAGCTTACCCCATTCCTTTTGTTTTCCTTAGCAGGGGCCGACGCGGGGATTTTGGCACTTACACTAGTGTAGTTAAGTTTGTTTGTAATAGTTGGACAGTTAGGATGTTTGTTTTTGTTTTGGTGGTTTGTATAAGGACCCTTCTTAGGGTCTATCTTCTGCTGGTTGTGGTTGTAGTATATTAGAGTGGTTTGACTCGAGACTTTTGAAGATGTAAATATAACTTTTGGGATTGTATATATTGTATATAGTGCTCTTTCAATCTATCTCGTTTGATTGCTTTAAGTTTTGAGTCCTGGCGCGAGCTAGGCAGGCGGCCCGCCGATACCCTTGGGTTCGCCCTTGGGAGAAGTGGGGTCGTCACAGTTTGGCTTTCTAATGCATCTAGACTCGATTTGGCTTCCAACTCCCAAGCCTTCAGACCTAAAGGCGAAGGGTCATCACTCCTAGGGCCTTCGGTCTGTGGCTCGAGTGATCCCTTAGGTAGCGCTATGGGCGCAGAGCACACCATCCGCCTACCCAAGGCAATTGATCCTAATCCTACAAGGAGGTGTGGGATGGCGCCCACGAAAAAGGAAAAATAGGGTATAAAACTATACTTGCACGTATGAAGTGCTTCGTTTGGAGGGGAGGGATCGAGAACCAACGCGAGGCTCTAAAGGTGACACACACCCCCCCAAATGCAATGCAAAGCGCGAGATAAGACAAGTAAAACATACATCCAAACAACCAAATCATACATACGTGAGTGAGGAGGTAGTTTGATATGCACGCGAGGCAAAAAGTCCTAAAAATGGAAAATGCACCCCTAATATCCAAATGCTATGCATAAAAAGGGTAGAAAACGGAAAAGAATGGCTAAATCAAATGCTTGGACCCACTTAGTAAGTCCCCAGTGGAGTCACCAAGTTGTCGCGCTCCACTTTTTGATTGGTGGTGAATGTGAGTAGTGTGTGAGATATGTATGTGAACGCGTGTGAAAGTGAAAATAGAAGGCTGTGGGATTGTGAAATGCGACGGTTTGGCCAAATAAAGTTCAAAAAGGGTTTTTTGGATGAAAAAATGGAGTCGCCACTGGGTATAGAGTTAGGGTGTACCAAGTCACCCAAAAATGATTTTTTGTTTTTGAACGAAAAAGTAAACAAACCCTTTTAAAGAACTTTTAGGTCTACGTAACCAAAGAAAGGGATCGGGGGTCACATTTGATAAGGAAGAAGGCAAAGGCAAGGCCTAAGGCACCCCCTTACCCTAGCCAAAGCTAGTTGCGTGACTTAGCCCTACTTTTCCTAATTCTTCTACCCAAAATATGCGTTGCATGTTGGACGTGACTAATGGATATGAAAAAAGAAAGAAAAATGTAATCCTAAATCTAAAATGTCTCTTATGAGGCTTTTTGGTCCCAACCACATGAGTTGTGGTGGCCAATAAGGAAAGCCCTCATAGAGGTCATGGTTAGTGCAAATGAGGACTCAAGTATGAGTGTAAGTGTGCAAATGTAAGAAAAGTGCAAGTGTGCGAATGTAAGAAAAGTGCAAGTGTGCGAATGTAAGAAAACTGCAAGTGTGCCAATAGAGAAAATAAAGGTGTTTGTGTGCAAGTGGATGAAAATAAGGTATAATGGTAGTAAATATATAAATGCAATTGGGTGCAATTTGTGGGGTAGAAAAATAAACAAGTGATAGAAAAAGAAATAAAATGTGCAAACATGGCATATGGAGTGAGAAAAATATAAATAATGAGAACATGTGGATAAAAAAGGTGAGGAAGTGAATGATAAAAATGAGAGTGTATGAACCTAGAGGAATGCATCAAGTCGGGTATGGGAATGACTCCTAATTTCATGATTTTAATTTTCCCTTTGATTAGAAGGAAGAACTAGCGTGCTAAGGCTATTTTGTAGCCATACTCGCTCGTTTCTCTTACCAAAAGGGGACTCTCAAGCAAATGTACCCTATAACTAGTATGAGGATGCAAAAACCTAAAATGAAGGGGAAAGGATTGGAGGAGCATGCCAAATGCTAGAAAACTAAGAAAAATGCATGATATGTAGTGAAACATGCAAGTATGTACTAACGAGAGGGGACGGCCTATCGGGTCTAGCATTGGACTAGCCCTTTTCTAAAATTCTCTCACAAACATTGGACTTGCGAGAGCTCGAGGTGAAAGACCATGGCCAGCGTTGGACTAGCCACGGTGACGCATTCATCCATCACATTCATCTATGACTATAGAAAGCAAGTAGACATGCCAATCACCTATAAACACGTAGCATGTGACGCCCCGAAAAAAAACTGAGTTTGAGAACCCGAAAATTTTCTAATTTTTTAGGGTTTATTTTTTTTAATTGCCCGCCTTTTCTACATTTTCTTGATTAGAAAAATTTTTCAGATAAAGTTTATGAGCAAAAATAGTTTTAAAATGATTTTTCTAGTATCGGTTAGTTTTTGAGAAATTAAAAGCGTATTTTGGACGTGGGACCCGCAAGTGCGGTAAATGCATTATATTTGTTTTACAACTTGTTGGAATTTTGTATTAAGTGATATTATTTTACAAGGTGTTAAGATATTTGTAATTGGAGAGACAAAAGATAAGTTTTAAACCTAAGGGTGACAAGTGTCACCATAAGATTAAGTCTTGGACTTTGACTTACTATTCAACCTTTTACCATTTACCATAATAACTTCAAAAATTGACCAAAATATCTTCATTGCTAAGCTTCATATGGCCGGCCACCTTCAAGCAATAAGGGAAGAGAAGCTCTCCAATTTCTTTGCTCCAAGCTTGCTTAATCTTCACTTTTAACCGTTTAATTTTAGTTTTACTCTATAAAAACTCTTCTCTTGGTTGGATTAAGGTTCTTGGTGAAGTGATTTGGAAGATTTAAGTGCAAGGTTGCTCCATCTCTTTGGTTACTAAGGTGAGTTGAGAAGGACCCCTCTCCTCCCTCTAATGATGTTAAATTCATGCTTGGTGATAGTAGGAGATGCAAGTTTATGGATTAAAACTTGATTTTGGTTGAATTGGTGAAGTTTTTTATTTTTTTGAGGAATTTTCTGGTTTAATGTGATCATGGTGTTGTGGTCATGTATGATGATTGGAAATGATGTTTAATGACTCTAGGAGGTGGAAAAAGTGATTAAGTGCAATCAATTTCTGTTTTGGAAGAAATTTCAGAAAATTAGGTTTTGTAGTTCTTCATTCTGCCCGAATTTATTGCACTATGCTAGAGGCCGAATTGGCCTTTACTCAAAACATTAAAGTTGTAGGTATTGGTGAGTTTGAAGTGCCTACAAAATTTCAGGTCATTTGGATATGTGTAGAGTGAGTTATGCCGAAATTACTGTAGCTGTTCTGCTTTGATCAGAATGCGAAAACTGCGATAGTAATTGGCCATTTTGACTGGAATTGGTTTGGATTTTAGAGTTGGTGTCTTCTGATGAAATGTTGCTGGATGTCTTAGCTAACTTATGCCTTTGGAATTTCGGCATTTGGACTTGTATGGACTGAGATATACCGATTACAGTTTTCTGTGTTTTGCAAACCTGTTTCGGTGATTCTGGTTTAGTGTTTGGCATTTTTGACCTAGTTGGGATAGGAACTGGATTGAGTGACCTTCTACATTGTTGTAGCCCTGTTTCATAGCTTCGAAACGGTGGGTCTTACACCCCCAACCGATAATTGTAGTGAGAGTTGTGCCATTACCGCATTATGACGTCAAAACTGTTTTTCTGGTTTTGAGCTTAACCTTCATTTCCTGACTTTTCTCTAGCTTGACTTGTCTTTGTACTACTTGGAGCTTGCTGAATGGATATTAGATGAACTTATTTGTGTGACTTTGGAACTGGCTGGAGTAATAATGAAGCCATGATGGCTGGAAAAGTTAGCAAATGTAGGGGAAGTGCTGTCCGAACTTTGAAGGGACTTGTTTGCATTGGGTTTGTGATCTAAGGCTTGGAGTTGAGCAAGGCAATGATACATGATGGATGGTTTCTGAGCCGTGGAGGTGAGTGACCCTAAACTGTTTCCAAAGTTATTTATGAACCGTTTCTTGCACTATTTACTTGATTGCATATCACGAGTGCTTGCATGTGGCCCATGACATGTTTTGGCTTAAATGAGTACTTGGAATTCGTGTGCTGAACACCAACGTCTCCATCTCTGTGTACTGTTCGTCTGGAGCAAATGGCTCCCCCTCTGATTGTTTACTGTTAAATGTTTGTTTGGAGCGTTGGGTGTTTAAGTACAACGATTTCACTGGCTCAAGAGAGCAATAAACGTACATGTGATTACCGATTCATGACATCATTGAAATGAACGATTGTGAAATATATTTGATTACTGATTTTTACTGGTTACTCGCTGAGCTTTTAGCTCACCCCCAAAATGTTTTTATTCCCCTCCACAGGGCTCGTGGCGAAGGAAAGGCTTGTAGTACTTGTTCATGTGACCGGATGAGTTATCTCTTGTACAGTTTAGATTTGGATTTATTTTATGTACGAGTTGGGCTTGTATCAATATTTGGAATTGAAACGGATGTAAGTATACATCCCACGATTGGAATTAGTTTCCGCTGCATTTGTGATATGTAATTATTGGAGAATTTGATGTAATTTTGAGAGTTATATTGTAATATATTTGAGGATTGTAGTGAACGACTGAGTCCCGGCGAGAGCTGGGCAGGCGGCCCGCCGAACCCTCTGGTTCGCCTTAGGGGGAGGTGGGGCCGTCACATAGCACATAACACTTAGCATGCTCGACTAAATGCAAGAGCCTAATAAAGCAAATTAACACGTAGCAACAAAAGCAAGCAATCAATCTAATGAACTTATTACATTCGCTAACTAAAACAAAAAAGGGGAAGGGGAAAAATGGACAAAAATGCTCTCCAAGCCCTATCTATTACAAGCCAAGAGGTGTACACATACCCTATAAAAGAATAACTTAATAAATGCAAAAGTAAATGAAATAAATGAAAGGAAATAAGGAAAGGTAAGGGAAGCAAGTAGACATGCAATTCTCACTTAGCACGTTGGATCACATAGGAGAGAGACAAAAAGGGATAGAAGAAGTTATACCTCCCCGTTTGTGATGTTAGTAAAGTGAACAAGACTTAACTTGGGCTAGAGTCACCAAAGAAAGGGATAACTTGGGCTAAAACCACCAAAGCAAGGGATTAATGCACCAATTAATTACATGGAATAAAAATAACACGAAATTGAAGCACTTAAAACACCCAAATAGACTAAACAACCTATACTCAAAGGTTTAAAGCAGACAAAGACCCAATTGAAAGAATTAGTCAATCATTCGAGTCCAATCGAAACATTTAAGAATTTCAAGGGTCCAAGAACAAAGCAAGGATCAAGTAGTCACAAATAATCACATAAATGTTAAAGCATCTAAATAACTCAAACAGCCATGTTCGCAAAGCTGGGGCCTAATTGAAAGGAAAAAGGAAGTTTGAGGGGTCAATTTGATTGATTTTTCCAATTATTTGGGCCAAATTAGCATTATGGGAGACTTGAAAGGTTAAAGTGTAAATTTTCCTTTTGGTTTTCATGCATGCATACGTAGAAGGCTTTCTTTTCTGCACCAATTCAGCCGCACTTTTCTTTCCATTTTATCATGCAAGCAAATTCAACAAGAAACCAGAATTCTACCTATCCATCATTGACTAACATGCGACTTCATAGCAGGATTTGAAATTGAGAATCAGAGCTGACCATCAGGAGTGCAAACTAAAAACAGAAATAGAAGGAAAAAGAAAAAGTGCCGCAAGTTTTCTGCAATACTTTGCTTTTATGCTTTCAGCAAACAAAACAAATCCAAACGCACAGCTTGTATATCAAAATTCTGGTTTCAAACCCCAAACACACAGCTTTAAACTAGGCGTAAACTACATACTCACCATCATCAAAAAAAAACCTTAGAAAGGTCTCACGCTCATGCAAAAATTCTGGAAAACATACAAACTCTTGAAGAACAAAAGCTACCGCAAATTTCTCCATTTCTTATTCAGGCAACCCAGATTAGCATTATGCATTTTATCATGATCAAAGTAATCTATGCACAATCAAATGCATTGTAATGAAGTAGATAAATGCATCCAGACCGCAAAACAAAGACAGGTGGCTTTGAATTTGGTTCAAGGAACATCAAAATCACAAACTTCCTTGCAAGTTTCTGGTCTGGAAAAAGAAATTTCTTTTGCAAAGAACACCATTCCCATTACGCACCCCATTGCACCCAACTAGAGACAAAACAAAGGGAAAGACAAATGCAACCCAGAGATAAGCAAACAGGTCTCAAAAGTTAAACAAACCAAAAACTTCAGCAACTCAAAGAAAAAAAAAATCTGTTCGCACAGCTGCTGAAACATATCGAGAGCTTCGAAATTATTGTAACAGATTTTTATGCACATTATCTCAGCCCAACACAATCTTAACCCAAGCAACAAGATCTTCAAGGATGCAAATCAGAAACTTTGACAACCGAAACATTTCCCATGAACATAAAATAGAAGAGACGAGATACTAAGTAACGATAACAGACATCTGAAACAGATTCAGAGAATCCACGCTTAGAAAGCTTCAAAAATCTGAACTTTTAAAAGGAAACTTGAATTTAAAGGAAAAGGGTAGCTCACAATGCTTTCTTTCAAGCCTTTTGCGGTGAGGGTTTGCAGACGGTGGTGGTGGATTCTGATGGTAGCAGCGGCATCAGCAACCCATCGCCAAGACCTTCGATTCTTGGTGGTTCTTTACTTTGGTTTGGCTTGGACCAAAATCCCTCAAGCTCTCCCCAGAACCTCTTGGTTTTTCTCACTTTTCTCTCCAGATTTTCCAGCCATCACCCCGTCTCCTCTCTCTCTCGGTCGCTCCCTAATCTCTCTTCTCAACTTTCTTAGCCGCCACCCTCAGAATTTTTCTCAGTTTGTCAGCCGTTCTCTCTCTGGTTTCTGACCACCAGCCAAAAAAACTCCCAGCCTCTCTCCAAATACCCTAGCCGTATCTCTAGTCCTCTCTTCGTTTATCTCTTTTGCCGTCAAAAACCTATCCGATATTTTCCCTTTGCTGGTTTTCTTTCTCTTTGTTTTCCCACCGCCAACACTCTCTAAGCCCTCAGTTTTTCAGCCGTCACTCCTTCTCTTACCCACTTCAGCCTCTCTCTATTCCTTGCTGCATTTTTCTTTTTATATCAGCTGCCCCCCCCCCCAAAACCTCATCTCAATGGTTAATAAACAACCTCAGTTCCCCTCCTTTCTTTAACCATCCGATCCAGAAAAAACTCCCATGCAAAATGACCATTTTATGCCGCTGCATGTGCGGCTTTTTTTTTTTAAGTAATTTAACAAAATTAAAAATAAAATTAAGTAAGAAAAACAACAATTTACGTAACATCGGACAAAAATAAACAAACTAGAAATAATAAAGTTGCGATTTTCATTTTTCTTCTTTTTTTTCCTTCATTTTTTCAAGAAAACATTGAATTTAAATCACAAACAACTAAAACATATTTTTTGAATGCTTTTTCTTGTTTTTTTTTTCTTTTCGAGAAATTCTATACTAAAAACTTAAAAATGAAAAATAATAAAATAAAAACTAAAAAACTAAAAACTAAAAAGTGAATAAAACTAACACGACAAATAAATAACTAAAAAATAAATAGTAAATGAAATTACACTAAAATTTTGGTGTCTACAATCCTCTCTCTTCTCCTGGACGATAGGTGGGAGGTATTTTTCGTTAAATTTCCGCACGAAGTTCGACCAGATCCATGCGGTTCCCTCTCTCTCCCACTTAGCTCAAACTACATTCCACCAAGCCCTAGCTGGACCCTCAAACTGAAAAATAGCAAATTGCACCCGTCTATCCTCCGCATAATTTAAGGCGATGAATATATTGATCATGGTTTCTAACCATCTCTCCGCTATCTCAGGGTCCGGTCTTCCCAGGAACTTAGGAGGAGAGAACTTTTGGAATCTCTCTAGGGCTCTATTTTGCCCCATTTCAGGATCCCTAAATTGATTCATAGAGGCTTGACCCTGTTGCTCTACTAAACGAGCAAGGAAGTTAGTCATCTATTGAATCGCAGTTGCCACCTGATCCCCCCCTTCCGCCCGGGGTCCAGGTTGTGGTCCAACCGTTTCACCTCTTTTCCTTCTCCGTTCTTGCACCGGTTCCCGTGCCTGTCTTACCCCACTCCTACGATTACAGCGATGCCCTCGAGTAGCTCTCTGATCCTGGCTTCTTCTACCTTCCATCATTCTTGACTAACCAACTATATAAATATAGACAAAATAAGGTATGGTTCAAATAAAACGTTTCCAAATCATAAAACATAGACAATAAAACACATTCAAAATAAACATTTCCTTTAGTACATAACAAAATAAGTCACATAACAAGTTAAAAGTACCATACATGCCAACCTAGTCAAGTCAAAGGCTTAAGGCTTATACCAGCCAAGGGACATAGGACAAAACAAACCCTATTTACATCCACCTTAACACTTCAAATTCAAAAACAAAAGGGGACGTGTCATCCTACTATGTCCCTAGCTACCTCATAAAAATCCCTCAAACCCTAAACTAGAGGTCTAGGTAGATGCCAACCCAACCGACTCTGCAGGTGCAACCAATTCCTCCTCAAGATCACTAGGTAGGCTAAAGAATCCAACTAGATAGGCTAAAGAAATATTTTTCTGAATCGTTTAGGTAGCTAAAAATCAATATATAATCAAGTAGATATTATATAACAAATGTCTTGATAAAAATCATGTGAAAAGAGGACAATTACCCAAGAAAACCCTAAACCACTCCTCTTTATTTTGGCAAGAAATACGTAATCAGTTGATGGTGAAAACTGGATAGTTGTAGCTATGCATCACGTTTGAAAACGGTTAAAACAGTCACCACCTTCATTATACGAAAGTATAAAAGTTTACATAACGTGTAGCTCATCTAACCTCCTTCAAGAGGACCAAAGTAGTTCTCACTGAAATACATCCAACTTGACACAAAAATCACATTTCCTATCCACTTTAACTCAATCACATTACAAGAAAATAAACGGATGGCATTTCCCCCTAAATACTTCACTTTCACCCTACAATTAAATACCCAATTCTCATAGCAATTAACCACAATCACATATACGGTTCATAAGCAATAAAACATATCCAATTAGGCCACAATATCCTCCAATCAAAGCTAATTAGAAGCTTAAAAGCCAACCATAAGAAAACCCCCAAATCAAAACCCTAAAACCGGAATTTATCCCCACAAGCGGAAATTTTTCTCAAATAATCGCAATTAACGCACAAATGCTCCATTGAACAACATCTAGAGCTATCAATCAAAGACCAACCCATGATTATCATATAAAATCAGAAAATCCCCTAATAAATCAGAAATTCGCCATAAACTCCATGAAATCTTCCACAAAACAACATATTTAAACACTACAAAGCACCAATTAACCAATATTAGAACAAAAAGAGAATTTCTTAACACTCACCTTATGAGTTCAAGAAAAGTAGGAACTTAAAGCTTCCCTTCCAAAAACAACTCCACTATCACCTTTAACCCTTCTTACCTAGCACTTGTGCGGAGTAGTTTGTAAATCCACCAGTTAAACTCAAGATTTGAGTGAAATTTGAAGATAGAAAATGAAGAGCTTTCTTGGTTTCTCTCTATGGTGCACGGCTGAGCTAAGGAAGAAATAAAGATATTTTGGGCCAAAAAATAGGATGAGAAGGAAGGAAACAGCCAGTCAAAGCTGGTGACCGACTGTGACACGTTACAATCCGGCCAGAATCTGGCCGGATTCAGGGCAGAGGAGAAACTCAATTTTTTTTAAAACGCTCAAACAATCCGGCCAACAATCCAGCCAAGATCTGGCAGGATTTGTAGCCGGATTTGGTACCAAGCATTTTCAATAGAAATTTTCTTTTCCAAACTCACACGCCGCATTCGTCCATACTTCTAACAAATATATATATCTATAATCTCATGCAAATACACTTAATATACATAACCACACACTCACATTTATAATGAAAACTTCCTTGGAAACATGGATAGCAAAGTTTCACTTAAATAAAACAACGGAAGTGAAAATAAACAAAAAGGTTGAGAAAATGTGAAAATTTTTAGGGTTCTCACAGTTTGTAATATCACATCCAGTTTCAGCATTTTTTGTTTTTGCTCTTCCACTTCGTCAATCTCCATCATACTGCCTCCCTGAGCATCACTTGCTAATTTCCTCTTCCCTCTCATTCTGGAACTTCCTATTTCGTTTGTAACATTAGTCATAGGTTTCCTTGTGACTGTTGGCCTTCTTCTCGACCGCATTCCTCCCTTTTTAGTTCTATCTTTTTCTTCCACCACATGTTGTTGATTCTTCTGCACCCTTTGTCCATCATTGTTACACAGTCTACTTCTTTTTTCACAGTCATCCGTGTCCATCACCTGGACTACTACAAGCTCTTTTTTGTTTTCATCCCCCTATTGGTGCCTTTGTTCTATTTCACCCCTTTTAACACTCATCTCTTTCCCCTCCTTACCTCCCTCAATATTTTTTGTTCTTCCTCCATCTTTTTTTGAATTCTTCTCCTCTTCTTGCTCCTTACTGTTTTCCTTTGTTCTCATATCCCCTCCCATATTCTCTATCCTACTTTTCCGATCTCCCACCCCTCCTCCCTCCTGTATCATACTTACTTGTCACTTTTGTGCATCTATCCTCCCTATCATGCTTCTTTCTAATGGTCTATTGGCCCTTAAAGGAGAGGCCATGATGTTCTCTGTCCTCATCCACGCCCCGTACTGGTCTTTTCTCTGGTTATGCTCATTTTGCACAGTTGCTTTGCATGTTTTATCTCCATGCCCTATTATTCCATATTTTTAGCAAAAATCTGGGCAATTTTCATATCTAAACTCAACCCAGATTGGGTTCCCATTGAACTTGACAGTGGTACCCCTTGCCAATGGTTGTGATTTATCTATTTCCACCAGGATTTTCATATGTCTTCCCACCTTTCCTCCTCCTAGTGGGATGATAACTTCTCTAATGGCAGAGAACATTTGTCCGAGCTTAAATCCCATTGCTTTACTCAACCAGTAGATTGGGAGATTCCACACTTGTATCCACATGTGAGATACATCGAACGCTTCTGTACTTTTCTCTATATCTAGAGCCCATGGTTTTATGACAAGCAGTTGGTTATCAATGACCTATGGTCTTCCATTCATGGCTTTATCCTTGTCTTTGTCCTCTGCAAAGTTAAACTGGAAGACATTGGGGACGAGTTCCACAACTTGCAAGTTCCTGGGGTAGCCCTACACGTGTGATGTGTAGTTTTTCACCCCTGTAAAGTTTGCAACTTTCTCACCCATAATCCTTCCTACCAAGCTCAGCTTACATTCCTCAACTCCCTCTAGCACATCCTCTGTCTCTAAGTCTATTCCTGCCATTTCTTTGTTGCTTAGGTCAAACATTTGGAAGGCCTTTGTGAGTGTCACCGCCATACTGCCGTGCTTCTAAGTGGTGCCTGTGTCAATTGCAGCTGCTAATACCAGGTTTGCTACCTTTTGGATGTATAGGAGTCAAAGCAATCCGAGTTAACCACAAGATAACACAGTTTATAAGCGGAGGTAAAAGAAGAGGGTGAAAGAAAGAAAAAATAAAAAAAAAGTAGAAGCAAAGGCCCAGAAAGCCCAAAGCTTTAAAAGCCAAAGTGGAGCTAAGCTGCTTTATGACCCCACGTCCGACAATATCAAAGCTCCTGCATTCAATACTAGGAACAGAGTACCGACTTGCATCCTTCTGCTGAGATAGCTTCCAGTAACAGTTTAGATCTAATACTATTTGTTTTGTGTGTTGCTAGATGGTTTGGAATTTGTGTTTTAGATCTCTCGAAAATATTGGATTTGGCGGTATTTGCTACGGCATTGGATCTTGTGTTTTGAAGTTTGAGTGTTGAGTTTTGAAGTTTGAAATTTGATTGTTTGAAAGTTTGAAACTTTTTTGTCTCCCACACTGGAAAGAGGATTCTCTACTAGAGAGAGAGAGCTCCCATTTTAGAGAGTAGTTTTTTGATTATTGCTTTTCCAAAGATTCTTGCAGTTAGGTTGAATAAGTTGCTATCTTATCTCATTTCCTCCTAGTAGATGGGATTTGTTCCGGAATAGAGAATTGTCAATAATATTCTTCTTGCTGAATTTGATTCAAATAGGTGACTAAACACCCCTAATTTAATTCTTAAACTAGATATGCAAAAGGTATATGATCAAGTGGATTGGCCTTTTCTGTTATTTATGCTTCTTAGTTTTGGCTTTAGTGAAGGGGTTGTCGATTTGCTATTCAGGACTTCTGCCAATTCATGGTTTTCAGTATTGATTAATGGAGAGCCGTCTAGTTTCTTTAAATCCTCACCGGGGGGATCGATAGGGGGACCCACTATCCCCAACATTATTTTTAATTGTCACTGAATTATTGGCCGAGGTATTCATCTTCTTTTCTAGGAGAATGATAAAAGATTCTATGTTTCAGCGGGTAGTAGGGTTCCTTACCTGGCCTTTGCTGATGACACAATGATTTTTACATGTTGTTCCGAGGAAGCTCTAAGGGCTATAAATAATTTCCTTAGAACATATCAGTCTTCTTCTGGGCAAAAATTAATGTGCAGAAAAGCTCATTCATGACCTCATCTCGGGTCTCCCCTATCCAATGAATTTTGGTTTCATCAATTTTAGGTTTTTAGGAGCGGGACTTTCTAGTGACTTATCTGGGTGCTCCACTAGTTCGAGGGAGACTTAGGATTGTGGTGTTTGATGGACTTCTTTCAAAGGTGAGACAACGGCTTTTTCACTGGAGCTCCAAAAATCCTTAGAATGGGGGGTAAGGTTGTTCTCATACGTCATGTGCTGAGCTCGCTTCCCCCAAGGCTATTTTGTGGTGACATGAACCCATCAAAATGGCCTGAACTCGTATCCCACACAGCCCTGAATCTTAACGAAGAACCAAGTTGGAGCTGTGGAAACTCTTGACCCTTCTAACCCGCGAAATTGCAAATCTTGAATTTAATCTCAACTCACAACTTAACAAGATAGTGAACCAATAGATGACACCACAACCAATTGTGGTTATTGGTTGATAAATCGATGAACACTCATGAATAATTCTCAAGTATTCAAGTAGGATCTCTTGGACAAGAGAGTTGCAAAGACACATAAGTATTTGCTGGAAAATTCACTCTTATTAATGTATGAAAAATGGCATGGACTAAGGCTGTATTTATAGCCTTTACATGACTCAAGAAACCAACCCACACAAACTTGGAACCAATTTACTTTCCTAAACCCTAACTTGACTAAATTAGGAAACTAACTTTAATTGGCCTAATAATGGTCCACATGACCTGGCCTTTATTCCCCATAACTAATGACGTAACTAACTCCAAGCTAACTATAATTACCTAACAATTATTGCTGGAAATATTTAAAACAAATGGCTGGAACTTTTTCCAAACAAACGATACCAAAGACTTAATAACTAAGTGGTAAACACGCTAAACTTCAAGGAAGGGTCGGCTGGAATTTTGGACTTGAATTAATCAACCACTGTAATGACTTGCATATGAACCATGGATCCTATGTTCGCATCATTCCCCTCCTCTTGAAAGTGATTTGTCCACAAATCGAATGTGTGCTTAGAAGACAACAATGTAGGAAATAGATGAATGACCACGAGCCACGTTACATATCACTTAGACAACCTCATGATGCTCTTGAACAAGGATATTCTCCAAGACAAGAAACATCTTTTATAAAGCTTATGGAAATTCCAGGTTACACTCCAAAGCTCTCTAATCAGCTCTTTGTCATGGAATGTCAAAGTTGGACATACATAATAAATCACATAACTAGAAAGCATAGGTAGAAAACTACTCACCAACTTACCATTTGCATTCACTAGGTAAAGATCTTCATAATGATGCTCAATCAGCTTAGAAAAGTCCCGAATTCACTAGGTAAAGACCTACAGTGAAAGTGACACCAGGTGACACCACGGAACAGTAGATTTTTCCTGTAGAAACTACAGGAAAAAGTGCACGAATGGACCAATCTCTGCACGCCACGTCAGCCTCCGACACGTGGGGCCCACAGGCCTCTATAGGAATCTTATATATAGAGGGCTGTGATTGTGCCACGTCACCTGTACCCACACGTAACAATGAAATATTTGCCCTTGGATCATGCTACAGTGAAAGTGACACCAACAAACAATATATTTAGAGCTTTGCAATGGCACTGTAATCCGGTGTCACCACAAAAGACCATTTTGCCCCTGCACAGTATTCAACAGTATCTATTCCAGAACCTTCCAGGAACGACACCGTATAATGACGCATGCGGAACACAGGATCAATTCCAGAACCTTCCAGGATACGACATCGTTTAATAATAAACATATTATTAAAATGTACTTACAATATTTTTAAATATTTAAAATAATCATATTGAATATTTTTATAAAACATGTATTAATAATTGGGCAAACATTCATGACAAATATCACCGTCATAAATCATAGATATTAATATATCATATGATATAATATTCACATGTCATTAAATTATTTTCACATCAGAAAATAATAATTACCAATTATTTCTTCAAGTTTCTTATATTATTACCCTCTTGGATAATGAATCACTAAATAAGCCTCAATTTGTGATGTATTCTCGCTGCGCTCTACGTATTTCGTATGAGTATTTCCTTGCATATATTTGAACCGTATGTACATGTATTCTGTATGTATGCATATCATATTTCTATACCTTCTAGAAGCATATAATTATATGATTCTTGCTCCGCAAGCAGGCAGGAATATATTTCAAATTATTCCAATGATTATGCTTTATTAAAGATGGATCATTATGTCTAACATTTATTAGACAACAATTATTACAAGTGTCCCATCATGAACAGCTATAATCACAATCCAATGTATTTACTTCTGATTAATCACGTGTGTGGGGTATACAATGTCCCCACCATTATATAATGTAATGATTATGACCACATTTAATATATTTAATGTATTTACAACTCTGGTATCCGATGAATTCCATTTTAATTTCACAAAATATATATTCACGTCCGCATGACACGTGGCATAATCACAAATTGAGTGATATATATTTATTACGTATGGATGACGTATGCTGATGTCAGCATAAACGAGTCTAAAAAAATCTAAGTGTTGAGAACTAAATTTTCATGTTCTATGCATATCAATTGGGCTTATCACATGACCACACATGGGCCAATTATACCAGGCCCAAAAGGCCCAATAACCGTATTAATTAATTCAAATGGCCCAATTCTGTTCATCATCTTCATCACAATGCCTAGGTCAGATGATCAGAGCAACAAGTGGCGTGCAACAGCCCTGCGGGCACATTGTTAACTAAATGATTCTGTCCCAGAACCATTATCGAATAGGGATTATCAATCCAAATCACATTAAGTAGTCCAATTAAATTAATTTAATTGTTTTCGACAATATTAGCAACACTATCATATGAATTACGAATTACACCAATTACGATTAATAACACTTAATTATGAATAAATATTTATTCATTAACATGTCTATCACATCCTCTTACATTATCACAGGCTCCGCACTCGCAACCAAAAATACAATGTATTTACTTCGGATTAATCACCTGTGTGGGGTATACAATGTCCCCACCATTATAGAATGTAATGATTATGACCACATATAATATATTTAATATATTTACAACTCCGATATCCGATGAATTCCATTTTAATTTCACAAAACATATAATCACATCCGCATGACACGTGGCATAATCACAAATTGACTGATATATATTTATTACATATGGATGACATATGCTGATGTCAGCATAAACGAGTCTAAAAATTTCTAAGTGTTGATAGCTGAATTTTCACATCCCGTGCATGTCAATTGGGCTTATCACATGACCATATACATGGGCCAATTATACCCGGCCCAAAAGGCCCAAATACTGTATTAATTAATTCATATGGCCCAATTCTGTTCATCATCTTCATCACATACACAATGGCGGATGATCAGAGCAGCAAGTGGTGTGCAACAACCCCCAGCAATACTCCATGAATGCCATCACCCTCGACAGTATCAACAATATCAAACAGTTCAGGCTTGAGGGTATATATAGGCCACGGACTTCAAATAATATCAAATCCAGATGAGCGAGGATCAGGTTGAAGTCCGCCCTCAGATGCACGACACGTGTCAATCATCCGTAGCACCCGTGATATAAATAGTATTCAATATTTGCACAGTGATAATATACCAAAACGACGCAGTTCAGGCCTTGGAACTGTGCAAAATAAACTAAATATATTCATTACAATCAAAATAAAAATGACCATCAGATCAAATCCACGTGGCCAGATCGAACACACTAGAGAGAGCTACGTGGATAAGTAACTGTATTGGGGAGGCCCACGTACTACAGTGAAAGTCCACTAAATAATACATTAGGGGTACAACGGTCATTTGGCACCGGGCACTGTGGAGGGTATTTTCGTCCTTTCATATGCCAAACAGGGCCCCGAATAGTGAATCACTGTAGTTTCTACAGTGATCTACAGTGAAAGTGACACCAGGTGACACCACGGAACAGTAGATTTTTCTTGTAGAAACTACAGGAAAAAGTGCACGAATGGACCAATCACAGCACGCCACGTCAGCATCCGACACGTGGGGCCCACAGCCCTCTATAGGCAAGCTTCCAACTACTGATTAATCGGTTTAGTTTTTCTTGGTTGCACTCAAATGGTTGGATTCAAGGTATAAGATTGAAAACTCTCCTCACTCTCTTCCCTCTCCTTGCTCTCAGCCAAACCAGAAAAAAAATGAGGGAAAATGAAGCAAGATGAGAGATAAGAAGGCAAGACAAATGGTTGGTCAAGACACCATAGGTGGTTGACACTTGTCACCACCAAGACCAACTAAATTTTCTCTTTCTTTTCCTTGCATTTTGGCCACAATTTTCGGTCACATGGCTGAGGATAAGGGGGTATATTTTGCACAAATATCAAGGGTATGTGGTGGTAAGGAAATGGTGGTCAAGTGGTGGATTCAATCGGTAGTGATCGATACCCGTCGGTTCGAGCCGATTTTTTCTTAAATCGCGTATACTAGGGTTTTTACCTTCTAATCACTATCTTGTTATTATCACTTCTAATCATATAATATTTCCTCATCCAAAAGTCACTCTTACCTACCAAATTTGATCCTCACTCCGTACCGAATAGTCACACTGTAACGCCCCCACTTCTCCCTAAGGCGAACCAAAGGGTATCCGCGGGACGCCTGCCCAGCTCTCGCCAGGACTCACTACAATCCATCATTCAAAAGCTCGAAATACTTTAAGTAACTTCAATACATAATTAAAGTACTCCAAATATCTCACACTTACAATTATGCAGCTTCCAAGCTTAAATACAACCCAACGGAAAAGGGTACAATAGCCATCCGTTATAATATAACTTAAAGTTTTCAAAAGAAAACAATCTAGTACTACTCACGAGCACCCTTGGTCTCGAACCCTGTAAAAGAAAACCACAACGTGGGATGAGCTACACAGCCCAGTGAGGTTCCAAGACACTCTAACAGTTCAAATAAATCAAGTAAGTTGGGCATATCATATGCATGGTTCAATGTTACACAATGGCGTGTTATCATGAGGTGATAATCATTGTACGAGTAATTTGAGACATTTATCATGGTATGAGACATTTATCATGAGACATGTATCATAATATAAGTACATTGGTCAGGTAACAGGTATGGAGCATATCACAGGCATAGTTCAGGATTTCATGTTGACATTTTAGCATGAAACAATTATCATGATAC
The DNA here is from genome assembly GCF_036785885.1 of Coffea arabica. NCBI lineage: Eukaryota > Viridiplantae > Streptophyta > Magnoliopsida > Gentianales > Rubiaceae > Coffea > Coffea arabica. The sequence continues at coordinate 24,884,767 of NC_092326.1, forward strand.
AAGGTAAACATATACGGTAGGATACGGTGTTCCAGTGGAACTCTGTCGGTCATCTGCACCTTATGACTTCTGATCCCCATGGTACGGTCTGGCCATCGCCTTATCCCTCCAGTGGTAATACTCGAGTATACCGAAACGGTGGCCCAGGGTTCCAACCTACCCGACCGAGCCCAGTCCTGGCTCGAGTAGGTCAGTAACCAAGGGTAGGGCCCAAGTTCAGCTTAGAGCTTACAACATGCACAGGTAACCAAGTAATTCGACAAAAGGTAAAATTCATCATTTGAGTAGGTCGAGTGAGGTAAAGTACACACTCGCCTAATAATGATGGACAGCTTCATATAACATGTGATTCATGATAATCAAGTAATCAGGTGGTCAAGTAACCAAGTAAGTTGGTGATCACGTAAGCAGATAACCAAGTAAGCAAGTAACCAAATAGATTTGAAAACGGTAAGTAAACACGGTTAACGGTGAATGGTAAACGGTTAACGGTAGTAATTACGGTTAATTGGTAGACATATGTCATTTCAATAGGCCGCCATTGGCCGTTTTTCACTTTCACCACGTAAGAGTCGAGGAGATTTACTCCAACCGACTTATGCTTCCATAGCATAATTAATCATTTAAACACATCATGTAAATATGCTCTCCAAACATTTCATATCTAGTATTTCAAGTAATCACATAATTATGCTCTTTAAGCATTTCATATCGAATAGTTCAAGTAGTCATGTAAATATGCTCTTCAAGGGTTTCATATCGAATAGTTCAAATATACATACTTCAGGTGTTTCATGTCGAGTAATTCAAGTATACACTATTCAAATATGCATGAGTGTGGTAAATACTTAACATATAGCACTTAACACCTAATGACCAGGGGTTAAGCATGTCATAGACTTATTCCAATTACGTATTCCTATATGGAACACTCACCTAGTCAAAACAAGCGAGTAGTTCTTAAACAAGCGTCTTAGGTGTCCGCTCCGAGTTCCTCTGGGAGATTCCCTCGAGTGCCTGAGCAAACAATAATCAACTACCACTCAAAATCATTCTAATTATCGAGGAAAATTGTACACTAGTACAATCTAAGAAATTAACGCAGAGACGAGTCTAAGAGTTCGTGTAACTCGAGGTTCAAAAGTGGATTTTAAAATACAAGACAAATCTGATTTCCATCTTTGAAATGAAATGTAAAACGATCAAATGATATTGAAGGAAAATGGAGGGTTTGAAACCCTTAGTTTCCTTTAAGTTAGAAAATTCCAGATTTAACAAGCAATATTTGAAAAAATCATATTTCACTCTCCACAAGTCCAAAATTGGAAAACTTGGTACTGTTGGAATCCTCTTTCAAAGTACTAAAAGTTCTTAGAAGACACTTTTCCACGAATGTAAGTGAAAGACACTCAAATTTTGGCTCAAAGTTGGTAACTTGAATTACCAAGACAGATTTAAGTTGGTTTTTGGCCAACTTTAGAAATTCGGAAAAATTCACTTGTTTTGAACTAACCTTTGAAATTTGGAAATCAATTAGTGTTGTAATCCAAGAGTATAACAAAACAAGCGGAATGAGAAATGGAGTTTCGAGCACCAAGATATAGTACCTCCAAGTTGCTGAAAAAGTTAAGACTGTTGGGCTATTTTCCAGGTTTAAAACTAGATTCGAAATATCATTTGGTCATCAAGTTGGCATTAGAAATACATCAAACTTGGTACACTAAATCTTCCATATGTAAACAACGTTTCTACCAAGTTTCATACGAAAACTCACACGGTAAGGTAGTCATTAAAACAACCAAAGTTTATGAAGAGTTTCAAGGCTAAACTACCTTCTCACTTTTCTTTCGTTTACAAACTTTTTGTACCATGAAATCAGTTCCAAATCTCTCCATTATTGAAACCAAGAGTTCATAAACATCCACTGAGCAATTTAAAGACCATTGACATCCAAATTCTAGAAATAAAACTCTCCAAATCAGATTTGACCATTTGGCTAAGAGAAAACGAAAAGTTTTCCAGATTCGATGAGCGAATTTTGTGACATCATTTGCATATCAAAATGGTCTTAGAATATTACCAAATTTTGTACAATTAAACCTCCATATGAGGATTACTCTTCTATCAAATTTCATTTGAAAATTCACACGGGAAGGTAGTTAACTAAACCATCAAAGTTCAGGAAATTTCCCAAGGTAAAACTGTCTTCTAGCTCTTCTTTCCTTTTTAAACATTTTGTCCAAAGCAACCAACCCAAATCTGGTTTATTTGTGAAACAAAGTCCAAGGAACATCTAATATAAAGTTTGGTAGATGTCGGACATCAAAGTTTCCAAAACAACAAGTCCCAAATCATTGTTAGTTACAAATCTGTCCAAGTGGAAAATTCTATCACTGTAGCAGTTTCAAACTTTGGCCACAACTCACTCCATTCAACTTGGAATTGGGCGTGGTTGATGGCGTTGGAAAGCTCTCTTCTAAAGCTGAATTTTCTCAGAAGAAACCATTTTCAAATTCCATTCACAAATAGCTCGTTTTTGAGCATCAAGAAGCAATTTCTGTCCTGTCTCCTGGAGAGCAACGAAACAGGACAGTGATATTCAATCGAATGGTGTGGCTCACTCAAGTGGAACCAGAATGTGAAATTGGTACCGATGGAAAGCTAGGAATGTCTAGTTTCCAATGCCGCAAACGGCACTTGATTTTGACATCGGAACAAAGAGTTATGGCCGTTACAAAATGACTGCCTGGGCAATACGGGATTCATTTTCCAGTTTTGCTAACTTTGGAAATCAACTCATTTGACCAACCAAATCATGTTATTTTTCAATGAAATTTTGTACACACTTACAATAATAGATAAACAACATAATCAATTCATTAGAATCTCAAAATCTGGCACGAAAACGGTCGGACAAGGCAGGGGTAAAACGGTCACTTTTGCTCCAAGCACCTCCTTTGATTTTCTACCAACAATACCACATTAATCTACTAATATAAGCACTAAACCACCATTAATTTCATCATCCAACATCAAATCAGTCCTTCCATCAAAAGTGGGAGTTCATAGAGCCCACACACACAAATCCACCATAAACAAGACCACCCACATGCATGCAAGGGTTTATACGTGTAATAGAGCTTCCGTAAACTAAGATTCAAGGAGTTGATCGTCCATTACCTCTCTTGATGAACTAGGACAGAATTTCGGCCCCTTAGATGCTCAAGAAAACCGTGGATAGCAGCCCTCTTTCTTAGCTTGATGTAATCTCCAAGTAATTAGCTAAGAGTGGTTGAAATTTGAAGTGAAATGGAGAAGATTTGGTGAAGAAATTTGGATGGAATTTGAGTTGTTTTTCTCCTTTGTTAGCCGGCCAAATGAGGGAGCAAGAGAGAGAGTGTGGTCAGATTTCTAAGCTTCCAAGAGAAGACATTAACTTGTGGCCTCCAATCACCCATTAGTCAACTCACCTTAGGGTGCGTTTGGCGCGATTAGGGCTCGATTTTCTCTTGCGTTTGTTTTACTGGTACACTAAACCTCTAATGCATTTATATTCATATAAATATTATTCACTCTTAATTGTCTCAAAATAAGGGTCTAAAGTTCCTCAATTTAAATTGCGCGTGTGAAAACGCGTATCTCCAATTTAAGCGCAATAACGCGAAACTTCCGAGAAATTCTTATAACGATAGTACTAATAACTATCACTTGAGTATTTAAACATTAAAATGCCTAATTTAGGTCCATTGTACATGTCTCTAATATTTCAAACCTATTGTACTCTCAATCGATCAAGATTTCCAAAGACGTGTTCACTATTTTTACAAAACGAGCTTCCGAAAATTAATTTTTGAAACAAGTCATTTTAAAAATATAATGAAACTATATTTCCATGTAATTAGGTCTCAAGAGCTTAGAAAATAATATTCGGAGTAAAAGACCAAATAAATAATTAAATAAGCTAGAAATAGGAGATTAAATAAGTAAATTTTGCGAGTCCTCACACACACTACGGAAAAACGTGAAAATCCTAATTCGCTCTAACTTGAAAACGGACAATGAAAACCCTTACTTCTAAATTCATTTACACTTATTGTGGGGTGATTGGGTAGTAGGGCCATTATAAAGTAATAATTTCCTAATAATTTTCAAATAAAAGGGAATTTTTAAGAAAAATATAAGGAATTTGCAAGTCCTCACACTCTCTCCCCCTTAAAGAAATTTCGTCCTCGAAATTTTCTTACCATCAGGACTATAAAACCCTAAGTTAAATGGCATATCGTACCTTCTACGTTCTCTTCCCCCTTTGACGGTCCAGGGTTGGTCGTGGTCGATTGCCGGGTCCCTTTCTTGTCCCGTAATAGGACCGGACAATTAGCGATCCAATGCTTGGTGCTCCCACATCGCAGGCATTCTCCCCCTCTTTTCTAACAACTCTCCTTAGTATGGTTGATTTTTCCACAATAGTCACAAGATAAGTGGAGGATTGAGGTTTGATCTCCTTGTGAGACAGCTTTCAGTCGCTGTCCTCCACCTAGGGCTCCTCTCAGAGTATCTTCTTTAGATGTCCCCAAAATTTTCACACCACTAGCTCATCGACCTACCTTAAAGGGTGGCCTACATCGTTCACCTTGTTCTTGACTTTGATTTTCACTAGGTGCACCTCTTTTCTTTGCATGGAAGCCCTTCACTTGTGCCCTTGCAATTTCTATCCTTTGGGCTCTCTCCGGATCCTTTGTAAAAGTTTTACTTTGAGCCATTGCTAAATCCTCTTCAGGAATCCCTTCGTATTGCCTTTTCAGTTCTGTGTTCTCGTGCAATAGCTCAATTTTCTCCGAATATTCGTGTTTCCATCGCCCTTCCTAATACTCGGCTAGTCTCTTTTGGACCTCTATTTCATTTCAGAGAATCTCGAGTTCCTTATATATATCATCCAACTGTGCCATCTCACGGATTCACTGGGACTCAAATGATAGCCTGCCAGGCAGATCGATGGATCAGAGTAAGTAACTGAGCACCAGTGGCAATCTAACCATATAACTGTTAAGTTCCTTAACTCCCAATCCAATCACAGTAGATCAAATAAAACGGATGGAAAAGTAGAATATAATTAGGGCAATATCTTAAAATACTAGACATCAAGGGAGCATAACCAAGGGTAGAAGAAAGAAATCGGTCTTCCGTGAGACTTTCTCGACATATACTACAACCTAATCATCCTCTATAGGAACCCTAGCCAGACTATTACTCGATTCGTCCATGATAACACTCCTGGGTATTCAGGTACAAGAATGCACAATAAAGTAATTCACAACTCGAGTCGGCCGATCCCAAGAGTAAATCACCCGTATTAGAGATTCCTACCCAGCATACATATCTAAGATCCCCAACAATAGATCTTTGTTTCACACTTAGTAAGCCAATCCCAGGCACGAGCTCGATAGGAGCTCTGATACCATCTGTGACGGCCCCACCTCCCCCTAAGGCGTACCAAAGGGTTCGGCGGGTCGCCTGCCCAGCTCTCGTCAGGACTCACTCTGTGACGGCCCCACCTCCCCCTAGGGCGTACCCCAGGATTCGGCGGGTCGCCTGCCCAGCTCTCGCCGGAGCTCAGTTGTTCACTACAGTCCTCAATTAAAATCGAAATAAATCACAAGAATAAATAGGGCAGCGATCCAAACTTAAAGCGGAACTTATATACATTGCCATCCCAAAAGGGAGTATAAAGATCGAATATACAAAGGTTCTCAATCCTTCATACGTCCAGCCCGTGCCAAGCACTAGGGCGAGAACCATTACCAAAAAAAAAAACAAAAGAACTAGACTAGGCTAGTCTATGCTCTCATCCTGCTCGCCGTCCCCTGTTAAGGAAAACAAAACTAAAAGGGTGAGCTAAAAGCTCAGTGAGGTTTCGAACACATAGTCAGATAGTCAATTCAATACATTAAACATGGAGTATCAATAATTCAAGAAATTTTTTACAATGGAAAGTGATAGTAACACATTCATTAAAAGGATACGGGCTCACATGGAGCTATTCGTTCGTTCGTTCGTTCCCCTGACATTTCCCCTTATTCCTCCAATTATTTGAAAATTTCCTTTTTGAGAAGTAAAACCCTCGTGCATCGTTCATTCATTCATCCCCTTCCGGACGTTGACCGGACTCCACCCATCCGGATGTTGACCGGACTCCACCCATCCAGACATGGCCGGACTACAAGGTAATGCTCGAGTATACCAAATTCACCCAGGGTCACCATATCGCCCGACCGAGTCCGCTTCTGGCTCGAGTCGATCGGTAACGAAGGGCAGGGCCCAATTCAGCCAAAAGGCTTACATCATCACAACTAATGTTTCAATCGTTAAATCATTGAAAATTTCACATTTCATTTAGGTCGAGCGCGATAAAGTACACGCTCGCCTAGAAAATTCGTTTTGGAAATCCTTGAAAACACTTAACACATCATCAAACAACAACAACAAGTCATGAAGTCATGGAGAATATAACAAACAAGAAACACTCACTTATGTACGCAAAACAACGGGTAAAATATCCTTCTGGATATTATCGTCAGTCACCAAGAAAACCTAAATTAAATGAGAAAGAATATTATAGATCATCTAGCACAACAATTAGGTGCAATCAAAGAAACTCGACAATTATTGAGTAGAACGTACAATAAGACTTTAAAGTGAAACGATGACATTTGGACCCGTGGACAAAAATAACTAGGGTTTCATAGACCAAACGTAAATATACCTGTTCAAATAGAAACTTAGTCCTCGAGCGAAAATTTGGGCAGCATGCCCTTTGTATTTTCCTATTTTCTAGCCATTTATGGCTTCATCCTTTTACTCAATCAAACCCAAGGTTATCCATAACACAATTTCATTTCAATAGCCATTCCATAGGCTCAAAACAATACAAGAACAAAAATTAAGCTAATATCAAGTGCGGAAATGAAGCTACAAAAGACAGATTTGACGGGTTTTTACGGAATGGGTACATCCGAGGCTATGCTTATCGGATTGAGGTGCAACTTATACCATTTCGAAGCTAAGACACAAGGCTCCAATGTCTGTGAAGATCACTTAGTCCAATTTCCAGTGTAACCTAATCAAATTCCCAATTCACATAACCTAATTCCAACTAATCGGCTATTTAACCGTACTGCACTCAAATGGCCATATCTCAGTCTACCAAGGTCCGTTTAAGGTGTTCTTGGTGGTGTGGAAAAGCTAAGACAGAGTACTAAAACTTTAATGTTTTGGAAAATAGCTAAATCCAAACAAATCATAGTGAATAAACATGATAAACTGGATGAACCGACTAAAATGGAACACTGGAAACATCCTAAAACAGTGAGGGTATTTTGGTCTTTTCACAGGCTACGTTGCTCAGATTGAGCTCAAAATTTTGTATAAAACTATAAAATACCATTATCTACAACTTTCATGTTTTATGCCAAGCCTAATTTGGCCTCTAACCACACGAACTGGAACCGGACAGAACAGGGTGAAATTTTTCCAGAAATCTGGAATTTTTTATTCCAATGATAACTTTCTTCATTTCTTGCTTCACTTGCTACCAAAACCCCCTATACAATCTTGGATACAACATATATTAATCGTAAATCAAGTTTGGCAGCAATTCATCAAACCCTAATTCATGTATCCACAAGGAAAAACAACACCCAAGACATGATAACAACCATTATTCACCACAAATTTGAGATGCTAAGCTAATTTGAACAAGATTGAGAGTAAGAAATGGGGAAATCATCATCCTTACCTTGCTTAGTGTCTACCAAGAGCAACTCTTGCTTTCCCCTTCAAAATTTCACCAACACCTCACTAGATGAACACTCAAGGATGACTTTAATCGGTTTAGTTTTCTTTCTTCCTCACTTGGTGACTAGATTTCAAGAAGAAATGGTGAACTCTCTCTTGGGGTTTTTCTCTCTCTCTCTCTCTCAGCCAAGACCAGAAAAAATGAAGAAGAAAGATGGCTGAAATGAAAGATAAAAAGGCAAGAAAAAAAAATAATCAAGGAGCCATGAGGTGGTGACACTTGGCACCACCAAAGCCTTGCAAATTTTTCTCTCTCTCCCTTGCATTTTTGGCCACAAATTTCGGTCAAAGGCAGCTGGAAATAAGGAGATATTTTGCTCAAATATCAATGAGCTCATGTGGTAAGAAAGTGGTGGTCCAGTGGTGCGTTCAATTGGTAGTGCGCGGTACATGTGAGACCCCGAAAATTTTCTTATTTTCCAAGCATTTATTTTGGGCTTTTGGGCTTAAATTTAGGGTTTTCTATTATATGTAGGTTTTCTGGGGAATTTTATGAGAAAATATGAATTTTGCATCATTTTCTGGGTTTAGGTTATATTCTGTGCTAGCAAGGGTGTACAGTGGTTGCGGGACCCACTAAGACGATCGGTACAGATAAATGTAGTTTTGGAAATTTTATATACGGAAGCTTTATTACCTAGTGTTATGAGTTAATTAGATGTTAGCTAGTATAATTAAGTGTTGTAAGACAAAAGAAAGAGATAAGCTTGAAGGCCACATGTCACCTTTTTATTGGAGGTTTAATTTTGACTAAGTCTTACACCTTTACTAAATCAAAATTTTACCAAATTTCTTCTTCATTTTGCATCTTCTTGGCCGGCCATCATAGGGAGAAAAGATAGAAAAGTTCCCAACTTTGGTTCTTCATTTCTTACCAAAATCTTGAAATCCAACCATTAATTTCTCAAATTCCTCCATAAAACCCAATTGCTAGGAAAGGTTGAAGAGCTTGGTGGAGTTGGTTGCAAGGAGAAACACTAAGTCATCTTGTTTCTAGCACTTGTAAGGTGAGTAGTTGAGAACTTGTCTTTTTGTTAGTGGTAATGTGAAATTAGTAGAGGTTAGTAGTTAAAGAGGCCATTTTATGGAGTATTTCATGATTTATACTTGAGTTGTGTCAATTTTCCCATTTATTAAGGAATTTTCTATTTTATATGATTTCTCATGGTTAGCTAGGTTGTGATGGTATTTTATTGCATGATTTGGAGCCTAGATATGTTAATGGTGTTTAATTGTAGAAAATTTCAGCATTTGTAGGATTTTCGGTTTTTAGGTTTTGGTATAAATTGGGGTTTTTCTATATATGGTATATATGCTAGTAGTTGATGTGTATTTGTTTGTATTGTGGCTTAAATGGGATGAATGGACTAAATTGTGATATATAAGTGTATTGGTACAGGTTGAATGCTTGTGGTTAGGTTGGAAATGTGAAGAAATTAAGGGGTTATGCCGTCCAAATGGTTAGAAATATAGATGGTTTTGTATTGAGAAGGATTTGAGTAGAAAGGGATAAGTTTTGGGTTTTTACTCACATCCCACACCTTAATGTTTCATTGTATTGGCTTTTGAGCAACTTGCATTAGTAAGTTAAACTTGTACGTTAAATTGTGTTTGAGTCTTCAATATGGTTATTTGCTTGTTTTAGGTCGTACCGGTGGGCCGGGACCTACACCTGATTCAAACGTGTGACTTGCTTGAAAATTTGGTGAGTGTACCAGAATATGATGAACATACTTGTTATGTGATTTTAAAGGTCTTGATTTGGGTCGAGAGTGTACTTGATCGCTCTTGACCACTTACTTGCATTTACCATTATTGTTTGGATGTGAAGTGGTATATATACATGATTTAACATTTGATGGGGCAATGCCTTAATATTAATGTGAAATTGAGCTCATGCCCTTAGACCGTTATTCGAGTCGAGCCGGCAAGGGCTTGGGCGATTCGTTAATGAGCCTTTGGGTTCTTGATAGGCGAGTGGAGTGTTAACTCCTCGACCTTGTGGTATACTCGAGTATTACCCTTTTGGAACTATGAGGCGGCGGGCCCGAATAGGGGGTGAATGGTGGAAGGAAATGGTGCGAAGTGGTGTCTACGGATCTTGGATTGTTTAAATGGTTGACGGAGTGTCAACATGTGCGATCAAGTATGGCAATCGGAAACCGGCCCTTGAGGGTCACATGTATCCTTTTATATGTGTATGTTTGTATGAAGGTGTTTATGTATATGTGTTAATAGTTGTATCATGAAATTGTGCATTTGGTACCTCACGAGCGTAAGCTCACCCCCGTTGTTTTGTTTTCCTTACAGGAGCATGATTGGAAACAAGTTTTGATATGAGTTGAGCTAGTTAAGTGATAGTTTTGAAAAGCTCCTCGAGAACTTGAACTTTTGATGTATATGACTTCGTGTACCTTTGAGGTGTAGATTGAACCTTTCTTATGTATATAAGGCATGTACATATATGTCTTTATCAAGTCTTGGATGAACTACATTAGGTGTTTGGTGTATTTATGTGAGTACCGTATGCAAACGAAGGAAGAAAGAATTTTTGGCAAAACACTGCCCAGAATCCGGCCAAGAATCCGGCCAGTTTCTGGCCGGATACAAGGCCGGATATGCAGGGGAAGAAAAAAAAAATTTTTGATTTTGCTTCTGGCCACAATCCGGCCAAAGCAATCCGGCCAACTTCCGGCCGGATTTCCGGCCGGATTGACAGGGAAATTTCAAACCCTTTTGGGTTTAGCCTCGGCCTCCTATCCGGCCGAGAATCCGGCCGGATAGTGACGCAGGCGGTTACTGTTCATCCGCGGCAAATTTTCGTTCTTCGTTTTCTGGTCCGATTGAAGTGCTCGAGTGCTATACTTTCTTGCGTGATGATACTATTGTTCCAAGAACACCTTAATGGGATAAATCGCTCATTTCGTTGAGTTTTCTTTTATAAATTAAATATGTATTTGATTGTTTTGCGATTCGTAGTCCTGGCGAGAGATGGGCAGGCGGTCCGTCACCCCTCTGGTTCTGTGACGCCCCACATCTCCCTAAGGCGGACCAAAGGGTATCCGCGGACGCCTGCCCAGCTCACGCCAGGACTCGAGCAAATCCATTCAATTTAAAATCGAACTAAACACTTCGACGAGAGCAACATGAATACAATAATGCGGAAGCGTTCAAGCTTAATAAGTCACTTAATGTATATCCAGTACATCGGGTAATCATGAAACGACTTAAATTCAAAGTACACATCAGGGCCCAAACTTTTCAAGTTTACAATTTCCAAAAGTACAACCCAAACCAGGGCCTAGTCAAAATACATAACAGGAGTCTTAACAAAATTACAACGGATAATTTCTCCATATTTCTCCAAGAGTCGGTCCTGTTAAGGAAAACAAAACTATAGGGTGAGCTAAACGCTCGTTAGGCCAAGAACACACATGCAAGCACGTAATCAAATAACAATCCCAACTTTAATAAATAAAGCCATGTCTTTTCAATAATCAATCTATCAAACAGGAAAAGTAATCAGAAACAATTCAAGGATATAGTAGCTCTCAGGAGCTAAGTTCCACTCGATCTGTCGATGTCATTCGTATACTTTCCCGCATTGACCCTCCTGTCAACCGGGTCGGTATTTCCATTTCCGTAGATCACCACTTTCTTCCCTCCGTCCACCGTACACCCCAAGGGCCCACAAGTCTATTTTTAGGGCGATACTCGACAAGTATGCCAAGCAAGACCTCTTATTAGGTCGAGCTTATGTGTATCTCATGGCTCGTCCAAATCCCCGACCAAGCCCATTGCTGGCTCGAGTCTAAGGACGGCCTATGAGTTTGGGCGTCCCCCATTCATTGGAAGGTCGAGGAGGTTCACTCCAACGACACAAGCATTCATGACATAACATTGCATTTCATTCATTCATTCAATACATTTCATTCATTCATTTGAAATTAGAACGAGTGCGATAAAGTACGCACCCGCCCTTGTTTTTAAAACTTTCAACAAATACCACAAATAAGCAAGTATCAATATTCACACACTTGACACTCACCGAGCAATTCAATAAGAATTATTTCCCGGAAGTTCAAGTGTCCACGGTGAGATCCTCTCGAAGGTCTCCTTGCGCGCCTGGCAATTTAATAGCGAATAATCATACAATTAACCCACTTATCAAGAAGATTGTACATTAGTACAATCTAAGGATTATTTCGCAAAAAGGAACCTCAATTACACGTAAATCGAGGTTCAACTTGCCTTTTATCATGTACAATATTATTTGAGTTTTGATCATGAAAATCGTAAACAAAAACGTTTAAGAACATCAAAAGAATAAAGAGTTTTTGAAAAACTCTATTTCTTTGAAGTTGGAAAATTTTTCAGTTTTACGATAAATCTTTGAAAAATCATAACTCGCTCGGCATAAGTCGAGAATTGGAAAACTTTATACCGTTGGAAACCTCTTAGAGAGTACTATAAGTTACTAGAAGACACTTTTCCATGAATCAAAGTGAAAAGTGGTCAAAAATGAGCTTGAAGATGCAGGGTTGGTTCACAAGGCAGAATGAAGTTGGATTTTGGCCAACTTTGAAAATTCGGTACGATTCGTACGTTGCAAACCAGCCTCTGAATTTTGTAGCTCAATTAGTGTTGCAAGTGAAGTTTATAACAAAACAAGCGGATCAAGAGTCGGAGTTTCGAGCACCGAGATACAGTAGCCCGAAGTTGGGGAAATTCAAGACTGGATGAGAATTTTCCAGATTTGAACCTCTAACTTTAGTAATTCAATTGGGTATCGAAACGAACTTGAATCGGCACCAAAATTGGCAGTATTTCAATACTTTATGGAAGGTATCTCTCTAACGAATTTCGGGGAAAAATACCTTCGGCAAGGTCGTTAATTAGCCAACCGAAGTTCAAGAAAAATCCTAAGGCAATCTGCCTTGGACTTTCATTTTCCAAATTTTCAACCGTTTAACCAAGAAAGTTATCCAACCATGGTTCATTTGTGAAATAAGGGTCTAAGATACACCCATGATACCTTTGGTAAGTGTTTAAAATCAAGAACATCAACTAACAAGTTCACTCCAAGATTTTGTTCCAAACCAGTCCAAAGATTAGGGTTTTTCCAAAACAGAGCAGTCCACTTGTTTCAGTCACAACTCAGTCATTATAGCTCGAAATTGAGCATGGCTTACGCCGTTGGAAAATACATTCATAGAGTTAAAATATCACAGAAGAAATCGTTTCCAAATTCGGCACCCATCTGGTTCAAATTCGGGCATCAAGTTGCTGCCTGAACACTTCATTCCAGATGAACAGAGTAACAGGACAGCGAACTTAAAACATTTGGTTCGGCTTGGTCACAAAGAATCAGAACGTGCATTATATACCAAATTAAAGCTAGGAATGTCTAGTTTCTAACGCCACTGACGGCACATGATTTCGACATCCGAGGACAGAGTTATAGACAAAATACTACTGCTGGTCAGAGCATACGCGAATCAGTTTTCCAGATTTGCTGGTTTCTAAAAAAAATTCATTTGCCCATTCAAACCTCATTATTTTTCAATGAAATTTTTCACACATCTAATACATCCTACACACATCCAATTCAAGCAATTAAACCATTAAAAATTGGCCTGGAAATGGCCGAACATGGCAGGGGCAAAATCGGAAAGTTTAGCTTCTTACACCCAATGAAGTTTCCACTAATTACCCATCACTAATGCATCATTATAATCACTAAACCAACAATATAATCACCATTAATCATCACATCAGCAACAACAACCCAAGTGTGGGAATTCCAAGAGCCCACAATCACATTTTTACACCATAATCAAGTAACTAAGTGCATGCATGAGCTTAATCTTGTCATATAATCTCCAAAAGATAAGAATCCAAGGGTTGATCATTACCTACTCCTTTGGTTTGCAAGGTCAGAATTTTCGGCCCTCTTGAAGCTCCAAAGAAACCGTGAAAGCTCCCTTCCTCCTTAGCTAGATGTAGTCTCCAAGTGGTTTGCTAAGAGATCTCCAAGTTTGGTGTGATTTGGGTGGATTTTAGTGCATGGATTGAAGATGAAAAATGAAGAACAATGGAGAGTTCTTCTCCTTTCTTGTTGCTCGGCCAAGTGAGGTGAGGAGAGAGAGAGTGCTGATGCAATTGGCTTCCAAAGGAAGATTCTTTGTGTGGTGCAAAATGCACCTCAAAGTCAACTTGAAATAGTGCAATTTAGGGTGCGTTTGGACTCGATTTTCTCGCGCGTTTGGTTCACTAGTGCACTAAACCTCCAAGGCATATATATTCTTGTAAATATTATTCACTCTTAATTGTCCCGAAATAAGGGTCTAAAGTCCTTCAATTGAAGTCGCGCGTGTGAAAACGCGTACCGTCAAATTTTACCGCTATAACGCGGAACTTTCGAAAAATTCCTATAACGATTGCACTACTAACTATCACTTGAATATTTATTCATAAGATTACCTATTTTAGGACCATAGTACAAGCCCCCAATATTCCAAGCTTATTGGGCTACTACGCGGATAAAATCTCCAAGTACTATTCACTATTTTTACTAAACGCGCTCTAGGAAATTAATTTTCGAAACGAATCATTTTAAAAATATAACGAAGTTATATTACCACTTATTTAGGTCTAATAAGACTAGAAAATATTCTTTGGAAATAAAATTCAATTAAATGATTTATTAAGCCATAAATTAGGCATAAAATAATAGTTTTTGCGAGTCCTCACAGGTTCGCCATAGGGGAAGATGGGGTCGTCACAAGTGGTATCAGAGCCTAGGTTTAGATTAACCTGGGCTTGTTAGAAATTTCTTGACTTGGGACTTGTATGTGATTATTTTCTTAAGGGTGTTAAGTTTATTTGTGTTTTCGTGTAGGATGGACGTGCCTAGTGGGTCTAGTGAGAGACCGACCGTGGAACGGGGCCGTGGAGTACTTCCTATGAGTAGGTACCAGATCCGGCCGAGAGGGTCAACTGTACGTTGGAGTCCGGCTAGTCGCCTTCGGCGTTGTGAGTGCCGTCAGAGGTTTGCCTATCCCAATACTCTAGTATTGGCCGTGGACAAAGAAAGGAAGGAGTTGGCCAAGGATTGTGCAAGGCTTGAAGCTGAAGTAAATCAATTAAGTGAGGCCAACAAGAGGCAAGCTGAGCGAATTCAGGAATTGGAATATGACCTAGGTGAAGGTCAAGATAGGGTGGACGACTTGTGTTCGCAACTTGAGGAGATGCACAAACGTACGGCCAAGAGGGCGAGACAACTAAAGGAGAAAGCCGGATCGATTCTGAACCTATGTGATGACCTAGTAGGGGACGAGTGTGACGAGGGCTCTAGTGTAGGAGGTGGGGACGAGGACTCTAGTGTAGGAGGCGGAGTTGGAGGTGAACCCGCCCAAGCGAGTAGGTCCTCTAGCCCCACGGTAGGCTAGGGTCTGGCTTTTAGACCACCTTGGACGGTTTTGACTCTTGTATATATATGGGATACGGAATGGTGGGTCGGGGAGGACCTTTATCTAGTCATGTTGTATAGTGGACTAGTTTTGTGTATATGACTTTTGTATGGCCATTCCGCAAGAGGCTTTCCTCATTTGTACTTGAATGACTGTTTTGGTATATATGGTTAATTCTGGTGAAAATGTTATGACTATGTGTTATGTGTTTAAATGTGTTATGAAGTGATTGTTTGATTTTGTGGCCATGTTTCTTGTTGAGAACAGGGATGTGTGCCCTTTAGTGTTAAAGTTATATTCATGGGTATATTTTGATTATAGATTGAACTAGAGTGATGGAAGGCACGTGTAGTGGCCGGGGGCGCGGACGTGGGGGTAGACATCCCACGACTGAACAGGGTACGGGAACTGCAGTGCCCGAACCAATTCCTGAACCCCAAATCGATCCCAACGTGCAAGTAGCCGCTGCTATTCAGCGGATGACCGATCTCTTAGCCCAGGTGGTACAACAACAGGGCCCCAACCCTAATCCACCAATTGGCAATCCTGGCAATCCTGGAAACCCTGGAAATCACGTCGAGAGTGAGGATCGAGCTCTCGAACGATTCCAAAAATTCTCTCCGCCTAAATTTCTAGGAGGGCCCGACCCTGATGTGGCCGAACAATGGTTGGAAAAGATGATAGACATTTTCGCCGCTCTACATTACTCGGAAGAGAGGCAAGTGACCTTTGCGGTTTTCCAACTCGAAGGTGCTGCCCGCTCTTGGTGGAACATTATCCGGACGAAATGGGAGCGAGAACAGACACCAAGGACCTGGATGAATTTTGTACGGGAATTCAACGCCAAGTATTTTCCGCCGTTGGTTCAAGAGAAAAAAGAGGACGAATTTATTCGTCTACGCCAAGGGACGCAATCGGTGGCCGAATATGAGAGCCAATTCACACGTTTATCTAAATTTGCTCCTGAGCTCATTTTAACCGAACAAAGGAGGGCTAGGCGTTTTCTTCAGGGGCTTAATGTGGAAATCCAAAAGGATTTAGCCGTTGCCCAAATCACTACTTTTAGTGATGCTGTTGAGAAGGCCTTACGATCCGAGAATGCGAGGCTCCAGGTTAGAAACTTCCAAAATCGAAAGCGCGGAGCTGCTGGGAGTAGCTCAACTCAAGGGGATAAGAGTACCCCTCCCCCTCCTAAATTTGGAAGGGGAGCTGGAGGGGGACGATTTTCGAGTCCAGCTAGAGGGGCTTCTTCCCGAGGAAGCCAACCAGGCCGAGGGCCGCCGAGGAGCACCACACAAGGGAGTTCCGCTGCTGTAGCGCGTGGTCCGTGTAACTTTTGTGGGAAACCCAATCACACGGAGGACGACTGCTGGAGGAAGCAGAATAAGTGTTTGCGGTGCGGAAGTGCGGAGCACCGGTTCGCCAACTGTCCGGTCCAGGCACGTGACGCGAGAGGAACTACCCCAATGACATCTAAGGCTACCTCAAGTCAATCCCGGGTAGACAGTACCAAACCAAAGGTACCCGCACGGGTGTACTCCATTGAGCAACGGCCAGTTCCTGATTCCGCCGAGGTAGTGGAAGGTACGATTCCTGTCTTCCACCGCCTAGCTAGAATTTTGATAGACCCTGGAGCTACCCATTCCTTTGTTAACCCCGAGTTTATGTGTGGAATTGATATAAACCCTGTTATTCTTCCTTATGAGTTAGAAGTTAGTACTCCTACGGGGGACCAACGTTTGATTTCTAGCAAAATGTACACGAATTGTGAGATCTGGGTAGGTGAGCGGAAGTTATTGGGGAATTTGATAAGTTTAGCCATAAAGGGATACGATGTGATATTAGGCATGGATTGGTTGGCTCGATACGATGCCCAGCTGGACTGCAAGAGGAAAACTGTTGAATTTCGTATTCCTGGGGAGGCAACTTTGAGGTTAGATGTGAGGGGTAGTCTAGCCTCATCTGCTATGATATCGGGTATTCGAGCTAGGAAATTATTGAGTAGAGGGGCACAGGGGTTCCTAGCTTTCCTTATTAACACTCCTGCTGACAAACTGAAAATAGAAGATGTTCCAGTCGTGAGTGAATACCTTGATGTTTTTCCTGATGAGTTAGTGAATCTGCCTCTGGAAAGAGAAGTTGAGTTTGAAGTTAACCTTTGTCCAGAGGCTTCCCCTATTTCCAAAACTCCTTACCGAATGGCACCTGCGGAACTCAAAGAGCTAAAATTACAGTTGCAAGATCTTCTAGAGCGGGGATTTATTCACGAGAGTGGATCGCCTTGGGGGGCACCTGTTCTCTTTGTTAAGAAGAAGGACGGGACCTTGAGACTATGTATCGACTACCGAGGGTTGAATAGCGTGACCATCAAGAATAAGTACCCACTACCCCACATTGATGAATTATTTGACCAATTGCAAGGTGCGGTGGTCTTTTCAAAATTAGACCTTCGACAGGGGTATTACCAACTTTTGATTAAAAAGGGAGATGTGCCTAAAACTGCCTTCAATTCTCGGTATGGGCATTACGAATTTGCCGTGATGCCTTTTGGACTGACTAATGCCCCTGCTGCCTTCATGGACCTCATGCATCAAATTTTTAAACCTTACCTTGACCGATTTGTCGTTGTTTTTATCGACGACATATTGGTTTATTCAAAAACCCGTGAGGAACATGAACAACATCTGAAAGAGGTCCTACAAACCCTGAGGGAGCACCAGTTGTACGCCAAATTCAGCAAATGTGAGTTTTGGCTGGAGAAAGTTTCTTTTCTGGGGCATGTGATTTCTAAAGAAGGAATTGCTGTGGATCCGGCCAAGGTAGAGGCAGTAACTGAGTGGAAGAGACCCGATAATCCCACGGAGATCCGAAGTTTTTTAGGGTTGGCAGGTTATTACCGGCGGTTTATTAAAGACTTTTCGAAACTTGCCAGTCCCTTAACTGATTTAACCAAGAAGGGTGGACGATTTCTGTGGAGTGATAAGTGTGAAACCAGCTTTCAAGAGCTGAAGCGGAGATTAACTATGGCCCCTATTCTAGCTTTACCTAATGGTCCGGACGGTTTCACTATTTACACTGACGCCTCCAAAGAGGGATTAGGGTGCGTACTGATGCAACACCAAAACGTGATAGCTTATGCTTCCAGAAAATTGAAAACCCATGAGCAAAACTATTCTATTCATGACCTTGAACTGGCCGCAGTTGTCTTTGCTCTTAAAAAGTGGAGACACTATCTGTACGGGGTGACTTTTGAAGTCTACTCTGACCATAAAAGCCTCAAATACCTCTTTTCCCAGAAGGAGTTGAACATGAGACAGCGCCGTTGGATGGAATTCTTAGAGGATTATGATTATACCATTCACTACCATCCTGGGAAGGCTAATGTGGTAGCCGATGCCTTAAGTCGGAAGGCTCAGATTTCTGGATTGATGGTGAAAGAGTGGGAATTATTGAGAGTTGTAGGAGAATGGAATCCAAAGCTGGAGCATAATAGGATAACCTTTGGAAACATCCGAGTGACGTCCGTGTTTTTGGAAAGGATCAAGGAAGCTCAAATTAAGGATTCGATGGTTCAAAAGTGGGTAGAAAAGGTGAAGAAAGGAGAAATTTCCGATTTTAATTTGAGCTCTGAAGGGATTTTAAGATTTCGAAATCGCATAGCGGTACCTGATGATGAAACTTTGAGAAGGGAAATTTTGGAGGAGGGTCATCGATCTAAATATACAATCCATCCAGGAAGTAACAAGATGTATCGTGACTTACGACAATTGTACTGGTGGGACAAGATGAAGAGAGAGATAGCTCAATACGTGCAAACCTGCCTGGTGTGCCAGCAAGTTAAGGCTGAACATCAGAAGCCTTCGGGATTGCTGCAACCGCTGGAGATTCCTGAATGTAAATGGGAACATATTACCATGGATTTCGTATCTGGACTACCTAGAACTCAAAAAGGACATGATGCCGTTTGGGTGATCGTTGATCGATTGACCAAGTCGGCTCATTTCTTGCCTGTGAATATGAAGTATTCCATGGATAAGTTAGCTCGAGTGTATCTGGAGGAGATTGTGAGATTGCATGGAGTGCCTGTGAGCATTGTTTCCGACCGAGACCCTCGCTTCGTGTCTAGATTTTGGCAAAAGTTTCAAGAGACCTTAGGGATGAAGTTGAATTTGAGTACTACCTATCATCCTCAGACGGATGGACAGTCGGAGCGGACGATTCAGACTCTCGAAGATATGTTACGAACGAGTATTTTAGATTTCGGGGGTAATTGGGGACAGCACATGACATTAGTAGAGTTCGCCTATAATAACAGCTACCATTCATCAATCCAAATGGCACCGTACGAAGCCCTTTATGGGCGAAAGTGCCGTTCACCGATATATTGGGATGAAGTGGGAGAGAAAAGGATCCTAGACCCTACTATTGTCCCTTGGATGGAGGATGCACAAGAAAAGATTAAGTTAATCCGTCAAAGACTCCAGACAGCCCAAAGTCGCCAGAAGAGCTACGCCGATAATCGAAGGAAGGATCTGGAGTTTGAAGTAGGAGACCAAGTATTCTTGAAGATTACACCGTTACGGAGTGTTACTGCCGGCAGAGGAAAGAAACTCCAACCCCGATTCGTAGGACCGTTTCCGATCCTTCAACGGGTTGGAAAAGCAGCATACCGACTTGAGTTGCCGCCGAGCTTGTCACGGATTCACGATGTATTTCATGTGTCTATGCTCAAAAAGTATTATCCTGATCCAACCCATATTGTCCAGCCGGAAGAGATTGAAATTGATGAGACCCTTACTTACGCAGAAAAACCTGTGCAAGTGCTTGATAGGAAAGTTAAGGAGCTGAGGAATAAGCAAATTCCACTGGTGAAAGTTCTATGGAAGAACCATGGAGTCGAGGAGGCAACCTGGGAGATGGAAAATGAGATGAAAACCAGATATCCCGAACTGTTTAGTGATTCAGGTGAGAATTTCGAGGACGAAATTCTTTAAGGGGGAGAGAGTGTGAGACCCCGAAAATTTTCTTATTTTCCAAGCATTTATTTTGGGCTTTTGGGCTTAAATTTAGGGTTTTCTATTATATGTAGGTTTTCTGGGGAATTTTATGAGAAAATAGGAATTTTGCATCATTTTCTGGGTTTAGGTTATATTCTGTGCTAGCAAGGGTGTACAGTGGTTGCGGGACCCACTAAGACGATCGGTACAGATAAATGTAGTTTTGGAAATTTTATATACGGAAGCTTTATTACCTAGTGTTATGAGTTAATTAGATGTTAGCTAGTATAATTAAGTGTTGTAAGACAAAAGAAAGAGATAAGCTTGAAGGCCACATGTCACCTTTTTATTGGAGGTTTAATTTTGACTAAGTCTTACACCTTTACTAAATCAAAATTTTACCAAATTTCTTCTTCATTTTGCATCTTCTTGGCCGGCCATCATAGGGAGAAAAGAGAGAAAAGTTCCCAACTTTGGTTCTTCATTTCTTACCAAAATCTTGAAATCCAACCATTAATTTCTCAAATTCCTCCATAAAACCCAATTGCTAGGAAAGGTTGAAGAGCTTGGTGGAGTTGGTTGCAAGGAGAAACACTAAGTCATCTTGTTTCTAGCACTTGTAAGGTGAGTAGTTGAGAACTTGTCTTTTTGTTAGTGGTAATGTGAAATTAGTAGAGGTTAGTAGTTAAAGAGGCCATTTTATGGAGTATTTCATGATTTATACTTGAGTTGTGTCAATTTTCCCATTTATTAAGGAATTTTCTGTTTTATATGATTTCTCATGGTTAGCTAGGTTGTGATGGTATTTTATTCCGTGATTTGGAGCCTAGATATGTTAATGGTGTTTAATTGTAGAAAATTTCAGCATTTGTAGGATTTTCGGTTTTTAGGTTTTGGTATAAATTGGGGTTTTTCTATATATGGTATATATGCTAGTAGTTGATGTGTATTTGTTTGTATTGTGGCTTAAATGGGATGAATGGACTAAATTGTGATATATAAGTGTATTGGTACAGGTTGAATGCTTGTGGTTAGGTTGGAAATGTGAAGAAATTAAGGGGTTATGCCGTCCAAATGGTTAGAAATATAGATGGTTTTGTATTGAGAAGGATTTGAGTAGAAAGGGATAAGTTTTGGGTTTTTACTCACATCCCACACCTTAATGTTTCATTGTATTGGCTTTTGAGCAACTTGCATTAGTAAGTTAAACTTGTACGTTGAATTGTGTTTGAGTCTTCAATATGGTTATTTGCTTGTTTTAGGTCGTACCGGTGGGCCGGGACCTACACCTGATTCAAACGTGTGACTTGCTTGAAAATTTGGTGAGTGTACCAGAATATGATGAACATACTTGTTATGTGATTTTAAAGGTCTTGATTTGGGTCGAGAGTGTACTTGATCGCTCTTGACCACTTACTTGCATTTACCATTATTGTTTGGATGTGAAGTGGTATATATACATGATTTAACATTTGATGGGGCAATGCCTTAATATTAATGTGAAATTGAGCTCATGCCCTTAGACCGTTATTCGAGTCGAGCCGGCAAGGGCTTGGGCGATTCGTTAATGAGCCTTTGGGTTCTTGATAGGCGAGTGGAGTGTTAACTCCTCGACCTTGTGGTATACTCGAGTATTACCCTTTTGGAACTATGAGGCGGCGGGCCCGAATAGGGGGTGAATGGTGGAAGGAAATGGTGCGAAGTGGTGTCTACGGATCTTGGATTGTTTAAATGGTTGACGGAGTGTCAACATGTGCGATCAAGTATGGCAATCGGAAACCGGCCCTTGAGGGTCACATGTATCCTTTTATATGTGTATGTTTGTATGAAGGTGTTTATGTATATGTGTTAATAGTTGTATCATGAAATTGTGCATTTGGTACCTCACGAGCGTAAGCTCACCCCCGTTGTTTTGTTTTCCTTACAGGAGCATGATTGGAAACAAGTTTTGATATGAGTTGAGCTAGTTAAGTGATAGTTTTGAAAAGCTCCTCGAGAACTTGAACTTTTGATGTATATGACTTCGTGTACCTTTGAGGTGTAGATTGAACCTTTCTTATGTATATAAGGCATGTACATATATGTCTTTATCAAGTCTTGGATGAACTACATTAGGTGTTTGGTGTATTTATGTGAGTACCGTATGCAAACGAAGGAAGAAAGAATTTTTGGCAAAACACTGCCCAGAATCCGGCCAAGAATCCGGCCAGTTTCTGGCCGGATACAAGGCCGGATATGCAGGGGAAGAAAAAAAAAATTTTTGATTTTGCTTCTGGCCACAATCCGGCCAGAGCAATCCGGCCAACTTCCGGCCGGATTGACAGGGAAATTTCAAACCCTTTTGGGTTTAGCCTCGGCCTCCTATCCGGCCAGATTCTGGCCGGATAGTGACGCAGACGGTTACTGTTCATCCGCGGCAAATTTTCTTTCTTCGTTTTCTGGTCCGATTGAAGTGCTCGAGCGCTATACTTTCTTGCGTGATGATACTATTGTTCCAAGAACACCTTAATGGGATAAATCGCTCATTTCGTTGAGTTTTCTTTTATAAATTAAATATGTATTTGATTGTTTTGCGATCCGTAGTCCTGGCGAGAACTGGGCAGGCGGTCCGTCGCCCCTCTGGTTCGCCATAGGGGAAGATGGGGTCGTCACAGTACACGTCGGTTCGCACCGTTTTTCCTTAAATCACACGTACTAGGGTTTTTTTCTTCCCAATCACTAACTTTTTATCATTGCTCCTAATCACATATCATTTCTCCCCTAAGAGTCACTTTTAATCACCAAATTTGATCGTTACTCCGTACCGAAAAATCATCCGGCGAAAAATCGCAAAAACCCTAATTTGCTCCAATCTTGAAAACGAAGAGTGAAACCCTACTTTCAAGGTTCATTTGCACTTATTGGGAAATGATTGGGTAGTAGGGCTATAATAAATGAATAATTTCTAAATAAAAAGGCATTTTTTAAAGAAAAATATAAGAAATTTGCGATTCCTCACACACTCACTCGCATCTCACACATACATCCATATACAATAAATAACATCACAATTCAAACTTATAATATACATCGATGCACAAACCCAGATACAAAGTTTATACACGCCAAAAATCTTCAAAGTGTTTACAATTCGAGTACAAATCACCCTAGTTGAGATATGGCGCGAGTACAAATTCAAAACTCAAAATAACTAGACTACGCTAACCTGTACACGTCTCACGCCTCGCTCGTACCCCCTGTAAAGAAAACAAATGGCGTGGAATGAGCTAAAAGCCCAGTGAGGTTCCAAAGAACAAATTGACCATTTTAAAAGTACGAATATCAACGTAACAAGTTAATGGGCATCAAAAGTTCATGAAAGTAAACAATAATACTTCAAGCAGCAAATCTCAAAGTGAGCAAGTATAAAAGTTTTCAGAAGAAACAATAATCCAATAAACAATAACCATTCCAAAGAATAAGGATACGGATGGCTCTCAGGAGCCAAGTTCCCATTGTATCTGTTAGTCCCACAGACAACCAAGATGGGGGGTGAATTGGGTTGATTAAAATCTTAACCAAGTTTATGCACTTTTTCTTTAATGAAAATTTACCTTCCTTTTTAGTAATGATCAACCAAGTAGATTAGAAGACAATAGCAATATTGATCAGAGAAGCAAGTATAGATAAGCAATGAAGATTTTATTAAACAGAAAAGTAAGATAGGGAATCAAACCAAGTGTCTACCAAGCTGTCCTCAAACTTGAAGACCAAACACTAGGAAGAGCAACTTCTCCTTGATGAAAGAAGATCAACTAGATGTACAATGGAGGGAGCACTTCCTCCTTGCCCTAAGCCGCACTTAGTCAAGCTAAGAAGTTTTACAATCACTCAGAAAACCCTCAACAAAGCTACACTAAAGATCCTTTCAATCACAAAAGAAATGCTCACCAGAAATTCACACCACTTTGAAACAAATCTAGCTTTGGAGACTATTTTCTAGCTAAAATATCTCTTGAGATCTTGTAAACAAAGTGTGCAAAAGTCCCTACTTCGTTCAGACCAGTTTGATTTTAAAGGGAACCAGAAATGGGCTTCATCAATGCTTCCAACGGATAGAAGGCAGCTGAAGAGTCAACTAGCCGTTGGGGCTGTCGGACGTCCGACGATCGAATCATCGTCCGAACCAATCGTCCGATGATAGCCAAGTTGAGGTTCGGACGTCCGATGAGTTTTTTTTGTCGTCCGACAGCACAGCGTCCGACCTTGGGCCGAGAGCTAGCAAGTTATCTTGGAATTTTTCGGACGTCCGATCTGGTTGATATGCGTCCGAGGTGTGCGTCCGATCCTTCCGGACGTCCGATGCTCCCATATGAGCGTCCGACAGAGCTTCCTTCCTGATGTTCTTCATCCTTTCGGACGTCCGACAGATTCCTTTCGGCCGTCCGACCTGATTGTCCTGTTTTTGCTTCACATTTTTGTTGTTTTGCTTTTGATGACATATTCGAACCTGATTCTTGGATAGACAAAAACACTTGTTTTCGAAGAAGGTTAGATAAACATTTCAAAGTGCCAAGAATGACACACAAGACACACTTAAAAGACTGTATCTTTGATCGGAACAAAACAATTACTAAATTCATTTATATTATTTCAATCTTGTTTGCCACATCCAAAGCATCGTAGACTGGAGTCAATCAGACATATGCTTTCCTTGTTCCATCAGGCCTGATCAAAGTGTTCACTTTCTTGGTCTGTATAAACGAACTTTTGTGATCATCAAAACCAAGAATAACAGTATCACCAGAGCTTGATCAGGTAATAGTTGACACTCCGTCAACCTTCAGGTAAGTAACCAACCCAGTAGAGCACCACTTACACTACTCTCCGTCCACCATTCACACCCTCTACTCGGCCCAAAATCCTCAATAAATACGGGTGATAATACTCGAGTATACCGATTAGTCGAGGAGATATCACTCCACTCAACATAACTAACGACCCATGGTTCGTTATCTAATCGACCTAGCCAATGGGGTTTGGGTCGCCAAGAAGTTGATGAGATAACCTCCCCAATTGACGGAATTAAGAAAAAAGTATGGAGACGGGAATGAGAGGCACCTCCCACTCGGATTGAGTGTGGTACATACTGCCGCTATTGTGAGAACCGTAATTTTCTCATTTTTCTAGGGTTTATTATCGTTAATGGCATGTTTTCTGCATTTTCTTTATTAGGAAAATTTCCCCGATAATTTTTATGAGTAAATATACTTTTTAGATGATTTTTCTAGTATCGGTTAGTTTTTGAGAAATTAAGAGCGTATATCGGACGTGGGACCCGCTAATGCGGAAAGTTCAGAAAAATCCGGCCAACTAGGTTAAGTTTCGGATACTGGGTTTAAATTATCGGGTGCCAAAAGATAATTAGAAGTTACCAAGTGGATTGATGTAAGAGGGAACAAAGAGATATGGATGCATTAACTAGGGTGACAAGTGTCACCATATGATTAGTTTTCACTTTTTGAACACTATTCACCCTTTTACCATTTGGTTAAAATAACTCAAAAATTGACCAAAACTCACTCAAAAATTAGCTCCTTGAAGCCGGCCCTCTCCAAGAAAGAAAGAAAGAAAACTCTCCAAGTTCTTTGCTTCCATTTAGCTCAAATCCATCAAAACAACCACTTAAACTTGCTTTTGTTCCATAAAACCTCTTCACTTAGTGTTGGTGAGGTGATTGGTGAAGTTGTTTGGAAAGCTAAGGTGACTAGTTGCTCTCTCTCTTGTGTTGCTAAGGTGAGTTGTGAAGGAACCCCTCTCCTCTACCTATGATGTTTAATCTATGATTTGTGGTAGTCCAAGGTGTAATTTTGTGGATTATATCTTGATTTTTGGGTGAATTGGTGAAGTTTTACAATTATTGGTGATATTTCTGTTTTAATATGATTGTTATGGGGTGGCCATGTGTGATGATTGGAAATGATATTTAAGGAAGCTAGAAGGTGTAAAGGGTGGTTAATTGCAGAAAATTTCTGTTTTGAAAGAAAAATTGAAAAGTTAGGGTTTCATTTTCCTTCATTCTGCCTGGTACTGTTCATCATAGTTAGAGGCCAAATTAGCCTTGGATTAAAACATGAAAGTTGTAGGGAATGATATTTTACAGTTTCCTACAAAATTTCAGGCCAATCGGAGCAGTGTAGCTTGTGAAAAGGCCAAAATACCCCTGCTGCCCTGGTTTCACCCGAACTTGAGAATTGCTTCTGTAATTGGTTATTGTGGCTGGGAATACTTCCGAATTGGTGGTTGAGGTCTTCTGAGGAAATGTAGCCTGATGTCTTAGCTTTCGTATGGCTTTGGAATCACTTGATTTGGACTTAGGTAGCCTGAATTATAATTCGTTAACCAGAATGTGGTTTGTCCACCTGTTTTTCCGGTTCTGGTGTAGTATCTTGCATATTTTACCTAGTTGTGCTATGAATTGGACTGAGTGACCTTCTGAAATATTGTACCCCTATCTCTTAGCTTCAAAATGGTGTATCTTACACCTCCATCCGATAATCGTAGTGCCATTGGTGACAAAACCGCAAAATGATGTCAAAAACTATTTTTTTTGGATTGAAGTTTAATTCCATTTCTGGATTTTCCTGGTTTACTCTAATGCTGATATATTCTTATGGAATCTTATTTTGAGAGTATTTAGAATTGGTTATGACTTGTAATCGAGTCTTATTGTGCTTATTTGACCATGTTAGGACGTGACGGTGGTGCAAGACACTCTTAAGTGGAAGTGCATGAAATATCATTTGCTTGATTGGTGAGTGTACTACTCACTTGTTTGTTTACCATGTGGCCTTGCTATATGTGAATGTGATGCCTTGAAGGCTTAATTGTCCATTGAAATTGATTGAAGTGAGGGTCTACTTGATCGCCTTCACCCCCTTTGATATTATTTATGACTGTCTACTGTTTCACTGTGATACTGGAAATGTTCATGGAAAAACTGGTGTTGGTGTCGTTTGGACGAGTATCCAACGACCTTCACTATACTACTGAGCTCAACCTCATTGGTAGTCGATTGAATCGAGCCAGCGAGGGTTTGGTCGTGAAGGTTGACGAGCCATGGGGACTGTTATATGGAATCTTGTAGTAGTGAGACTCTTGATTCCGATATACTCGAGTATTACCAAATTGCTACTGTTTGGAGTTCGGGCCCGGTAGGGGTATGTTGGGTGGAAGGAATGGAAGTAAAGTGGAGCCTACGGTTGGTTACTTTGTAAACATTAACGGAGGGTCAATAAAGTCCGATCAAGTATACGAGCGAGGAAAGGGGCTCTTGAGAGCCGTCCGTATCCTTTTCCATCTTGTTAATGTGTGATCTTGGTTTATTTCTTTCTTGACCGCTTTGTGCCTATATGACTTGGTTGCTTGTGTGATAGTATACCACTGGGCGTAAGCTCACTCTGTTCTTTTTCTTTTCATTACAGGAAAATAAATACTTTTGGACTGGATTTGATAGTTGGTTGCCGAATTGAGCTAGATGTACATATCTTTTGTATAGCTCATTGATTGAAACCCTAAATGTACATATCTTTTGTATAGCTCATTGATTGAAACCCTAAATGTCCCTTGTGTTTACCTATTTTCCAGCCATTAATGGCTTCATTATTTTCCTCAAAACAGTCCCAACATCTCATATAGAATAATCTCATGTCCAAAAGCCGTTCACTAGGCTTAAAGTCATATAAATACAAAAATAAATACAAAAATCAGGCTAAAAACATTTCCGGATAAAAACAGTTTTTGACACCATTTTACGGTTTTGGCACCATTGGCGCTACGATTATCGGATGAAGGTGTAAGATACACCATTTCGAAGCTAACAGATAGGGTTACAATGTTGAAGAAGGCCACTCAGTCCAGTTTGTAGTGCAACTAGGTCAAAATTGACACATATGAAACCAGAAACTCACAAACAGGTTGGCTAACCTCACAATTGTTAATCAGCAATAACTCTGGCTACCGAAGTCCGATTGAAGTGTATCCTATGGTGTTTCGAAGCTAAAACACAACCCTACATTTCTTATGAAGATCTCCAAGGCCAAATCATGCATTTTCATGATCAAAAATGGAAAATTACACCAAAACAGAATTCTGGGCGCGAAACAGGTTTCATGGACAGCCAAGGGTATTTAGGTCATTTCACATGCTACAGTGGTTGGATCAAGCTGAAATTTTTTATGCAGCTAGTTTATACTATTGGCTACAACTTTCATGTTTTGTCCAAAAGCTAATTCAGTAGGAATCATGGTGAAAAGTCACGGTCCAATTGGGTGAAAAGACAACCCTGTTCGCTGAACTCCTACCTAGACCAATCTGGGTATTTCCATCTTATCTCAGGCTACCGAGCTCGGGTTGGGCTGAAAATTTACAGACAACTACAAAACATCATTCCCTACAACGTTCATGTTTTGTACTAAAGCCAATTCGGCCTCTAACCTGGTCAAACAGAAACGGGCAGAAAGGAAAAAAAAATGGACCCTAATCTGGAAATTCATGCATTCATGTGCCAATCTTCCACAAAACAACATCTAAAACAACTAAAAACCACTAATAAGCAATTAATTGAAGTAAAGAGGAAGTTTGTAAGCAAGGTACCTTGACACCTCAAGAAAGATGATAACTTAGGGTTTTTCTTTCACAAATCCCTCCACTAGAAGCTTTAATCCTCCTTAATAAGTAACTTTGATGGAGAAATCTTCACTTTTAATGGTTGGAAATCAAGATTGGAGCAAGAGATTGAAGTACAAGATGAAGGATTTCCACTCTTTTCTCTCCTCAAAATTTCAGCCAACAAGGGGAAAAATGAAGAAACATTTGGTCAAAATGGATGTTTAGTAAAGTGAAGAAAAGTTAGTCAAAGTCCCCATCCAATGGTTTCATGACACTTGTCCCTCTCATTAATTTCATGCCTAACTTTTTTTGTCTTTCTCACACCTATCCACTTGGTACCTCTAAATATCTCATAGCACCCGGTAAACTAAACCCAGTATCCAAAACTTAACCGAACTGGCCGAATTTTTCTGAATTTTCCACACTAGCGGGTCCCACATCCGATATACGCTCTTAATTTCTCAAAAACTAACCGATACTAGAAAAATCATTTAAAAACTATATTTACTCATAAAATTGATCTAGAAAAATTTTCTAATAAAGAAAATGTAGAAAACGTGTAATTAAGAAAAGTACGGGTCCTCACACTACCTCCGGAAAGAGAGATAGAATTCAAGATAGACCTGCTACCTGGAACCTCACCTATCTCTAAAACACTATACCGAATGGCCCCTGCAAAGCTCAAGGAGCTAAAGTTGCAATTGCAAGACCTTTTGGAGCGGGGATTCATTCAAGAGAGTGGGTCTCCTTGGGGAGCTCCTGTCCTGTTTGTAAAGAAAAAGGACGGAACCTTGAGGATGTGTATCGACTACCGGGGCCTGAACAACGTCACGGTTAAGAATAAATATCCACTGCCCCACATTGATGAGTTGTTCGACCAGCTGCAAGGAGCAGTAGCCTTCTCAAAATTGGACCTTCGACAAGGGTACTACCAATTGTTGATTAGGAGGGAGGACATTCCGAAAACCACCTTCAACTCGAGATATGGGCATTATGAGTTCGCAGTTATGCCCTTCGGACTAACCAATGCTCATGCCGCCTTCATGGACCTTATGCATAGGGTTTTTAAGCCCTATTTAGACCGATTTGTCATTGTTTTTATTGATGACATTTTGGTCTACTCCAAAACACGTGAGGAGCATGAGCAGCATTTGAGAGTGGTGTTGCAAACCCTAAGGGGGCATCAGTTGTACGCCAATGTCAGTAAGTGCGAGTTTTGACTGGAGAAAATCGCTTTTCAAGGGCACGTAATCTCCCAAGAAGGTATCTCGGTTGACCCGGCAAAAGTAGAGGTCGTGACCAATTGGAAGAGGCCAGAAAACCCCACAGAGATCCGCAGTTTTCTAGGGCTAGCTGGGTATTACCGACGTTTCATTAAAAACTTCTCCAAATTAGCAAGACCTTTAACTGACCTGACGAAGAAACATGGTCGGTTCGTATGGAATGCCCAATGTGAGATGAGTTTTCAAGAACTAAAGAAAAGGTTGACCATGGCTCCAGTGCTAGTCTTGCCAAATGGAGTGGACGGATTTGCTGTGTATACTGACGCGTCACGAGAAGGCCTAGGTTGCGTGTTAATGCAGAACTGTAATGTGATCTCTTTTGCCTCTAGGAAGTTGAAACTTCACGAGCAAAATTACCCGACCCACGATCTGGAGCTAGCCGCCGTTGTTTTCGCGCTGAAAAAATGGAGACACTAC
Organism: Coffea arabica; assembly: GCF_036785885.1. Taxonomy (NCBI): domain Eukaryota; kingdom Viridiplantae; phylum Streptophyta; class Magnoliopsida; order Gentianales; family Rubiaceae; genus Coffea; species Coffea arabica. The sequence goes on from NC_092326.1 coordinate 24,915,436, forward strand.
TTATATGGGGTGACCTTTGAAGTTTACTTGGACCATAAAAGTCTTAGGTACCTCTTTTCCCAGAAGGAATTGAACATGAGGCAACAATGATGGATGGAATTTCTGGAGGATTACGACTATACAATCAACTACCATCCGGGAAAGGCAAACGTGGTAGCCGATGCCTTGAGTTGTAAGGTTCAAGTAGCTGGGTTGATGATCAAAGAGTGGGATTTATTAGAATCCGTATGTGAGTGAAAACCCTGTCTTGGGAGTCATAAGGTGAGTTTTGGCAATGTTAAAGTAACCTCCACTCTACTGGAACGCATTAAAGAGGCGCAAAAAGAAGATTTGATGGTAAGGAAGTGGGGAGAGAAAGTGGAGAAAGGGGAAACAACGGATTTCAATTTTAGTCTTAAGGGTATTTTAAAATACCGGAACCGGATAGTGGTGCCAAAGGAGGAAGTGTTGAAAACGAAGATTCTAGAGGGAGCTCATCGGTCCAAGTATACAATCCATCCGGGTAGCAGTAAGATGTATCAAGACCTGAAAGGAACCTATTGGTGGGACAATATGAAGAAGGAAATCGCTCTGTACGTGCAGAAATGTCTCGTTTGCCAACAAGTTAAGGCAGAGCATAAAAAATCATCGGGCTTGTTACAGCCTCTTGAGATACCCGAGTGGAAGTGGGAAAACATCACCATGGACTTCGTTTTAGGTTTGCCGCAGACGCAAAGAGGGCACGATGCCGTTTGGGTGATCGTCGATCGATTAACCAAATCGGCCCATTTCTTGCCAGTAAATATGAAGTACTCCATGGACAAGTTGGCCCAACTGTACATGGATGAGATCATGAGGCTACACGGCGTTCCTGTGAGCATCGTTTGCGATAGAGATCCCCAGTTCGTATCTCGATTTTGGCAGAAGTTCCAAGAAACCCTGGGGACTAAACTCAACTTGAGGACGACTTATCACCCTCAGACGGATAGACAATCGAAGCGGACGATCCAAACTCTCGAGGACATGCTACGGACTTGCATTCTGGATTTTGGAGGCAACTGGGGTCAACACATGACCTTAGTAGAGTTTGCGTACAATAATAGCTACCATTCGTCGATTCAAATGGCTCCATACGAGGCACTATATGGGCGAAAATGCCGGTCACCAATCTATTGGGACGAAGTTGGCGAAAGGAAGGCACTAGACCCGGCAATTATTCCATGGATGGAAGAGGCTCGAGAAAAGGTCAAGTTGATACGGCAACGACTCCAAACAGCTCAAAGCCGACAGAAGAGTTACGCCGACAATCGAAGAAAAGACTTGGAGACCATGTGTTTCTCAAGGTCACACCCTTACGGAGCGTCACAGCAGGCAAAGGAAAGAAACTCCAACCGAGGTTCGTTGGACCCTACAAGATCCTCCAGAGCGTAGGAGCGGTAGTGTATCGATTAGAGCTGCCGTCCAGTCTCTCTTGAATTCACGACGTTTTCCACGTCTCGATGCTCAAGAAGTACTATCCCGACCCATCCCATATCTTACAACCAGAGGAGATCGACGTAGACGAGTCGCTTGCTTACGAAGAGAAACCTATCCAAGTGCTTGACCGGAAAGTCAAAGAGCTAAGAAACAAGCAAATTCCGTTGGTTAAGATACTGTGGAGAAACCATGGGGAAGAGGAAGCTACCTGGGAGATGGAAGAAGAGATGCAAACGAAATACCCTGAACTTTTCGGGAGTTAAGGTGAGAAATTTCGAGGGTGAAATTCTTTTAAGGGGGAGAGAGTGTGAGAACCGTAATTTTCTCATTTTTCTAGGATTTATTATCGTTAATGGCATGTTTTCAGCATTTTCTTTATTAGGAAAATTTCCCCGATAATTTTTATGAGTAAATATAGTTTTTAGATAATTTTTCTAATATCGGTTAGTTTTTGAGAAATTAAGAGCGTATATCAGACGTGAGACCCGCTAATGTGAAAAGTTCGGAAAAATTCGGCCAACTAGGTTAAGTTTCGGATACTGGGTTTAAATGATTGGGTGCTAAGAGATAATTAGAAGTTACCAAGTGGATTGATGTGAGAGGGAACAAAGAGATATGGATGCATTAACTAGGGTGGCAAGTGTCACCATATGATTAGTTTTCACTTTTTGAACACTATTCACCCTTTTACCATTTGGTTAAAATAACTCAAAAATTGACCAAAAATCACTCAAAAATTAGCTCCTTGAAGCCGGCCCTCTCCAAGAAAGAAAGGAAGAAAACTCTCCAAGTTCTTGCTTCCATTTAGCTCAAATCCATCAAAACAACCACTTAAACTTGCTTTTGTTCCATAAAACCTCTTCACTTAGTGTTGGTGAGGTGATTGGTGAAGTTGTTTGGAAAACTAAAGTGACTAGTTGCTCTCTCTCTTGTGTTGCTGAGGTGAGTTGTGAAGGAACCCCTCTCCTCCACCTAATGATATTTAATCCATGATTTGTGGTAGTCTAAGGTGTAATTTTGTGGATTATATCTTGATTTTTGGGTGAATTGGTGAAGTTTTACAATTATTGGTGATATTTCCGTTTTAATATGATTGTTATGGGGTGGCCATGTGTGATGATTGGAAATGATATTTAAGGAAGCTGGAAGGTGTAAAGGGTGGTTAATTGCAGAAAATTTCTGTTTTGGAAGAAAAATTGAAAAGTTAGGGTTTCATTTTCCTTCATTCTGCCTGGTACTGTTCATCATAGTTAGAGGCCGAATTAGCCTTGGGTTAAAACATGAAAGTTGTAGGGAATGATATTTTAGAGTTGCCTACAAAGTTTCAAGCCAATCGGAGTAGAGTAGCCTGTGAAAAGACTGAAATACCCCTGCTGCCCTGGTTTCACCCGAACTTGAGAATTGCTTCTGTAATTGGTTATTTTGGCTGGGAATGCTTCCGAATTGGTGGTTAAGGTCTTCTGAGGAAATGTAGCCTGATATCTTAGCTTTCGGATGGCTTTGGAATCACTTGATCTGGACTTAGGTAACCTGAATTATAGTTCGTTAACCAGAATGTGGTTTGTCCACCTGTTTTTGCGGTTCTGGTGTAGTATCTTGCATTTTTGACCTAGTTGTGCTATGAACTGGACTAAGTGCCCTTCTGTAATATTGTAGCCCTATATCTTAGCTTTCAAACGGCATATCTTACACCTCCATCCGATAATCGTAGTGCCATTGGTGCCAAAACCGCAAAATAATGTCAAAAACTGCTTTTTTTGGATTGAAGTTTAATTCCATTTCTGGATTTTCCTGGTTTACTCTAATGCTTATATATTCTTATGGAATCTTATTTTGAGAGTATTTAGAATTGGTTATGACTTGTAATCGAGTCTTATTGTGCTTATTTGACCATGTTAGGACGTGACGGTGGTGCAAGACACTCTTAAGCGGAAGTGCATGAAATATCATTTGCTGGATTGGTGAGTGTACTACTCACTTGTTTGTTTACCATGTGGCTTTGCTATATGTGAACGTGATGCCTTGAAGGCTTAATTGTCCATTGAAATTGATTGAAGTGAGGGTCTACTTGATCGCCCTCACCCCCTTTGATATTATTTATGACTGTCTACTGTTTCACTGTGATACTGGAAATGTTCATGGAAAAACTGGTGTTGGTGTCATTTGGACGAGTATCCAACGACCTTTACTGTACTACTGAGCTCAATCCCATTGGTAGTCGATTGAATCAAGCCAGCGAGAGCTTGGTCGTGAAGGTCGACGAGCCATGGGGACTGTTATATGGAATCTTGTAGTAGTGAGACTCTTGATTCCGGTATACTTGAGTATTACCAAATTGCTACTGTTTGGAGTTCGGGCCCGGTAGGGGTATGTTGGGTGGAAGGAATGGAAGTAAAGTGGAGCCTACGGTTGGTTACTTTGTAAACATTGACGGAGGGTCAATGAAGTCCGATCAAGTATACGAGCGAGGAAAGGGGCTCTTGAGAGCCGTTCGTATCCTTTTCCATCTTGTTAATGTGTGATCTTGGTTTATTTCTTTCTTGACCGCTTTATGCCTATATGACTTGGTTGCTTGTGTGATAGTATACCACTGGGCGTAAGCTCACTCTGTTTTTTTTTTTTCCTTACAGGAAAATAAATACTTTTGGACTGGATTTGATAGCTGGTTGCCGAATTGAGCTAGATGTGCATATCTTTTGTATAGCTCATTGATTGAAACCCTAAATGTAATTTTGGGTCCGATTTCTCTTTTGATTTGGCAAACCGTATATGTATAAACTTATGGGATAATTTTGTATGTTATTTTGGTTTGTAAATGCTGAATTTCAAGATGTGTATGTTTGCGAGAGGTTTGGCCGGATTTTGACGTGGCCGGTACTATTCATGGCCGGCTCCGGTTTTCATTTTTTTTATTTTGTGATTTCGACTTGTTTATGCGCGCTTGTATGTTCCGAAACGTATTAGATCGATGTAAACTGAACCGTTAGTCCTGGCGAGAGCTGGGCAGGCAGTCCGCTAACCCCTTTGGTTCGCCTCAGGGGAAAGTGGGGCTGTCACAGCTCCACACTTACAAATCAAGTACAAGTATATCAAATTAATTTCAACAATAAACAAAGTATAGATCATGTTTGGGCAAGTGCGATAAAGTACATTCTTGCTCGATCAACAAATCTCATATCAATTATGTAGAAGTATTGTGAACAAGTGTCCAGGTCAACCAGGTATTTGGAAGCACTCACCCAAATTGCGGTGCTTTTACGAGTTATGTTCGGGTATTACTCCGTGTGCGGAGTCCAAATCTGCGATAAAACATTGTTTAAGAACTTTTAAAAGTGACTAAGGTTCGAAACTTAAACGTTTCGTTCAATAAGAATCAAGAAATTGAAATTCACTTGGAGAATATTCGTGAAACACTCGCTCGCTTTTCAAACCATATAACTTTGTAACATTATACTTGGAAATGTCATTTGAGTCAAAAGTACAAGGAAAACGTATTCCGAGCAGTCATTATTTTATTTCTCAAGGGTACAAGTTCGGCCAAGTCCTTACTGATATACCTCGATAAAAGAAGATGCAAATATCCTAGATAGTTCAAGCAGTAATCACTCTTAACCCTTACTCAAGTTGCAAGTATGTCTACCTAACCCTTGAACGTAAATTTGGACAGCACACCCTTTGTATTTTCCTATTTTTCAGCCATTTATGGCTTCATTCTTTTCCTCAATCAAACCCAAAGTTACACACAAAACAATCTCATTTCACTAGCCGTTCAATAGGCTCAAGGTAATATAAGTATAGAATCAAACTAACGACATGTGTGGAAATGAGGTTTAGCAAAAGACAGATTTGATGTGTTTTTGCGTAATGGACACAAGCAAAGCTACGCTTATCGGATTGAGGTACAACTTATACCATTCTGAAGCTAAGACAAAGGGCTACAATTTTGATGAAGACCACTTAGTCCAAATTCCAGTGTAACCTAGTCAAATTCCCAATTCATAGAACCAAATTCCAACTAACCGGCCAGTTAACCGTACTACCTTCAAATGGCCATATCTCAAGCTACCAAAGTCCGTTTAAGACGTTCTTGGAGGTGTTGAAAAGCTAAGACAAAGTATAAAACTTTCATATTTTGGCTAAAAGCTAGTTCAGTACGTATCAAGGTGAACAAACTCAGCTAACTTAGTGTACTGTCAAAACTGTCCACTGACTTTACTCCTATGGCAGTCAGGGTATTTTCATCTTTTCACAGGCTACGTTAATCCAATTGAGCTGAAATTTTGTAGGTAACCATAGAATGTCATTCTATACAACTTTCATGTTTTGTGCCAAGCCTAATTCGGCCTCTAACATGATGAAATGGAACCAGACAGAACTAAAACTAAATTTTCCAGAAATCTGGAATTTTTGTTATTTCAAGCTATAATTCACATTTTCACCTTGAAACTACCACTACCATCACCTTCACAAGATCATATACCATATATATACATCATACCACACCTAACTCATAAGAAACCCTAACTCAAAAGTCATCCATCTAATCATCAAAATCACTTGAAACAAGCATCACAAACACAATACCAACATTAATACCCAACTTAATCATGATTAATGGAGAAAGAATGGTTGATCAGCCATTATACCTCAAGACACAAGCTTGCAAGGATGATCCTTCACCTCTCCTTGAAATTCTTGGTTCCTTAAGCTTTCCAAGCTTCCAACTAGTGATTAATCGATTTAGTTTTTCTTGGTTGCACGCAAATGGTTGGATTCAAGGTAGAAGATTGAAAACTCTCCTCACTCTCTTCCCTCTCCTTGCTCTCGGCCAAACCAGAAAAAAAATGAGGGAAAATGAAGCAAGATGAGAGATAAGAAGGCAAGACAAATGGTTGGTCAAGACACCATAGGTGGTTGACACTTGTCACCACCAAGACCAACTAAATTTTCTCTTTCTTTTCCTTGCATTTTGGCCACAATTTTTGGTCACATGGCTGAGGATAAGGGGGTATATTTTGTACAAATATCAAGGGTATGTGGTGGTAAGGAAATGGTGGTCAAGTGGTGGGTTCAATCGGTAGTGATCGATACCCGTCGGTTCGAGCCGATTTTTTCTTAAATCGCGTATACTAGGGTTTTTACCTTCTAATCACTATCTTGTTATTATCACTTCTAATCATATAATATTTCCTCATCCAAAAGTCACTCTTACCTACCAAATTTGATCCTCACTCCGTACCGAATAGTAACATTACAGAAAAACGTGAAAATCCTAATTCACTCTAACTTGAAAACGGACAATGAAAACCCTTACTTCTATATTCATTTACACTTATTGTGGAGTGATTGGGTAGTAGGGCCATTATAAAGTAATAATTTCCAAATAATTTTCAAATAAAAGGGAATTTTTAAGAAAAATATAAGGAATTTGCAAGTCCTCACACTAGTTTCAAATTTGGTTGGTTAAAACTCAAGATTTGAGCAAGTTTGGAAGCTAGAAAATGAAGAACCTTTCCTTGTTTTTTTCCTTAGAGCAGCTGGCCAAGACAAAGGAAATGGGAAGGAAATTGGGTCAAAATTTGGTTTTAGGAAAGTGAAATAATCCTAGTCAAAGTCCAACCTCCAATGGGGTGGTGACACTTGGCCCTTTAAATGTTTAAAGCTTATCTTCTTTCTCCCAATGGTTAATCTATCTACCTAACCTCTAATCATCTCCTAGCACCTTGTAAAATAATATCACTTAGCACAAAAATCACTTAGTCACAAAAATTTTATCACACTAGCGGGTCCCACGTCTGTAATGCACTGCAAATTTAACGTATACTAACTTATACTAGAAAAATGATTTAAAATTGTACTTATAAAAATGCATAGAAACTTTAATATTTTAAAGGCAAGTATAAAAATGTAGGCAAAAATACAAGAATGCCTAGAAAATGTGAAAATTTTCGGGTTCTCACATTCTCTCCCCCTTAAGAAATTTCGTCCTTGAAATTTTTACCTTCCGTTGCCTCAGATGACCTCGGAGCTTGTTGCTGGTCTACGGCATATACCTATGTTGATACTTTTGTTCGGTTCCTTCTTTCATTAGTTTGTTTCGGTTTGGTTCCACCCACTTGTTGAGTGCTATTCTCTCATGGCTATTTCTTCGGGCAATTGCTAAGTTGATGATTGCTACTCCCACAAATCAAACACTTTCGGCCTTTCTTCCAGCAATCATTCTCAGTGTGATTTGCTTTCCCACAGTATCCACAAGCCAAGCGAGGAACTACTGTTTTGCCTTCTCGAGAAATTTTCTCTTGTCCTAGGTGAACCAAAGTGATACGGTCCTCGATCAACATATTTCGAGACACGTAGCTCGCTTGCTCAAGGATCTAGCGAGGTTGTCCAATGCTTGGATTGCGGGACCTAAAACCAAAACGGATGACACAAATTGGTTGAAGGGTAGTAGAACGACGACTCCAACAGAGGTGATTACTCTAGTGGATAGGCCGGTAGAACAATCAAGGACAATCGCGAGATTGCTCAAGAACCCTTGCCTAAGCAAGTCACAAGATCAAATGCTCTCAATAATTTGAAGAGAAACAAACCAGAATTTTATTATGAAAATTGTGTACCCGTTGACTGTACAAAGTAAGCCTTTATATACCCTAAGAGGCTAATGAAACCCTAGGAAACTAGCTAAAGGAGGTTCGGCTACTCCTTGGACAAGGTGGGCCGGCCCATGACTCAAATGAAATAATCTAATCCAACTCTAAACAAGTGAACCTGGCACTAAGGCCCAAGGCCTAGTCGGCCATCCTACTTGGAGGCCCACTTGATTTTTCATGGGCTTGGATCATCATATAGACAACTTGATTATCCCCTTCCAAGCCTTCAATGCCCCTATGGACTCCTTGTTAGTCTTGGACATTTCGTAAAAGGGTTTGGAGTGACTCCTTGAAGTATTTGGCCCGTGCTCGTGTGACTAGACCCAATGGAACTCAAACTGGGTCATTACTTGGGCTAAGGACCGTGCACACATCAGTCCCCTCCAATTGAGAAGGTGATGAGGAGGTCGAGGGAGCTATCCAAGTAGGGCAAATGAAGGTGCCACTGGGGCCTATGACATAAGCTCGCGCAAAGAGATTGAACGAGACACTACAAACATTGGTTCGTGCGGCCCGAGAGTCAAATGGAGAGCCAAAGGCCATTGAGGGCCTCAACGAAGTTAGGCTTGTTGTCCTAGTTTCGACCATCACTGAAGATTAGAAGCCCATGAGTTGGCTAAGGGGTCCATGGCCCATTATTAGTTTAGTATAGTGTAATAAAGAGGTCCAACTAGCTTGTGGTTTGGACCTTAGTCGTTGTTAGTCTTTGAGTCAATGGACTAGGCCATGTGGGCCTTAGGACCAATAGCACTTTAGTGAGCCACGTAGTTAGTCCTTACGCTTAGCTGGTTCGGGGGTTTTGGTGCCCAATCAGTGAGTCGGGGGTCCAGGGGGCGACGCGCCCCGGTTGGGGCTCGGGGGCAACACCCCCTACACTTACGGTCTATATGTTGTTGGGCTAGCATCGGCCAAGAGCGAAGCCCAAGGGCTGGCCGAATTCCCTACATGTTTTCCAAGCTTTGTTAGGTCTTAGTCACGACTACAAATAGCCTTAAGTCATTGTTTTACATTCACTTTTTGGATAATTAATAAAATTACATTGAGAGTTCTCTCAAAGCTTCTTTGAAGCATCCATTGAATATCTTAGATTCATTCTTAGGTATTCAATCGACTTATCAATCTATGACCGCGCTAGATTGTGGCATCCTCTACCAAATACCGAGGTTCGTTGACCACGTGATCAACGGGTTTACGTTATCCGTTGCGTTCGTCGTCTCCAACGTGAATCCTACCTTCTAGATCCTTCCTGTCTGTACGGGTTGCATCACACGGTTGGATGTCGTTCGTATCAGAAGGATTTGTGTGACAGTCCCACCTTCCCCTAAGGCGAACCAAAGGGGTTAGCGGACTGCCTGCCCAGCTCTCGCCGGGACTCATTCGTAACTTCATCAAAACCGGAAGAAAACTTCACAAATCAAATAGAATTGGACGGGCCGCTGCCACGTCATCATCCAACCAGGTACAAGCAATCATTATGTGACATGAGAGAATGTACATTTCCAAATACAAATTTCACTTCAACATAAGGAAACACATTAATATATACATAGTAGTAAGTTTACAAACCAAAAGGAACCATTGTATTCAAATACATTTAGGGTTTCCAACTTTCAAGGAGCTATACAAACTAGTAGTTATATAAGCTCAATTCGTTCTTCAAAATGATCATTGGTCCAAAAGACGATTTCCTGTAAGGAAAACAAGGATAACGGGACGGGGTGAGCTAGAAGCTCAATGAGGTACCAAAACTATGAACAGTAGAAATCATGAGAAAACATTTATAGGTCACATATCCACATCAAGTAAAAGAAATGAACGAACATCACACTTTAAAGGATACAGATGCCTCTCAGGAGCCAGATTTCCATTTGCAGTACTTGATCCGAGCCCGTTGGCTCTCCGTCAACGTAAATAGAACCAACATGTCCGTAGACCCCACTTTACACCAATTCCGTCCACCAAACATACCCCTATCGGGCCCGTACACCGAACAAAGTAGAAGTGGTAATACTCGAGTATACCCAGAATCAAGGGTCTCAATACCCAAAGATCCCAAAACAGACTACCGTAGTTCGTTATCTAATCGACCAAGCCCTTGCCGGCCCGATTCGAATAACTAGCCACAGGGGTTGAGCTCAGAGGTCACAGAAAGGTCGTTGGATACAAGTTCCAAACGACGTCCGAACAGATATAGATACAGATACAGATGACAGATGACAGATGACAGATACAGATACAGATTCAGATTCGCACCAAAATTGGCATATGAACAGACAAGAGAACGAGTGTGATAAAGTACACCCTCGTCTCAAACAAAATAAACAGATAGTGCAGTCATTTAACTCACAGATGGCAGGCCAGAAATCAAGTTAAACAGCAATTGAGGGGAGTGGTACACTCACCGGTTTCAGTACAGACACGTCAAAAGTTTTTGCCCAAAATAGAGCTTTAATCACCAAGAAGCCCTAAAATGACCAAGGTGAAACAGTTATAATTACACTTTCACGAATCCAGTACACCAAATACACATATAATCAAAGGCATGAACAACCCAAAAACCCTTCGCTCAAGTCATAAGTAACTCCAACTAGCCTTCAAGTAAAGTTTCGGCCAGCATATCCCTTGTGTTTACCTATTTTCCAGCCATTAATGGCTTCATTATTTTCCTCAAATCAGTCCCAACATGTCATACAGAATAATCTCAATTCCAAAAGCCATTCACTAGGCTTAAAGTTATATAAATAAAACAATCAAGCTAGAAACATTTCCGGAAATGAAATTAAGCTCTAAACCAGAAAAATAGTTTTTGACGTTATTTTACGGTTTTGACACCATTGGCACTACGGTTATCGGATGGAGGTACAAGACCCACCTTTTCGAAGCTAAGAGATAGGGATACAACATTGTAGAAGGTCACTCAGTCCGGTTCCTAGTGCAACTAGGTCAAAAATGCAGAATACTAAACCAGAACCGCAAAAATAGGTTATCCAACCACATTCTGGGTCAACTACCATAAGTCAGGCTACCTAAGTCCAAATCAGGTGATTCCAAAGCCATCCGAAAGCTAAGATACAAGGATAAAATTCATCAGAAGGCATCAACAACTAAATCAGAAGTATTCCGAGCCAAAATACCCAATTACAGAAGCAATTCTCAAGTTCGGGTAAAACCAGGGCAGCAAGGGTATTTCGGTCTTTTCATAGGCTACGCTGCTCCGATTGACCTGAAATTTTGTAGGAACCTCTAAAATATCATTCCCTACAACTTTCATGTTTTAATCCAAGGCCAATTTGGCCTATAACTATGAGCTACAAAACCAGGCATAATGTAGAACTTGGAAACCCTAGTTTTTCAATTTTCTTCCAAAACAGAAATTTCTTGCAATTTTCCACTTTTCCACCTTCTAGCTTCCTTAAAAACCATTTCCAATCATCATACATAACCACATAATCATCTTCATATGAAAACAGAAAAATCCCCAAAAATTATAAAACTTCATCAATTCAACCAAAAATCAAGATATAATCCATAAAAGTGCATCTTATACTACCACCAATCATGATTTAAGCATCATTAGAGGGAGGAGAGGGGTCCTTCTCAACTTACCTTAGAAACACAAGAGAGAGAGCAACTAATCACTTAAGCCTTCCAAACAACTCCACAAAACAACTCACTATCACTCCCTTAAGTGTTTCTATGGAACAAAAACAAGTTTAGATGGTTGAGTTCTTGGATTTGAGCAAGAGAGAATCAAGAAGTTGAAGAGGTTTTCTTTCTTTCTTTCTTGGAGAGAGATTCGGCCAAGCTTGAAGAAAAATGGAAGATTTTTGGTCAATTTTTGGTTTTATTTAGTAATTGGTAAAAGGTTGAATAGTAAGTCAAAACAAGATTTAATCATATGGTGACACATGTCACCTTCATTAAATGTATGCCTAACTTTTTTTTTGTCTTTCTCACACCTATGCACGTGGTACCTCTAAATATCTCATAACACCTGGTAAGTTAAACCCAGTATGTGACGCCCCGAAAAAAAAACTGAGTTTGAGAACCCGGAAATTTTCTAATTTTCTAGGGTTTATTTTTTTAATTGCCCGCCTTTTCTACATTTTCTTGATTAGAAAAATTTTCCAGATAAAGTTTATGAGCAAAAATAGTTTTAAAATGATTTTTCTAGTATCGGTTAGTTTTTGAGAAATTAAAAGCGTATTTTGGACGTGGGACCCGCAAGTGCGGTAAATGCATTATATTTTTTTTACAACTTGTTGGAATTTTGTATTAAGTGATATTATTTTACAAGGTGTTAAGATATTTGTAATTGGAGAGACAAAAGATAAGTTTTAAACCTAAGGGTGACAAGTGTCACCATAAGATTAAGTCTTGGACTTTGACTTACTATTCAACCTTTTACCATTTACCATAATAACTTCAAAAATTGACCAAAATATCTTCATTGCTAAGCTTCATATGGCCGGCCACCTTCAAGCAATAAGGGAAGAGAAGCTCTCCAATTTCTTTGCTCCAAGCTTGCTTAATCTTCACTTTTAACCGTTTAATTTTAGTTTTACTCTATAAAAACTCTTCTCTTGGTTGGATTAAGGTTCTTGGTGAAGTGATTTGGAAGATTTAAGTGCAAGGTTGCTCCATCTCTTTGGTTACTAAGGTGAGTTGAGAAGGACCCCTCTCCTCCCTCTAATGATGTTAAATTCATGCTTGGTGATAGTAGGAGATGCAAGTTTATGGATTAAAACTTGATTTTGGTTGAATTGGTGAAGTTTTTTATTTTTTTGAGGATTTTTCTGGTTTAATGTGATCATGGTGTTGTGGTCATGTATGATGATTGGAAATGATGTTTAATGACTCTAGGAGGTGGAAAAAGTGATTAAGTGCAATCAATTTCTGTTTTGGAAGAAATTTCAGAAAATTAGGTTTTGTAGTTCTTCATTCTGCCCGAATTTATTGCACTATGTTAGAGGCCGAATTGGCCTTTGCTCAAAACATGAACGTTGTAGGTATTGGTGAGTTTGAAGTGCCTGCAAAATTTCAGGTCATTTGGATATGCGTAGAGTGAGTTATGTCGATTTTACTGTTGCTGATCTGGGTTGCTCAGAATGTGAAAACTGCGCTTGTAATCGTTTGTTTTGACTGGAATTGGTTTGGATTTTGTTGTTGGTATCTTCTGAGGAAATGTAGCGGGATGTCTTAGCTAACATATGCCTTTGGAATTTCGGCATTTGGACCTGTATAGACTGAGTTGTGTTCATTACAGCATTGTGTGATTTGTAAACCTGTTTTTGGTGGTTCTGGTGTAGTATTTAGCATATTTGACCTAGTTGTGCTAGGATTTGGATTGAGTGGCCTTATACATTGTTGTAGCCCTGTTTCTTAGCTTCGAAACGGTGGGTCTTGCACCTTCATCCGACAATTGTAGCGCATTTGGTACCATTACCGTAAAATGACGTCAAAACTGTTTTTCTGGTTTTGAGCTTAACCTTCATTTCCGGACTTTTCCCTAGCTTGACTTGTATTAGTACTACTTGGAGCTTGCTGAATGGCTATGGATGAACTTGTTGTTGTGTGTGTACCTTTGGGACTGGCTGAGGAAATAATGAAGCCATGATGGCTGGAAAAGTTAGCAAATGTAGGGGAAGTGCTGTCCGAACTTTTAAAGGATTTGTTTGCATTGAGTTTGTGATCTAAGACTTGGGTTTGAGCAAGGCAATGATACATGATGGATGATTTCTGAGCCATTGAGGTGAGTGACCTCAAACTGTTTCTGAAGTTCTTTATGAACCGTTTCCTGCATTATTTACTTTTAAACTGTTTCCAAAAGTTACTTTTGAAATGTTTTCTTGCATATCATGCGTACTTGCATATGAGTGTCCCTTGGTTGCTGTAATTCTTGACTTATTGGCTTGTCATTATTAATTGAAAATGTGTTAAGTACTTTCGATGATTGTTAAAACGAGTTTTCTAGGCGAGTGTGTACTTTATCGCACTCGACCTAAATAAATATGAATTTTCAATGATTAATGATTAAATGCTAGTTGCGCATGATGTAAGCCTTTTGGCTGAACTGGCCACTGCCCTTCGTTACCGATCGACTCGAGCCACAAGCGGACTCGGTCGGGCGATATGGTGACCCTGGGTGAATTTGGTATACTCGAGTATTACCTTGTAGTCCGGCTACGTCCGGATGGGTGGAGTCCGGCCAACGTCGGATGGGTGGAGTCCGGTCAACGTCCGGAAAAGGGGATGAACGAATAAAAAGATGAACGAGGGTTTATTTATAAAAATGAAATTTTCAAATAATTGGAGGAATAAGGGGAAATGTCAGGGGAATGAACAAATGAATAGCTCCATGTGAGCGGTATCCTTTTAATGAATATGTTACTATCGCTTTCCATTGTAAATGTTTCTTGAATTATTGATTATTGATGGTTAATGTGTTGGCTTTGTTATGAAATTTCATGTTCGGAACCTTATTGAGATTTTAGCTCATTGAGCTTTGTGGAATTACCATGTGGTGTCATTTTCTGCTTTTGTTTTACTCTCACTGTGCAAATGTTGACCTGTAACAAAATTACATTTTTACCCCCGGTTACTTATTGAACTTCTAAAACATTACAATGATTTCACTGGCTCACGAGAGCAAAAATACGTACATCTGATTTCTGAACCATGACATCAATGAAATGAATTTTTGTGAAAACTATTTGATTACTGATTTTACTGGTTACTCACTGGGCTTTTAGCTCACCCCAAAAATGTTTTATTTCCCCCCCCACAGGGCTCAAGGCGAAGGAAGGGCTTGTTGTGCTTATTCACGTGACTGGATGGCTTATATCGTGTACAGTTTAAGTTTGGATCTATTTTATGTACGCGTTGGTCTTGTATAAATATTTGAAATTGATATGGATGTAAGTATACATTCCACGATTGGAATCAGTTTCCGCTGCATTTGTGACATGTAATTATTGGAGACTTGGATGTATGTTTGTGGACCATGTGATGTATATTTGAGATTTATATTGTAATTCATTTGAGGATTGTAGTGATCGACTGAGTCCCGGTGAGAGCTGGGCAGGCGGCCCGCCGAACCCTCTGGTTCGCCTTAGGGGGAGGTGGGGCCGTCACACAGTACCCAAAACTTAACCTAACTGGCCGAATTTTTCCGAACTTTCCGCACTAGCGGGTCCCACGTCCGTTATACGTTCTTAATTTTTCAAAAACTATCCGATATTAGGAAAATCATCTAAAAACTATATTAACTCATAAAATTATCTGGAAGATTTTCCTGCTAAAAAAAATGCAGAAAAGCATGCGATTAAATAAAAACTAAAGCCTAGGAAAAATGAAGAAAGTACGGGTTCTCACAATTTGTCTTCAAATCTGGATGGAAATGGATGATACTATAAGAGTTGGTAGTATGAACCCCAAATCTAATGCCACGACATATTAGCCCTCTTAAACTGAATGATACTTGCATACGTCATGATTACCATGATTCAGTGCTCATGTCTCTTGGTTAGTTTGAAAATGTTCACAACTAGCCAAGAAAAACTCATGGCTTTACTCCAATGGCTCCTCTTGTTCGTATCATTCCCCTCCTCTTGAAAGTAGTTTGCCCACAAATTGAAGCACGAATGGTGACAAGACGAGTTACATGCCTTCGACTCAATCTTGTTATGATGGCTACAAATGTCATCCAATGCAAAACCCACGTACTAAGTTGAAAATAACCCTTATCGAACCTTGAATCTCACAAACCATCTTCAATGTATGCTCAACTTGATCGTTTGTGGTCATGAGGTAAGGGTCCTCAAAGTGGTGTGAAGTGTATCCCATGAAATCGAACTCCGGCTTGAATTGTGAGAACCCAATAATTTTCTTATTTTCTAGGCATTATTTTATTTATTTGCACACATTTTCTATATTTTCTTTATTATGAAAAAATTCTAAATAATTTTTATGAGTAAATATAGTTTTTAAAATCATTTTCCTAGTATAAGTTAGTTCAATAGATATTAAGAGTATATATTAGACGTGGGACCCGCTAGTGCGTTAAGTGCGATTAATTTAGCCAATTAGGTTAAGTTTTGCATAAATGGATTAAATTACTAGGTGTTAAGAGATAATTAGAGGTTACCTAAATGGATTAATTTTGGAGAGACAAAAAGGATAGGTTTAAACCCAAAAGGTGGCATGTGTCACCTTCTTACTCAAAGTTGGACTTTGACCACTA
Source organism: Coffea arabica (assembly GCF_036785885.1). Classification (NCBI taxonomy): domain Eukaryota; kingdom Viridiplantae; phylum Streptophyta; class Magnoliopsida; order Gentianales; family Rubiaceae; genus Coffea; species Coffea arabica. Next base: position 24,931,783 of record NC_092326.1, read on the forward strand.
TTGCCCCAACTTTACTAAATACCAAAATTGATCAAAAATCATCTTCATCTTCATTCTTTTGGCCGAGCTTCTTGAGAGAGAAAAGAGAGAAAGCCTTCAACTTGTTTCTTCATTTCTTGCTTCAATCTTGTGATCCAACCGTTAAAACTTCAAATTACTCCATAAAAATCCTTTGCAAGGTAGGATTAAAGAAGGTGGTGGAGTGGTTTTAGAAGAGGAGGTGCTAAGTTGCTATCTTTCTTGAGTTCCTAAGATAAGTTGCTAAGAAGTTTTCTCTTTGTTCTTAATAAGGGTAGATTAGTAGTTTTTAGTGGCTGAAAATGTTATTTTGTGAAAGGCTTCATGGTTTTAAGTGGAGTTTGTTAAATTTCTGATTTATTGGAAAAATTTCTGATTTTATATGATAGTTATTGTTTAGCCATGGAATGATGGCTTGTTATGGTGTGAAATGGAGCTTGTATATGTTGGATATGATTATTTGCGGAAAATTTCAGCTTTATGCGGAAATTTCAGTTTTAGGGTTTTAATTTGGGGCTTTTCTAGGGTTTGTTGTAGAACTCTTGATTGGCTAAGATTAAAGGGTATTGTAACCCTAAGAAGGTGTATTGAATAGCTTATGACGTATAATTGTAATTGTGGTTGTGTTGGATGAATATTAATGGTTATTTGTAGGATGGAAAATCTGAAATTTTAGGGGAAATGCTGTCCAATTCTTAAGTCTAGGTAATTTCATGGTATTGGTTTGTTGTGAGTGGAAATGAGTGACTTTGGGAGTTGTTTGAACCTTTGGCACCAAGTGTTCCTTATTTTCATTTCTAAGTCTACTTGGCCTTGCATTAGTAGTTAATTGATTGGGTTTATGACTCGTGTTCGAGTCTCATTGTGTTATCTTGATTGTTATAGGGCGTGTCGGTGATCCAAGGCATACGTCGGGGTGGAAACCTGTGAAATTTCTTTATTTGAAGTGGTGAGTGTACTACTCACGTGATTGTTATTTCATGGCTTTATTGTACTTGACATATGTGATTGAATTGTTTGTGCTTACTGCTTATGCTAGATGAGATGATGGTGTACTTGACCGCTCTCGTATTCTATGGCTTATTTGACCGTTTACTGTATCACATGGAATTGTCTTGATTATACTTGAACTGATGTCATTTAGACGTGTATCCAACGACCTTTACTGTTACCTCTGAGCTCAACCTCATTGGAAGTCAATTGACTCGAGCCAGTAAGGACTTGGTCGAAGAAAATTGACAAGCCATGGGGACTGTTTTTGAGGAATCTTTGGGTATGAGACTCTTGATTCCGGTATACTTGAATATTACCATTTCTATTCTGTTGGGTGTTCGGGCCCGATAAGGGGTATGTGTGATGGATGGAAATCGGAGTAAAGTGGAGTCTACAGTTATAGTTAATCTTTATACATTGACGGAGAGTTAATGAGATGAGATCAAATATGGCAAAAGAGGAAAAAGGCTCTTGAGAGCCGTCCGTATCCTTTTACTCTCATTTGTTGTGTGGTGTTAGTTTTGCTCACTTGATGAACGTATTTGAATTGAGTATTATTGTGTTTATGTGCTCCTTGAATGCTTGAGTGATGGTACCTCATTGGGCGAAAGCTCACTCTATTAAATTTTGTTTTCCTTATAGGGAACAACCTTTTGGACCTGTGATTTTGAAGAATGAGTTGAGCTAGTCTAAATATTTTTGTATAGCTCCTCAGTGGTTGGAAACCCTAAATGTACCTGGATTCAAATGTTTCCCTTTTGATTTGTAAATGTACGTATGCGGTATATAAAAGTGTGTAATCATGTTCATGTGTTACATTCAATTTGTAAATGTCTATTTTCAAGGTTTATATGAAGTTAATTGTATTCGATTGGGTTTCGGACAGGTTCGGAACTTGAACGAAGAAGGAAAAAATTTTGGCGGGAAAGGATGTAGGGGAATCCAGCCACAAATCCGGCCAGCTCTTGGCCGGATTGCTGGCCGGATTGTCATGGATTTTTGAATCCGTGAGGTTTTAGCCACTGCCTCCAATCCGGCTAGAATCCAGCCAGATTGTGATGTGGCAGTCACTATTCATTTGCGGTTCCGATTTTCATTTTTCCGTTTCGCTATTTTTGAATCGTTTAAGTGCATTATTATCTTTCGGAACATTTGAACTTGTGTATAACTTTCTTAGTAGTCCTGGTGAGAGTTGGGTAGGCAGTTCACTAACCCTTTTGGTATGCCTTAGGGGAAGATGGGGCTGTCACACGAACACACTTGCAAGGCACGAAGACGGATTTGGTGATGTTGGAGCTTCATACGGACTAAGAACAAGATGAAAATCATAATGGTCATTGAGGTACTTGTTCATTAAACGAACCCTTGGTACACAACCATCCCCAAAACGTGGAGTGTTCCCTTCAAGATGAGCTCAAATCAACTCCCCTTTGGTATAGACTGATTTGAGTTGACATTGTTCCATGAATGGATACCAATGGGGTTTAACTCTTGGAGTACCAACTCCATGGAGGCTTGCAAAGTCTACAATTGATTTTGGAATGGAACATACCAAGATCAGCTCAACTTGCCTTTGCTTGATCTGTATAAAAGAAGAAACACTAAACAAAGCAAAGGTAAGTTCGTTAGGAAAATAATAGGCCTTCACCGGGTTACTTAAGATCAGCCTACTTTCTCTCTTTTCTTCCTTTTTACCACCCATCTCATTAGATTTTTCCATCTCTTTTTCTTGTTCAATAGCTGACCCTTTCATCTCATTGCTTTCAACTCCCTCGGGTTTTACCTCTTCAGGCACAATTCCCTCATCTAGCTTTTTCTCCATTCTATAACGCTCAACCTCACATTTCATGTATGCTAGATCAATACAAAGCTGGTTGTAAGTAAGTGATACAAGTACAAAACGACGACTATTAAATAAGAAGGAATACTTATTAGTATGTCCGTCATATTTAACTTCTCGCCTCGACATCCATGTTTTGCCCAACAACACATGTGTCACTTGAATTGGGATTACATCACACAACACCTCGTCCACATATTTGCAGATTTGAATAGGTACAAGTGTGTGCTTAGTAACCCAAACAACACCATGAGTACTCATCAACTTGTACGGTTGAAGATGATCAATGGTTGGAAGATTTAATTTCTCAACCATGATAGCACTTGCAAGGTTGACTTCACAACTCCCATCAATGGCCAAGCTACAAATTTTATCTTTGACATTGCAACGAGTATAAAACCAACCAAGCAACTGAGATTTGACGAGGTCCAATTGCTCATCTACACCACATAATGCCACTTATTTGACTCCCTTAGGATCAGGAAGATAATGTTGTGGGCTAGCTTTTATGCTTCTTGTATTCGCCATGACGTATGAGGGAACCTGCAAAAAGTTAGCAACGAAACCGAAGATATTGCCTTTCACTCTCCCTTACGTGTATCCACTCGCACTCGTGTATATGGATGTCACTCTAATGGACTTACCAAATACCTTTACCTGTTGGATTAGGTAGTTGAGAAATGCCACTCAAGTCCAATACTTGTCACCAACTTTTTCCACAAGAGTAACCAAGAAGGTAAGACACAAATATGGGTGCAAAATGAAGTGGGAATGGACGAATTTGGAAGGTTACTAGCGGCGGACAGAAATGGAAATAACGCCAATGTGATCAAGAGAAAGAAAATCCCTAGCTCCCTAAAAGGTAGGAGGGGTTTCCTAAAATGCAGAAGGAAATGTAGGAAAGTAGCCTAGTGAAAACAAAGGAGTTATCCAAGTGTTCTACTTAGTTTCCTAAATTGATTTGGATAACAAGTTAGTTTTGGAAACTCTTTAAAAAAACCTTTCTTAAACAACTTTTAGAAACTTCCAAACTCCCTTCCAAGAAGGTTTCTAAGTCAGATTCGGTTTCTTTCCACCCCCAACCAAAAATTCCAGATTTTCTCCTTCCCAAATTCTTCCCCCAAGGTTGGTTGATTCCTTATAAAAAAACCCTCTCTCACAGCCGCACTTCCACTCACAAATCAATTCGGCCTTTTACTTTCAAGAAGCAAGGCAATTCGGTTTCCTCCCTCCTTGCAAGAAGCAACACACAAACAGTTTCGGCCTTTGGTTCAAGACAATGGCGTCTCAAGAAGATGTAAGTAACCTCACTCAAGCTTCTTCCCCATGGGTTGCTCAAGACCCTCCCAAGAATTTTACTCCCACACCACGGAAGCCCTTCACCACCGCTAGAGAGTATAGGAAATTGTTTATTCGAAGGGAGGTTCAAGTGTTCAAGGCTCAAGGTGATCAAGTCTGTGACAGCCCCACCTTCCCCTAAGGCGAACCAAAGAGGTTAGCGGACTGCCTGCCTAGCTCTCGCCAGGACTAACGGTGCAGTATAAAGCGATCTATCACGTTCTGAAACTTATAATGCGTGTAAACAAGGCAAAAGGGCAAAATAACCCAAAATAAAAGAAATGAAATCCAGAGTCGGCCATGAATAGTAACCGACCCGACCGAAACCCAACCAAACATCGAAATACATATACAACAGAACATTAACCATTTACAAGCCACAATGGCAGTTAAAAGTGATACAAAAGTCACTACATATGTGGGTTGCCAAAACAAAAGTGAAAACGGCCCTAATGATACATTTAGGGTCCCATTTTATATACAATACAAAAGAGGCATTCATCTAGTTCATTTGGCAACCATTTAACAAAATTCATTCCAAAAGAGTCATATTCCTGTAAGGAAAACAAAAGAAACGGGGTGAGCTAAGTGCCCAGTGAGAATACAACCACCATAGCAACTAAGATCACATAAGCATAACCGTTCAGTTCAAGTATGCAAATAAGAAGTAAATCAAATCAGTGAAAGGATACGGACGGCTCTCAAGAGCCCATTTCCACGCTTATTTCTTGATCCAACCTCATTGACCCTCCGTCAATGTTAAAGAATAACCAACCGTAGACAACTCTTTACTTCCATTCCTTCCATCCAACATTCCCCAACCGGGCCCGCACTCCATTCAGTCATTTTGGTAATACTTGAGTATATCGGAACCAAAGGTCTCATTACCACAAGATTCCGCAGTACAGTCCCCGAGGCATGTCAATTTTCACGACCAAGCCCTCGCCGGCTCGATTCAATTGACTACCTACGGGGTTGAGCTCAGTAATGCAGTAAGGTCGTTGGACATTCGTCCAAACAACACCAAATCAGTTTCCATGAAATGGAATGCAATGACTCATATATCAAGTTCAGTAAGACAGTGAAACAGTAGACAATCAGTGATACTATCAAAAGGGGTGAGGGCGGTCAAGTACACCCTCACCTTAATCAATTACAATATCCAAATAAGCCTTCAAGGCAACACAACCACATATAGCAAAGCCACATTAGAACATTTAAGTGAGTAGTATACTCACCAATCACGTAAGTGATACTTCATGCACCGCCGTTAAACGAACGTCGTGCACCAACGTCACTTCCTAGAACATGCAAACAAATGCAATGAGACTCGATAACGAGTCATATAGCCATACCAATTATAACCCTAATACGGTTTCATTTGCATAAATAAGCATCATAGGTAACCAGAAATTAGGAAATGGCATTAGCTTAGGCCTTAACAAAAAAAACAGTTTTCGTCATACTTTTGCGGTAATGGCACAAAATGCGCTACGCTTATCGGATGAGGGTGTAAGACCCACCATCTCGAAGCTAAAATACAGGGCTACCACAATGTAGAAGGCCACTCAGTCCAAATCCTAGCACAACTAGGTCAAAAATGCAGAATACCACAACCTGAACCGTAATTGCAGGTTTACAAATCACACAAAACTGTAATTAGTCTATTTCAGTCTACACAAGTCCAAATGCATTGATTCCAAAGGTATATGATAGCTAAGACATCCAGCTACATTTCATCAGAAGACACCAACATCAAAATCCACACCAATTCCAGTCAAAATGGCCAATTACTAGTGCAGTTTTTGCATTCTGATCAACCCAGAACAGCAACAGTAAAATTGACATATCTCACTCTACACTAATCCAAATGACCTGAAATTTTGCAGGCACTTCAAACTCATCAATACCTACAACTTTCATGTTTTGAGCAAAGTCCAATTCGGCCTCTAACCCTATGATCCAAAACCGGACAGAATTAGGGGTTTATGAACCCTAACTTTTCATTTTT